>NW_009951997.1:1182622-1217004 GCF_000747805.2 Chaetura pelagica
TTTCACCATAAGCATCACCTCCAGAGCTACTGTGCTTTCATTTCTGACTCTTCAAAAGTTATTTTGGATATTATTTCTCCCAAGCAACTGGCAAGAATGATCTAAAGTTGAGTACCAACAAACTGCATAGTGAGAAGTGTCTATCAAAGGCATACCTGTCCAGCTCTTGCATTTTCACAGACAAAAGTATCATAGAATACAGCAAACTGTGGGGCATTGTCATTAACATCCAAAATTCTTACATAGACAGGAACGCGAGTAGTATCTTTAGGATTGTCTGACAGGAGAAGAAAGAAGAATAATGAGTTAATTTTCTTACTAAAAGTTTTCTGTTTTCTTCCAAATTTAATGAGCAATAGGCGTGCAAGATAAAGTAGGGAAATGGTAAAAATTTAGCATAGAAACTGACACTATGTGAGAATCAGAACTCCTGAAAAATAAGGACATGCTTTATGTAGAGTAGAAAAATACATAAAATTATTGGTATCTAGTGAGCAATTATATATTTTATATGAGAACAGGGGCTGAAACTCTATGCAAATATAGTATATGAAAAATTATGCTTATTACTATAATGACATTTGATTCTTAGGTGGACTCAAGAGTATTACTTTGCTGTAAGGTTTTCATTTTTAATTTTAAAATTATTTGTGATGTTTTGTTTTACACAGAAAAGGCATTATAGACTTTGTGTATATATATTTTGAAAATCTGTCAAACCTGACTTTCCTCTCTTGGATCTTAATAAGCAGGAAGAAATACTATCACAAGGAATAAAACTATCCTCCAAAAATCTGGTAAAGAATTTATTAGAATCAGAGTTTTTATGTTTCAATTGCTTTAAAATATACTAGATTTTCAGACCTTAGGTTAAGAAATAAGAATATTAACATTCCCCTTGCCAAATGCCAAGACCCTAGTACTATTGATAGTGCCATCTCAATAGTATAGGTTAATTCAGGAATACAAGTGTTCCTGTTTCCCCTTGCTGATCTAGTTGCCTTACCAACAATCTGAAAGAATGCCTATGAGTTAAAAAGTGCAGCCATTTATTGGAATTCTGATGATTGGTACCTAAATACAATATAATTTTGCAACTTTAATGGAATGGAATAATTAACAATAGAGATTATCCAAATGTACTGGTGGGTGGTTTTTGATGTGGGTTTGTTTTGGTTTGGTGTTTTTTTGTTGTGTTTTTTTTTCCCTTCTAAATTGCTTTAAATAAACTGTAAACAGTTAGGAGTTGCCAGCATTAAGTTAGTTTGTCATTAATAACACCTTTGCTCAAGAGTGATGTGGATCTTTCTAATATCCTGAATTGTTTAAAACAGCAGGTTTAGGGCATTACTTTTCATAGCCTTCTATATTTTTGTACTAAGTTTCCAAATGGGTTCTCTTCTTAACACAGCTTTCCCATTGGGTCATTCTTCCCAGGTAATATTTTTAAAGCTTTAAAGACCTAAATCTCCCCCTTCATTCTTCTCCAAAATTAATGGACATCTTTGAAGAAAGCTAGCTACTCCAGCTAGGTACAGAATGTAAATACACTCACAGAATCTTGATGAGGAAACAAGTTTAGAACTACATTATAAACATACAAAGATACTAGCTTTTTCATTATGTAAATACTTTTGAAAAGTATTCTTACAACATTAGAAAACACTGTGAAGGATTGGTAAGCTCAGGACTGTGCACCACCAGAGGAAAAAAAATCATATATTTTTTAAGTGCAGCTACTGAGTGTGCTCCATGCTCATATTGCTCTGGACAAAAGAAAGGGGAACAGGCAGGCTAAGAATGGTTTATTGGCTGGACACAATGTTCCATTTAGTTCTCTTTAGTGTAGTTCTTGCCAGCCATGTTTCGCTGCTAATTAGTATTTATTTCTTTTTTTTTTTTTTATTAATTTAAAATTTAAAAAACCATTGTATTTGAAAAAACAAGTGGTCCTCACTGGCTAATTTAAAATATCAGATCTTTGTCCCTTATTAAAATTTCCATCAGATGATTAGAGTTAATGTTAATAATGTAGCAGCTGTAGGAGAATCTCTGCTTTTGTCTTTGTACTTTTTAACATGAAAATACCTACAAAGAACCAATTTAAATAGTCCAAGAAATGCTACAACTTAGGGAACAATTTGAACCTAACTTGTAAATCTATTTATTCCAAGAGCTGTAGGTGTAGATATCATAGGAAGAGAAAATTAAATTATTTCTAAAGAAATTAAGAAAACAATAGAGACAAAAACAGAAAAGGGTGGGAGGGAATAAAGAGAGGACTTCTTTCTTGAAGTCACAGTTACATCTGTACAGGCTAAGGAAAATTAAAAGAAAAAATAGACCAAATTGTCTTACTGATCTCAGCTGCTATAACGCTAAGATTGTGCCATTGTGATATTTCACGGTCAAGTGGTTTAGAAGTATAGATAGACCCATTTCCAGAATGAATATTAAATATCCTGTCAAGATCAGTGTGACGATCCAGAGAAAACCTAAATACAATAAAGAAAAAGTATTGTAAAAATGAGAAAAAATGGAAGAAAGAAAATGGCAGAAAACGTTTTGCAAGTCAATATAGCTATTAGGTTCTGTATGTTCCATTACAAAGGTTAGTTTTGAGAAGACATATATTTAGTTTCTATAAATGTTTATGAAAACTTTCAAGGTCAGTTCCGTAGAATGAGGAATAAAAATGGCAATAATTTCATAAATATGATACAGAAATGTAATATTTGAACACCTAAACTGTTATAGACATATGAGAATCATAAAAAAAAAAAAAAAAAAAAAAAGTCAGAATAACAATATAATAATTAAAGAATGCTTTTAAACCTGAAAGGAAAATTGTCTTCAATGTATTGTTACTTCAGACTGAGTCTGACAGTTAACTTACTTGCTTTTCAAAATTATTGTTTTAAATTCAGCTTCTACACTTCAGAATTTGCTAATTAACTAGAGATCAAATAAATAAAAAGCCAAACACCTCTATAATAATAATTTTACATGCAGAACTTTCACTTTCATTAGTATACCAATGTTAAAGGACCTTGTATATCGCTATGGTTCCTATACTTCTGCAGGCAAAACTTCTACTAAAACAATATGGCAGAATGTCAAACTACCATAAGAAAATTGCTCCTTCCTCCATTTTTTCTAATATTTAACATTTCCTTCGAAGTTAAGACTGAAGCTTTGATGTGGAATTAATGTAAGATTTTGCAAATTACAGAACATTTATCTAACTACATGGCAGAACTGAGCCAAAGTAAAAAATAATTTAAAAAATTGCTACTACACTTTTAAAGTACAATATAACACATAGTTATTAGTACTGGCATTGTAAGAGGTAAAGCTTATCCTAGGTAATGAGTGAATGAATGAATATACAAGTAATGAATAAATATACAAGGTTGCTTTCGAAGTTGACAAACAGAGCAAACACTAAAAAGAATTTAACCTAGGCTATGTAAATTGTTTTAAAGTTCTTGTCTTTTACTAGATACCATGAAATTAATGCTAAAATAGATGACTGGGCATTTTCACATATATCTTCTATTTTTTTTCTTCAAGTGAACTAAATCTAGGTTCAATGGTCCTTTTCCATTTTTCAGAAATTGTACTTGTTACTTTTGTTTCCTCCACTTGCCTCTTATATGTCATTTTCTATGGAAGAATGAGAGGAATATCAACAGATCATAAAAAATTATATAAAATAATTGGAATAATCTTTTAAGTTTCTACTCTATGTAAATAATAGTATTGAAGAAAATACCTGCCACTGTTCTTCAACACGTCGTTGTGTCAGAAACACAATGAACAAAAGCTCCAAGGTTGCTCTTTTTCCAGTCACGATTAAGAAAATATAGCTACTAAATTTTTAAGTTTTCTCATGTATTTAAAGTGCATAAAGATCCAATGCTAAATTATTTATATATTCGTAAATTTCAGGGTCTTGATGTTATCTTCTATCATTTTCATACACATGAATCATTACAGGGGAAAGTTAGATTCAGTTTCACTTCCTATTCCAGGTTTGCCATCTGGGTGTCAGTAAGAAGTTATGTGACAATTGACTTCAAAGGCAATAAATAAGCTTTCACTTTTCTTGAGTCTCTTGGGTGCCAGTGCAAGGCCGTTCCCTGAGGTGTTCAGAGGCTTATGAACAGCATCATCCTCAATTCTATCTATCTCTGGGACACTAATAAAATAACAGAAAAAAACATTAGGATGTTCTCCCTGTGAACAATGCGTATGTGAAAATTCATGTTGTATTCCTATTCATTATAATTTCTTTAGCAAATCGTGTGCTTACAGAGACTGGAGTATTACCTTATAGGACTTGACAGTGAGTCAGGATCCCGTGCCATTACTGTTCCTATTATTGTTCCCAACTCAATATCTTCATGCACCTCAAAAAGATAAGAAGATCTGCTGAAAACAGGAGGTTCATCTACATCTTCCACAGAGATTTTCACAATAGTTGTATCTTTGAAAGGCCCAAGATAATAGAAACGTGGATCCACATGGGTATTCTCAGCTTCTACTTTCAAGGTATAAAGTCGTCTTGTCTCATAGTCCAGTGGCTAAAAAGGAAGATGATAATACATTTATTACATTATAAGTTGACAGATATTGACCTATATACATAAGGGAAACTGAATAGGACTGTAGCCTTGTTAGATCTTTCCCTGGGTTGGGGGAATGACAATGCAGTTCAAATTTTCCACAGCGCAGGAATAATTTTCTCTATTAAGCAATTTCCATTGTTTTTGTAGGAAGTTTCTCTTCCTAAGTGTTATTTGAATTGTAGCACAACTGACAAAAAGATGTTCAGTGCAAATTTACCAGTGAGTGAATTTTACATCTGTTTCATGAGAATATGGATTTGAAACAATCATATAAGCATATAAAATATTTGAAATACAGAGTTGAAATAATAACATTTTAGAACACAGTGTTCTATACTAATATTTATCAGGAAATATTATAAACTCTTGGATACTCAAAACGGTCTGAGCATCCTTATTGTCAAACAAATGTAGTTGGCCTTAAATACCAGGGATGTTTTGGGTTTCTTCTACAGAAGGGGTGTGTGTGTCAAAGTTCTCTACAACTAGAGAAACATTAGGAGTTTATTTTTTTTTCTTTTAATTTAATTTAATTTAATGAATCTAATATTAGAGTTTGTTTTTATTTGGTTTTGTTGTTTTGGTTTTGTGTGGTTTGTTGTTTTTTTTCAAAATAAAATTGATATTTTTGTCAGCAGTTCCTCTTTAAAGTGAAAGGAAGAACCTTTTGGTGCTATAATTAGAAACCATTTTGGAAGGAAAAAAGCTTAATTCCTTCAAATTTTTCTAACTGTCATAGATAAAACATGTTAGCTAATTTATGATACTGAGGAAGTGAGCAAGCTGAGAATTTACCTTTCTGACACACAAAAGATTTCATTAACTCACTGAAAGTCTCAGGAAGATATCACACTGGTGGTTTTCAGGCATCAAAATAGGTGGTGGAAGATTGTTTTTTCTGCCTAACTGCTTTTAAATACAAATTAATGTTCCTGACAGATGCTAGGGTGACAGGCTAGAAATTTAAATATTCCGTTTTAGAACAGAAGGATGCAGTCCAGTGAGAGAATGAATTTCCCTACTGTCCCAAACCTGTTAAAAAAAATATAGTTAAAGGGAGAATACCTATTAATAAAATTGAGAAATGCAACAAAATGCTGCTATTTAAGCTAGATCAGAGACTACTGGTGTGTCTAGAAAATGCAGCATGTTGCTGTTAACAGACACTAGCTTCTAACCTAGAAGTAAATAAGCTGTTAGTCCTGCTTTATTCTAATCAGCTGGCTTAATTTGTCAGAAGTTGCACCATGTATATGTATATAACTCGCTATTAGTACATTCGTATGTAATTTGGACATCTCTTCAGGCTACAATGCAACACATGGACATAGTGGTAGTATAAGTATTCCAACATATCATTGGTAATTAACAAAACTGTTTCCTAAATACATGACATTGTGGCAAACCAATTATTTTGTTTTTTAAGAAATTGTATAGAAAAAGTTCTTTTGCAGCAGGCAAGGAAAATCAGACATTTATAGTTATTCACTATTGAAAACTGAAATTACCATTGACTTGGATAAAATAACAAGAAAATAAAGAATATTTCATAAAGTAACAAACTGAGGATATCTTCTTCCTTGCTAGTTAAGGCTGTTGTCTGTGCTATCCAAATAAACTACTTCCTTATTAATATGAGAAAGCATCCTGAAAATTGCAAAATATGTTAAGATTGTTAATGGCAAAAAAGTGTAGATCTTGTTCATTAGCATTTATTGGTGACATTTTTGGAGCTACTGTAATACAGCTTATAAATTTTTTATGCTTGATCGGTTACTAGACTTTTTTTTTCAAGACTGTATTGATTTAATACAATAGTCTGTGTGAAAAATCTCACGCAAAAAAGAAAGGAGCAACTCAAGAGGAGCCTTCACAAACATCTAGGAAAAGGAAAAATATTCAGCCCCAAGCTTCATATATTCATTACTTCCCAAATAAACTACAATGGTGACTATAAACGTAGAAGAACATAGAGATTAAAAAGGAACACATTCTGATCTTTGCTGAACTTACCTTTTCCTTGGTTGCCATTATCAAGAGATGTAGAGATACATTTTGTAGCAATGTTTAATTTGTTATTCTATGCTTAAAGAGATTAGCTTTAAAAGCTAATATAAAATGCTTTGTTAGAAATGCTCCCTGAACTTTTCAGAAACATGTCAAAATCCCACTTAAAAGAACTGAGGGACTTCTGATGGGGAAATTGTTGAGGAGCAGAAGAATGTTTTTTTTCAACTGTGAGATCTTACATGTCTGAAAATTCTCTGACATGCAAGACAGAGGGCAGAACTAAAGCTAGCCCTGGAGTGGAACATCTCCCTTACGAGGAAAGGCTGAGGGAGCTGGACTCGTCAGCTTGGAGAAGAGAAGACTGAGGGGTGACCTCATCAGTGTCTACAAATATGAAAAGGATGAGTATCAAGAGGACTGAGCCAGGCTTTTCTCAGTGACATCTAATGATAGGACAAGGGGCAACGGGTGCAAGGCTGAGCATAAGAGGTTCTATGTAAACATACAGAAAACCTTTTTCACTGTGAGGGTGACAGAGCACTGGAACAGGCTGCCCAGAGAAGTTGTGGAATCTTCTTCTCTGGAGACATTCAAAACTTGCCTGGATGCATTCCTGTGTGAGCTGCTCTAGGGGATCATGCTCTGGCAGGGGGGTTGGACTAGATGATCTTTTGAGGTCCCTTCCAACACCTAACACTCTGTGATTCTGTGTGAACAGAGACACAATCATTATTCACTGCTCCCATGTCAACCAGTTGACATGTTGGAAACAAGCTTCTGTGAGTTTGGTGTGTTCTGACATACACTGAAGAGGACTCAAGGCTCACTGGATCTTCCCTAAGAGTTGACAAGAATTCTAAGTTCCCAAGTTGATGAGAAGCGCATATATGAAACTCTCAGTAATAAGTGAACTGCACGTTGCTTGATGAAGAAAATATGTTATATGAATACTAAAGAAATCTGTATTTGAACTCACAGAGATAATTAGTACTAACATATTGGATATGGCCCATATTTTACACACTTCACTGGCAATAAAACTTTAAAGCTATGCTGCATCTCAGATACTGCTACTGCCTGCTATTTCCCGTTCACCTGGAAAGGAGACAGTACTGTTCAGTTACCGAGGGACAATGCTTCCAAGTGCTAAACAGCTAGAACATGTCAGAACATCTGAGCACTTTTTTCAATGAACATTTGTGACATAACACTGATACCAAAATCATTTAGTGAATGTTGTTGATAGACACCTTTCGAACAGTTATGATGCCTTCCTGTGTGTCCTTCTGTGTAACAATATCAAACATATCTGTCCCATCACCATCTATAATTCTGTACTCTACTTCTGCATTTTTTCCAGTGTCTGCATCTGTGGCTTTGACGCTGCCAATGGCTGTTCCAACTGGGGAGGACTCAGGAATGCGGAGATGGATCGTACCTGTCAAAGAGATAGAGCCATTCAGTAGCCTCACAAGCCATTACTCATGCATTAATGAATATTGTGACACAAAATAGCTTAGTACATATTTTTGTGCAATTTTTTTTTCTAGAGAACTCGTTATTTAATACTGGGAGGATGGGCAAAGAGAGGCAGAGAACTATGCAAGGGAAATCTGTAGGTGGAAGATAGAAAAGAAAAATTTTAGAAGAACCAAATCAGAAAAATAGAATTGAAAAGGACCTCTATTCTCCTGTCTCAAACAAGAATCAACTCTGTACTCTTCTTGTCTTTGTCATTCCTGAAAGATTGCTCTGTGTTCTTTTCAGGTTCCACTTTGCTTTTCTCCCCTTAAAATCTAAAGTAAATCTTTGGGAATACATTTTTCATCTATGTAATCATAGCAGCAACACAAAGAACAGAATCCCCTGACTTCGATTCCCAATTCTAAGCAGCAGATTGACATTTCAGCTTTCAAAATTATGTAGTCAGATACAATGTTAAATAAATTCTAATGACATGTTAATGCAGGGATTGTTTTTTGAAAATCCACAAGTAGAACATGCACCTTTACTTTTTAAAGCAGTTATTTCATACTTAAATAAGGTGTATGAACTATGCAATTTTGGGTTTGTGCTACTTTTCCTAGTTCATATGTATCTCTTTAATGTGGTGTCATAGAGCTGATAAAAACCCCCAACAACCATAGGTATAGAACTGTCATAATTCTTATATGCTGCGATAAAATGAAATACATATCTTACCACACATGTTCGTATTTTATGCCCTAGCCTTACTGTGAAAACTGTAAATAAAGGCTGAGATCTCTGATTCCATTTGTCATAACATGAGGTTGGAGTACATGTGGGACACAAAATGCACCATGAAGAATTCTCAGAAAAAGATTTAAAAATTAATGTAAATACAGCTGTCATTCCAAAGATGAAAGTTAAGTCATCAAAGCATTTTCTTCTCTAGCCTTAGTTGTGTTCCATGATTTGTCATTTTATTTACAGGCTTCCTAAAGTAAGTAAAGTGATGTAGAATGTTACTTTGGTTAAAAGTGACACAACTGTGGAACAGACAATGGCCAGAAACCAGAACAGGAAAATGCTGAAAAGGCTACCAAAAAGCAGCACAAATACACCTCATTACAAATAAGAAATACAGAGAAGTCCATAAAGGGAGTTATGAACTCTGTGGAGTAAGGAAGAGTTGCAGGAAAAGAGCAGTGGCAAGACAGTATGAAAAGGCCACTGGCAATATGATCTTATCATATCTTTAGGAAAGCGCAGATGAATCATGTGAGGATTATCAGTGTCCTAACAGAATATATTACAAGCCAGTTACAGAGTGAAGGAGGAACTGTTTTTCTTTTAGAGAACAATCACTGAAAAAAACCCCCATTATTCATTGGAATGTTTGAGATTTTCATGCTATAGAACTAGTTTTTTTCTGTTCCATTACATTGTAATTTTTCAAACTTAAAAAAGGCAAAAAATAATAAAAAAAAACCCACATTCACATGCAATTCGTAATTAAATATTGAATGAATTTTTTACAATTTAATTTCTAAATCGAGTTTTACTTAGACAGCTTTTGATACAAAGCTGATATATGGCAGCGGAATTAAAACTTTATTGTCATATACACTCCACATTCTATTTATATTAATTTAATTTTGCTCAATTATATTTTGGTCTTTCAGCTGAATGATTTATTTTGCATTTGCTCTGACATTTTCATTACCTTTCTCTAATACCCAAATCTGTGTGCTTTGCTATGTTAATATATAATCTCCCTGTAATCGGTTAATATTTTAAAAAAAGCAGAAGAAAAAATAGCCTCTGCTCCCATTTAGTGTTTATTCAATATTACATTTAGGCTAAGGTGAAAGACCACTTTTTTCCCCCAATTAATACTTATACGTTGTAATTATTTTTTTTTCTGGAGAGCTTAAAACTACTTCCCCAAGCAATGCCTACTACTTTGACTACTACTGCCATAGCCAAGTTGTGAATTTAAAGTTATTAAGAGCTCATATCTTGAATTGCTAGTAACGTAGTGGAAACCGAGAATGAAAATAATCAGAAACCTATCATCTGAAAGATAATTTTATTTCTAACCTATCAATTTATAGAAATCTCCACGTTAGTATAAGATTTTTTGAGACTGAAGACATTTAATGCATTGACTAAGTTTCCCCCCATGGGGATGCAGGGTAGCTTTAGAAACTGTATCAGAACACATACTACATCAGACTAGAATTATTCTTGCAAAACTGCTGTAAATCCTTTTTCTCTCACTTCTCACTCAAGGAGAGTAATTTACAATTTGCAAATACTCCAGTGACTGATGTTCTTTCATTTGTCTGTCAGGAATATAAATGGACGATCAAGAAAAGGAAAAGCTCTTTCATATACTAAGGAAATCAGTTGGAAGTTTAAAGTCTATACTCATGTTTGGAAATACTTCAGTCAGTCATAAACAATGAAAAAGTAATCATATTAATGTTTACCCTTCTTCCCATTTACTCTTGAATAGGCCCATAATCTAAAGATAAATCTTTTTATAGAACAATACAGGCTATAGTCTTACAAGAGACATGAGCTGCCCTAACACAGATGCACTGATTCTAAGTCAGATTCAAGCTTCTAAGTCCATAAAACAGATTTCCCATTTATCATTGATTAACACCATCTCCTTACTTCTGAGAAGACTTGGAAATACTACAGCTGAAACAGAGATCCAATATCTGAGTTATTTGATAGTCTTTCTGTGAAGAAACTTGATCAAATTTTAAATGTTATCATTTCCTCAGAAGAACAGGCACTGCTATCTATATGGTTTTCAGGATATCTTTAAGAGGACAAAAAATACTCTGAAGAATCCTTGATCTGTAACAACAAAGGAATTAATCACTCTTTTTAATTTTATCTATTTATTTATTTATTTTTAAAAATTATGATAAAATACACTATATAGAGTTTTGGGGTTTTTTTCACAATTCTAATGTGAGTTTCTTGTGAGAGAAATTTAATCTGTTAGGAAACATTTTAATGAAACATGTAGCTTTAATGTGTCAATGAGTCAACAGTCAACATAATGAACCTTTAAATATGTTTCCTGTTAATTTATAAATCTCGTATGAATACGATTGTCTCATTAAGCTAATACACATTGTGTTTTTTTGTTAATGGAACAAAATAACTTAATCAGTATCAGTACCAGTAGCCTCATTGAACTCTATTAAAATTGGGCATCATTATAATGTCTATTTGCATTTCAAGATCAAACAAAACTTTTACTGTCATATACCTAGTAAAATCAGCCTGCTTTAAAAATATCTTCGCTTTCATTTCCAGTGAAACACACATTTATATCTAGCAAAGCTCTTGGCAAGAAGCAGAGAGAAAAGCAAAACAAAACAATTCCCCCCATGAAAGTAAAGACTAAAAGTCTCTTTAAAGCAAAGGTCACATCTGATGCACACTGACATTAAAATGACAAAAAAATGCAGAGATATTTCTACGATATTGCATCAAATCTTCATCTGACTCATATATGATGCTGGACTGCTAGATAAGTCATGTAAAAATTGTCTAGAAAGTCGATTCCATTGTTCTTAATATTGACACAGTGTTTAAGAAACAAGAAGAAAAAAAAGTATATAAATATCAATTTTTGATGCTTCTATGTTGTCTTAAATTTAACTGCTGAAATAAGCATTTCCATAAAGCTTAGAACATGACAACTCTGAATAGTCTTCCTCAATAAATCCTAGAAGGAGTAATACACCATTCCTCACCTACACAGCAATGGAATTACTGTAATTCTCTATATACACATGGAAACAAGAAAAATAATAAATCATAAATTTGTGCAAAAACAAAGAACATAAAATGATTAACAAAATTTATTTCCAGAATAGGTCTTATGTGCAAATGTAGAAATTTTAAGTAATCAACTGCTCATAATTTTTCTATTTTGAGTGTGTATAGGAAATCACATGCTAATTAACATCTTAGCTAAAGACATATATATTAACCACAACATTAAATTAAAAAAAACCCTACACTAACTATGTACTCTATTTGTGCCACAAAGAGCATCCGAATTATTTAAAGCTGTTTCTGTTATTTTCAGTCTGAAAGCTGACCACCAATAACTACTTGGATTCACCAGAGCTCTACAGAAATAAAAATGCACAGTGCAGATACTCTTCACTCTTTAAAGTGTATCCAAACCAAATATTACAATTTCAGTAGAAGCAAAAGCCTATAAATGTATACAAAATGCTTAACCTTTAACATGTTTAGTGATGCAGTTTAATATTTCCATAGTGCATAGAGATCAATAATGTTTTTATATTTTAGTTTGAGGATACAAAGACTTGATAGCTGTACTATCAGAAGTTAAAGAGCATTATAAAAGGCTTTCATAAACTTAGGGTGTAATAAAAAAATATAGTCAAATGCCAGTCACTTCACTTTGGAAAATTTTTTATTAGGTTTGATTTTGTGGTACTGTAACTGGAAAAATACAGATCTGTTTTATTCCCTTCAAGTAATTTCTTTTCCACGTTCTTCATGATTAAATATTTAAGCAGATAGTACAATTCAAACATTTCTGCATATATAAAATTACTACATGTTTTATTTTCCAGTGGGGGAGTATATAGGATTTAAGCAATAGGTAAGGGAAAAGAAAACACTTCTCTAATACTCTTTTAAGTCCACATACCACCCGCTCACATAATACTGGAAAGTATTCCAGGTTTGAAGCAGTTACATTTGACTATATAGCTGTTCTGATAACAAACAAATGCTGCAACATTTAATATACTATTTTAATAACAGTGAATAAATCAGCACATAAGCCTTTTTTTGTTCACGTGTGCCCCATAATCTAGATTTACTCTAAATTAAACCAGATGGTGATTGCTAAACTCTTTAGTTTGAAGCTCTTACAGTGCAAGGCAACAATTAAATGCAGCTTACTCTGGGAGAATCGAGGTGGATTGTCGTTGACATCAGTCAAAGTGATGTTCACGGTGGTGGTCCCTGATAATCCACCCATCTGGCCTCCCATGTCCTTTGCCTGGATAACTACTTGGTATTGCTCCCTGTTCTCTCTGTTCATATTTGGTAAAGCAGTCCTGATGATGCCTTAAATAAATAAAAACAACAACAACAACAAAAAATAATCTCTTTATTTTGGATGTGCAGCAATCTGCTGCATCTTTTTTGTATTATCTGCCTGTGAAATATATATCTAAAATATACATTGCATATTTTAAAATACAGATTTCTGCTCATAAGCTTTATAAATAGTCTTCAGTATAGGCTGTCTGTTGAACAAACCTTAGTTCTACGTCACAGTTCCCTTTCCAGTTTATATTTCATATCAAAAAATATTCACTATCTTTAGACATAAGGTTTATGAGTACAAAGAACACCTTTTATTAGTCCAAATAGAACCATTAAGAAAAAAAAAAAAAGCACAATCTTTTCTAGGACATGAGCCTTTACCAGAAATGTTGTTACTTAAATCTTGAATATTTCAATAGTACCACTGTAAAGTTACTTACGCATCATAGTGTCAGCTGTAATAACTCTAATATATTATATTAATACAAAAAATATAAATTATAAAAAACCAAGAAACATTATTTCATTTCAGTCAGCTTCTAAAGTTAATTCTCTAGGTGATTTAAGATTTTTAAGATGAAAGGAAAAGTCTACAGTTTATGGTAAATGGGAATAATTGCAATTTCCCTGACCTGTTTCCGGTTCCACGGAGAAATATGGCTGTCCCTGAAGTATGCTGTAAATTACTCTTGCACTGTTTCCATATGAAGGGTCATCGGCATCAGTAGCTGTAACTTGCACCACAGAAGTACCTGAAACAACCATAGTCAACTTATTTTCACATTGTACTTGGTGGAGACCCAAGAACATCAATTTCCATTTCAGCATACTCCAAAGAAAATTTCAGCTACTGTTAACTGGAATTCTCAAATACATTTATTATCTTCCAGTCTACTTCATTTACATTCTTATCTATTTCAGGATCTTATCCTAAATAAACTGAATCTAAACTTGCCAAATCCCACCAGTGTGATTAAAACCTAATTATCAAAGGTAAGTTATAGCTCTGGTTGAGTTGAATTCTAATCTTTACCCAGCTATAAAAAATTCATACTTATGTACTCACTTTCTCTTATCAGAAGACTTATTTATTTTTATTACAATAAATATCTGCTTTCCATTACCTAGAACAGGTTTTTTTGCTTGGTTGGTTTTGTTTTGTTTTGTTGTTGTTATTGTTGACCAATGTATGAAACTATGCATGCAGGAACGTGACAGGAAAAGATTATTAAATAGGTCATTGGAACTTGGGAAGAACTAGTAATCAGTTTTCCCTACTTTTAAAGTGTAAGTATAGATACATACTACCAAAATAAATATTGTTGTACGGACTTTGAAATATGTGGGTTATTTAGACTACAAGAAATTTTCTAAGCTTAAAGACCAGCTCTACATTTTAGTGGAATATACCAGTTCTTCAAAACAGGAAACGCTTACAATTCCCTCTGCCATATCTTGCTGAATAAAAATAGTTTGTACATTCTGTTGAACCCTTCCACCAGAGAAATAAAGTATCAACAAGGCTCTCCCCTATTGTACCTCCATAAAATGCAGATATGATTTTTAGTATAAAGGAAACAAGTGAAAACAAGTAAATAAATAATCATGCATGTGACTGGTTAGCCTTCTGAGGATCAGAAGACCTTCAGACGTTTTCGCCCAAGTTGAGTCTGTTTTGCCCGTGACTATAAATGGTGAGGAAGCCCTCCTTCCCTTTGTCTCCGTTTGTAAAGATATGTCTAATAAACACTGTGAAAGTACACGCTGGTCCTTTTTTGAATATTTTTAAATTCAGAAGACTGTTGCCTTGATTCTTAAATGCACTTTTTGGACCATTGCAGTGTGTAGCCAACTTCAGCACTAGATCATATACTTGATCCTAAAGAATATCTTCTCTGAAATAGCAAAGGGGTATGTAAAAGAGAGATGTGAGCAAATAATGTTCAGTAACTTAAGCGCTTCAGATAAAGAAAAAACTCAACACCTTAAGTACAGTGATAGACATGGCATTATCCAAGTAAAGCTTACAGATTGTCCATATTATATCCATAAAACTGGAATATACTCATCATCAAGGCAGCTATCACAACAGCACCATGTATTAATGAGAAAAGTCTACACTGCAAACTATTTAAGGTGGTATTTTATCTCTATTACATGTAACTGAATTATAAGTTGCTTCTAATTTTCACATTTCCTTCAGATCTTCAAACCAGTAGTATTTATTAATAGGCCAATTGTATGAGATTTTTATTTCATTACAGTTTAAAGAAATATGCATAATCTATTTTAGAGGATAGTTTAGAAGAAAACTGAAAAATTCGTTTAATAGCTTCCAAATAAATTTAAAAATTCCATTTGCAATGTAATAATATGCATCTAATATTTACTGCTGCTTCAGTTATGAGTTTCATAATGCACATATACATATTAATCCTATTTTAATACACATGAAGGAGAAAAAATAATATCAGTTATCCTTCTCTCTAGCTGCAGTGAGCATGGCTGCATGTACACAATAAAATCTATCAGACCCTTTTGGAAACTAGATTTGATCCTGTTCTCTTTAACGTCAGTGGGAAGATACTCGGTCCTCAATTTCATCACTATCGCACAATGATTTACTCAATGGGTTGTGCTCAGGATAACATACGCTCCTTCTCCCAAAAGCAGTAAGGACTATCCTTTTTAATGTTGCCTGAGCTCTTTGGCTTTTGCTGGCCAGTCACTAGTCGCATACCTAGCAGGAAAAGTAGAAGGACACCACTACACTTCTGCCTGCCATTTGGGATGCATAAGTTTGATCTTGATTGCTGCTCTTAATAGGAAGAGAGACATGCTCTCTAGGCTTCCACAGAGAAACCAGTGATTTCTGTGAAAAGTCATACAGAAACCATGCAGAGAAGTGAACAGGAGGAGTATATCAGTGTATCAATTATGTTATGCACATCAACTGTCAAACCATCACCTTTTTTGTTTTGTTTCAGTTCACTGTAATCACTGAAGACCACTGATGTTCAGTACTACAAAGAAATTGTTTGTCCCAAAGAAGCTGTGGATGCCCCCTCTCTAGAAGTGTTCAAGGCCAGGTTGGATGGGGCTTTGAGCCCCTTGGCCTAGTGAAATGTGCCCCTGCCCATGGTAGGGAGGTTGGAACTAGATGATCTCCCTTCCCACCCAAACCATTCTGTGTTTCTCTGAAAACTGGACCAGAAATGCAAAGGCCCAGAAGACAATCAGTAAGACTGGGGTTTAAAAACTACAGTGTGGGTGTGACTTAGTCAGCACTACTTGGTCTGGGCTTTGCTCTGCCTTCTACATAGGCACAGATAGTAAAGACCGTTTTGCCTTCAGTTTCTAAAGTCTAATCTGAACCCCATATGAGTGCATAAGGAAGACCGTGTTAATATCCTGGAGAACATGGCACCAGCTATGTCATTAATAGGACTGATGAATTCTGTAATTTTGCCCCTGTATACTGGCAAATTTTATTACACAATAAGCTAAAATTATACAGTGGTGAGGTAGGCCCAGGCCGGGAAGTAAACAGTCATTTATCAGATTGAGTTCTCAGAAAACATAATTTTAATTACAATTTTTTAATCTCCCTAGGGTCTTGTACTATAATAGTAATTAATATATTTGGCCCTTTTGAATGTGTTCTCTGTAAGCATCTTCAAACCCCATACATATATTAATGACTTTGACCTCACAATGCATTTCTAATATAGATGCATTAGCTAGGAATTAACTTGGAAAAAGAACCCACAGAATATCTATTGTAGAGCTGAATTTAGAACTTATATTTCCTTTTCCTTATTCCCAACTGAGTTACGTGATATTTAACCAGACCAAGTAACCTCCATAGTAAATTATCCATACAAATGACAAATCAAATTAACAGAAATTTTCTGCTTTTTCTACTGGAAAAGGGGAAAATAATGACACATTCTCTCCTGAAATAAATTATTTAGTGCAGCAGAATAACAGAGAAGTGAGAAGGATTACATATTCAGAGAAGCTGCCGTTGAAAAGGTCTTGGAAAACAACTAGGAATGAAGCACATCAGTGGACATTTCCAATTCTTTTAAAATGTCCTTTTTAAAGAAAAAAACAACCAAACATCAACAACAAGAACAAGCAAACAAACTATACACAGAAATAAGCAAAACAAAAAAAGTTATTTTGTTGTTTTGGTTTGGGGTTTTTTTCCCCTTTTTTGTTCCCTTATGTCAGGATTTGCATGCAGAGTGAAGGTGGAGTTTGCAGAAATTGAAAATTGTCATAATTTGGCTTCTCAAAATCTGTCATTACTGATATTATGAAATTATAAGCCAGATGATGCAAAAGAGTTTGGTGAAAGAATTATTTAAAAAAATAAAATAACTTTGTTAATAGAAAACATGAATAAATTGTTACAGGATAAATATTATGGCAGATAGGATAATGCATTGGTAATTGGTGCAACAGCACTAATGAGGCAGTGTACAAATAGCCTAGGGAGAAAGCCAAGCAATAGTAGCTCTAAATGCTGTCTGAAGAGAAAGACAAAAAGATAAGTACAGGTAGAGGTGATAGACTAACTGGAGGACCCTAAACTTGTAATTCACATCTAAATCCAGAGGGAGGTCACACTTATGAAGCATATATTGATATTGCTAATTCAAAAGCAGAAAAGACCAGCTAGGGAGCATTATGGATAGCAGAAATAGGACTGAAGATACAGGATGGAATAAAGATAAGGTATGATTACAAAATATATGGGCTACAATATATGAACAGAGAAATAGTTCTAAATAGCAAAAGGTTCTAAAAGCTTGTCTAAAATATACCAATAGGCACAATCCACAGGAAAAGCTTTGTGGTAGAAAATAGACTTATCTGCAGTTCAGAGAAGCAACCTTCAAATGAGCAAAAAGATATAAGCAGGTGAAGAATATGACAGACGGAGAGTAGTCAAAACTGTAAGAATATTATGAGTCATAAACTTTGAAAGTAAGGAAAGGAAAAAATTGAAAGAAGATAAAATGCCCAGTAATCAATATAAAGTCTTGGACAGCAGTAGCCAAATTGAGTTCAAGTAGGGCTTTGGCCCTCCTAATTTTCTCCCTGCATTGCCTTACTACATCTCTGTCTTCCTCATGAGGATGGTAGGATGGAGCAGACCCTGCTCCTGCAGACCCCAAGGGGTGCACAGATTTATTTCAAGTTGATGTTTCTTGCATGTTTTGCTACTTGTGCATTTCTTGTGATGCTTTTGGTGAAGAAAGCAGGACATTAGGCAATAACAGCCTTCTTTTATGAGCTAGTAAAGAAATATTGTGGATTAAAAATTTACCAATTTATTTACTTACTAGGTTATTAAAGTAAATGTAGTATACTGATGAATATTTGCAATCTCACTGAAAACTGAAAATGTATTTAGAAAAATTTAAAAGCTCTGAACTCTAGCTACTATCTACATTATACAGTGTAGCTCTAAAAGGAGTGAGGCATGTAAGCTTACATAGTATGAAATGCTACCATGTCTGTTTTCTTTCTGGCATTCAGATGAGCACATAGAAGATTAATATGAACATGTCATCACTGTTGTTGCAGTACAACTTCCAGAAAAATCTTCTTTACCAGGCACTGAAGTGAGGCTGACAGGCTTGTAGTTGGCAGGGTCTTCCTTCTTACCCTCTTGGAAATTGGAACACTGGCCAGCTTTCAGCCAACTGTAACCTCTCCAGACTCCCAAGACTATTGAAAAATAATGGAAAGAGGTCCAGTGAAGACATTGGCCAGTTTTCAGTACTCTGGGATGAATCCTGTGGGGCGTCGTCCAGCTACAGCACCAAGTCTCAAACAAATTCAGAGTCAGCTGGTATTTTATCATCCCCCTAGCAACAATCTTCCAACACAGGGCTCTGGGGGTGCCAGGCCCCATTATCAGTGTTGAACACACAGGCAAAAAAGACATTAAATATCTGTGTCATCATCCCTATTTGTTAGGTGACTGGCCTCATTAAGTAATGGACCGATGTTATCTCTGATCCTTCTTTGCTGTTAACATACTTTTAAAAGTAATTTTTGTTTTCCTTCACAGTACTGCACAGCTTGAACTCTAATCAAGCTTTGGTGACACGAATTTTCCCCCTACAGGGGTGAACAGCATCTCTGTAGTCCACCCATGTCACCTATCCTTATCTCCAATGTCCATACACTTCTCTGGCAAAATTTTAGAAGATCCCTGCTCATCCCACCTGCGTGATGCACTGCCTGCTTGACTTCCAACACTTTGGAATTTCCTGCTTCTGCATTCTTAGGAGATGCCTCTTGTAAAGTGACCAGCAGTCATTGGCCTCAATACCTTCAAAAGCAGAATTCCCAGGGATTTTACTAACTAGCTTCTTCAGCAGCCTGAAGTCTGTTCTTCTCATATCCAGGCTTGAAGTTTTACTATCAGTTTTTCTCCTATCTCCAATGATCTGAAATTCAACTATTTTGTGGTCACTGTGACCAAGGCGGTCACCAATCACCACTTCACCCACAAGTCCCTCTTCGATTAAAAACAATAAATCAAGAAGGGCACCTTTCATAGTTAGGTCCCTTAGTACCTGCACCAAGAAGATATCTTCAAAATGATTCAGAATTTTCCTGGGCTTGTTTGTGTCTGCTGTACGATATTCCCAGTTGATGTCTGGGAATTCAAAATCACTCATAAGGACAAGGACAGTTGATCTAGAGATATCCCTGATTCCTTATAGAAGAATTCATTGGTGTCATTGTCTTGGCTGGGTAGCTGATAAGAGTCCCACAAAAACATCCCCTTTATTTATTTTCCCCTTCATCCTTACCCAGAGGGTTTCAACTGTGTCGTTGCCAGCTATATGTTCCATACATTGCAATCTTAAACACACTGCCAGTTGCCCACCTCACCTGCCCTACCAATCCCTTCTGAAGAGCCTATAACTCTCCATCACGGCGTAACAGTCACAGAACTCATCCCACCAGGTTTCATGTACCACCAATGGGTGTAGCTCTGGGAGTGGTCCAAACCTTCTAGCTCCTCTTGTGTATTCCTCCTGGTGCACACATTAGTATAAAGATATTAATGTTCCAATGCCGTTCCAGTGTACACCATGAAGTAACCTCAAGAGAACACTCTGTCAAACACTGTCATTACTTAGAATTTTAAAATTAGTATTATATCTCCACTTGTACTACTAATAAGCAAATATTCTTAAGCTTTTCAAAATTCTTCCTAAGGAATTGTATGCACCAATTAGTAATACCTCATACTACAAAATGCAGTTGTTTATGCATCTGACCAGCTGGCATGATGCAGTCCGCAACTTTGTAGCTAAGACAGGAAATGAAACTCCATTGCAAACAGATGAACTCAAGCAGCTGTTTAAGGGTCTTGAAGCTGTTATTCATGAGCGAGTTAAGGGAGGAACTGAAAGCCCAAGAAAATAACGATAATCTCTACCTTCAGGCAGTGCATTAACAGCACATGAGTAAACATATCATTCCCCTCAGCCGCAGAAAGAATGGAAGTGGAGACAGCTCTCCATTCAGTGTTTATCACCAATGGGGACCTTCAGTGAAAATGAAAGGAAAAATGTATTCATCTTTCAATGGGCTAATTTAGTGATCTTATTCTGATAGTTCTTAAGGAGGAAGGTGATTCACCATTAACTACTTTCTATTAGTATTTAAATTTCAAGTAACTTTAAATTAATAATCCAAATATTCTAATTAGAAAGAGATCTCAAGTCACAAAATACTCTTTCTGGATGCAATTCCAGTATTTGGATAAACAAAATAGAAAAACAGTTAACCCATGAGGCAGAATTTCAAATATTAATTACTTTTCAGAAGACAGGGAAATTATTGTCAAATAACAAAAGGCAGGCATTTGTGCCCCAGTGTAAAGCACTCACCCACTATAGACATTTCAGGAACACTAGCAGTGTAAATTTCTTCTGGAAATGTTGGTTCATTGTCATTGATGTCATGGATTTTGATGACAAATTCAGATTCAGGTTCCACTGGTCTCAGAGTTCTTCTATTAATAGCTTGGGCACGCAGGGTGTAAAAGGCTTTCTCTTCCCTGTCAATTCTTCGAGTGGCATGAATGTCACCTGTTCTCTCATCAATTATAAAAAGAGTACCAGCCCCATCTCCTGACAAAATGTATTTCAGGGTTCCATCTCCCTTGTCCTGGTCAGAATGAAGCTGAAAAGGAGGAAAAATAAGAGCATTTTATTTAAAAGTAACATGGTTTGATTTTGGGTTTTCCTTTTACCTTTGTTTTGTTTTGTTGTGTTTTTTTTTGTTGTTGTTGTTTGTTTGGTTTGTTTTTTTTTGTTATATATTAAATCATTCTTTGTGCAACAAATGTGATTAATATCAACAAAACAAAGTAATTTCTATCACCATTGACTGGCAGTCATGGTGTCACACTGAAGCATTTGTTTCCCAGCTTAGCTCCAAAAATCTTCTGACTTGACTCTTGTGGCAGATTTGAGTTTTGCAATAACACTTGTTCTCTGCTAGGAAACCTTTGCACCACAATTCTTGAATAAGATTTTTATGTTAATACTGACCTTTTCCTTCCTTGAAGAGATTCTATTAAAAATTCACAACCTGCTGTGCTAGTTGTAAATTCACTAAGCAGATGAAGAACATGGCAGAATACAAGACAATTAAGGAAAGTAGAACAACTGGTTCCATGTCATTCTAAACTTAAAATAAAAAAATAAATATTTAATATTGATATTTCTCCTATATTGGCAAACTATATTTTAAGTCATTATCATTTTGACTTAATCAACTCATGTAAATAGCCTAAAGAAAAAAAAAAAAAAGCATTCAATATTAATTTAATACCGATTATGTTAGTAATATAAAGCTTAAATTAATCTATTAATTACCTGTATTACTGACTGACTTTAGTACAACCACCAAAAAAAATATTAAAATAAATCAATTCTTTTGCTTTGTTCAGTACAGTAGTGTGGTTGGCTCATTTGATCTTTTGGATACACTTACCATAATTTATCCCGTCATCTTTTTGCAAAGTTCCTTCCAGTCTCACTGATTTCATAATTAACTAAAAGAATCTAGCATTCATATTTACTTTCACCATGAAATGTATACTTTTTAATGTTTGAATTCAGCAGAAGGATTAAATCAAGTAGAAGCAGTAATAGAAGCTCTGATTACAGAAATGAAGTGCAAATATAAAGACTTTTAAAAGATAATACTTAAAAAATGTCCCAGAAAGTTTAAGTCAGAACTAGTGCACTTTTTCCTTTGTGAAAATAGTTGAACACACAATAATGGCATCTTAGAACTGCAGCAAGACCACATTTAATCATGTGTAGGGTTTTCATTAATTTAAGCTCACAATTTGGTTCCTGAAAAACATGTTATAAGTAGCTTAATATAAATATTCCCCTTGTCGTCCAGTCATAGAAATATTTTTTTTAATTATTTCTTTTTATATGGTGGCCTTCACAGAGTCACAGAATTGTCACAGTTGGAAAAGACCTCTAAGATCACGTAGTTCAAATGTCCATCTGAGGGCAGGGAGGGGGAGAGGAAACACAATCAACCCAAACAAAAAAAAAAACCAACAAAAAAACGCCAAACAAAACAAAAACCTACCACAACCACACACCCTGCAAAACCAACAATAACACACAACCCACAAAAAAACCCCTACTAGAGCATGTCCTGAAGTGCCACATTTGCACATTTCTTGAATACTTCCAAACATGGCGACTCCACCACCTCCCTGGGCAGCCTGTTCCAGTGCCTAAATACTCCTTCAGTAAATAAATTCTTCCAAATACTTAGTATGAACTTCCCCTGGTGCAACTTCAGGCCATTTCCTCTAGTCCTAACATTATTCCCTTGTGAAAAGAGACCCACAGCGACCTCTCTACAACCTCATTTCCTACAGCTGTAGAGAGCAATGAGGTTTCCCTTCACCACCCTCTTCTACAAAATTAACAACCCCAGTTCCCTCAGCCTCTCGTTACAGGACTCATTCTCAATCCCCTTCACCAGTTTGGATGTTCCTCTCTGGACACACTCCAAAAGCTCAATGTGGGGGGCCCAGAACAGTAGTCAAGGTGCAGCCTCACCAATGTACTTTCTCCCATAACTTCCTTTTCAAAGCACTATCAAAGTGGAATATTCAACTATAAGTGTTCTGAATGTAGCTTTCCTTGCCTTTTGTGCTGAAACCAAACATTCACAGTGGACTGCTGGGATAAGCTTCTTACATCCACCAAACTAAAACTTTAGAAGATTTTTCCCCAACTATATTAATAAAAAGACTGAAAAGCGAGTTGAATGTAAGATTTTGAGACATCTACATAACGGCTCTTAGGGATCTGATAGTCGCACTTAAGAGTAATATATTTGTAAAGAATACCAATCTGCATAGTTTAGAAGAACTCTTTAAGCAATATCACTTTTCATTTTCTAAAAAAGTGCTAATAGTTTCTATTCAGATTAGTAAACTAATTTAAATATAATACATACACATAGCAGTCCACAGTTTTTATAGAAAAACTTCAACTTCACAATTGCATATCAGAAGGTCTTCATCAGGAAACACAAAACAACCAACAAGGCTTCCAAACATAATTAAAGGAGAGAATATATGTATTATATGTAAGTAAGAAAAGAGGATACCCCTCAATTAATTTTCTTACCCCTTATTTGAATTCAGATTTTATTAGAAGAATCAAGATAGCTAAAGACCTCCCTATGCAATTGATCACCTTGGATGCTCCTTATCCAGCTCTGAAATACATGAGCAGTGTCAGTTAGCATAGTAAAGTTGTTGGTTTTTTTTCATTTTACTCTGCAATTTAAAAAGTTCAGCAAAGTATTTCTCTGCTGCTTTTAGGATAAAATGTTTCTAATAGTTATTTTGGCAAATGGCCATCTGTGATTCATGTCAACCAAGCTGAGAAATGGAGAGACATCTGTTTCATTTAGCAATTTTATTGCACAAAATGGTATCAGCAATGAAGAAGTGGGTTTGTTTTCATATCTGTCACTGATATTTTGCAAACTGTTTTTTCAGTGAATTTCTTGCCATTGTTCCACAGAAATACTTCTATTTTGAGCTGTCAGTGATATACATACTTTATAATTTCTCTCACTGTATAGAAAATCAGAATATCTGTTAGTTTTACTTCACATAGCCCTGTTACATCATACAGTAACTATAATTACTGTGAAAGGGAATTTTCCATATTTGGTGCTCTGTCTAAACTTACTGAATAAACTCTGAATTTGACAAGGATTTCATATAAATTTAAAAAGGAGGTATTGTTAAACAGAAGATAATATTTAAATAGGTTAATGGAATGGACTGTTATGTTAATATTTTAAAAAAGAAGTTGTTACCAATCCAGGAAAAACAGAAAAAAAAAAGGTTTTAAAAGACAGTTTTCTTTTTTCTTTCAATTACAATAAAAACAGAGGTAATTAATATATACTACCTTGTTCTTCAAGGTAGATGTAACCGCTAACAAAATAAGTTAGTGAAAAGATGTCACAATCAAATTCAGCTTAATATCTTTTTAGATCTGTAAAATATGTTTGTAGAATAACTTTCAGCAGACTTTAGATCAACATAATAATTCTGCTTTAAAATCACTTGAAAACTAAAACTTGGGAAATTCTATGTTTCAATTATTCAAATCAAACATGCCAATTACAGTAATGTGGATTTTCTTTTTTCCCCCTATGAATTCCACCCAAGTCTGAAATCTCCTAAATTAATATAACAACAGTCATGGACTTTTTTTTCTAATAGCATACAAAGTACTAATCATGTTCTCACCAAAAGACCAGAAGAGGTTACTGTGAAAATGAAAAATTAGGTTAGTCAGACCCCTTTTTATCACACAAACTACTTTTAAAATCTGAGAATATTTAAGTCAGTGCCAGATAAAGGCTTTAAGATTTCTCACACCTATTTATATTTAAATTTCAGATTCAGAAGTCCCTGTATCAATTTTCAGTGATTGGTATTCGAGTAACCAGAGACTGTATTAACAGAATAGCCTTTAGTTTGAATTCTTACTTTAGGCATTAATACAGTTCAAGTTGTTTTTTTTAATGTTAATTTAATATGATATGATATACAGTTTTTTTCCAACACAGTTTACAGTTTTTTGTAGTCTTTACCAAATGACAGACTGTTCTAATATTACCTCTGTAAACATATTTTTTACTGTCCTACTCTGTAATAGTGATTTATTTGTATAATCTAGAATATATTTTTCTACTTTCTTCTGCAATATAATTGCCAACATTTCAATTTAATCCAAGTATTTCAATAAGAATGAGACTTCAGTATACTCCTAAATTACTCCATGCTTTAGATTCTATTCAGATAAGCCCTGAATTTCTCCTAATTCTGAGGACAAATTTCAGGGCAAATTCGTAGTATTATACAATAGAATCATAGCACGGTTTGGGTTGGAAGAGATCTTAAAGATCATCTCATTCCAACTCCCCTGCATTGGCAGGGCCACCTCCCATTAGACAGGGTTGCTCAGGGCCCCATCTACCCTGGTTTTGAACACTTCCAGGGATGGGGCTTCCACAACTTCCCTGGGCATTCTGTTCCAGTGTCTCATAACCCACATGATAAAGAATTTCCTCCTAATGTTGAACCTAAATCTTACCTCTTCCAGTTTTAATCCATTACTCCTTGTCCTCTCACTACAAGCTCTTGTAAAAAGTCCATCCCCAGCTTTCCTTTAGGTCCCCTTCAGGTACTAAAAGACTGCTATGAGTCCTTTCCAGAGCCTTGTCTTCTCCAGGTTGAACAGTACAACTCTCTCAGCCTGTCTTCATGGTAGAGGTGCTCCAACTCTCTACTCATCTTCATGGCCCTCCCCTGAACTCACTCCAACAGCTCCATGTCCTTCTTATGTTGGAAGCTCCAGAAATGTGTGCGATACTCTCATGGGATCTTGTAAGAGCAGAGTAGAGGGGGAGAATCACCTCCCTCAACCTGCTGGCCATGCTTCTTTTGATGCAGCCCAGGGCACAATTGGCTTTCTGGGCTGGAAGGGCACATTGCCAGCTGAGGTTGAGCTTCTTGTCCATCACCACCCCCAAATCCTTCTCCTCTGGACTGTTTTTAGCTTATTTTTTTGTGTAGGCTTAAATTGTATAATAATAACTCTACATGTTCACTCAGACAAAGGACAGGCCTCCTTCTCTAGTACCTGGAATCACTTGCCCAACAGGGGCAAGAATCACTTGAAGATGTACCTACAAGAATTATCACTCACCAAAAATGAGGTCACTCAATGTGAGAAGTCTCCTTAGGCGGTATCCCGAGATAAGGGGAAAGCTTCCTCACAGACCTGCTGCTCCAAAGTAAAACCTAACTGAGGAGTTCCCAGCAGGAACTCTTTTTCTGGACTAAGTCAGATCAGACCTGTGGTCATTCACTCATTCATCTACCTGAGCCAAGACACCCCACTGGCTGGGGATCCTGTTCATTGAGAGAGGGTCCCACCCAGCAACCCCCAAATTGACCACAAAAAACAGGTGCCCCTGTGTCTGCTGACAGGTTCACAGCCCAGCAGGGCATAAGACCAGAAATCCATTGCAGTGTCACCACGTCTAACCCAACAAAGCTTACACAACACCTGGCCCATCAGGGGTTAAGGTGTAGCTGCTTCTGTCAGCTCAAGAGAGCTTAACAGATAATATAACAGATGACAGCACCAGGGATGGGGAGGAGGCATGAATGCCCTCATCATCATTGATGAAGATACTAAGCAAGACTGGTGCCGACACTGAGCCCCGGGGAACACCATTTGTGACCTACTGCCAACTGGATTTAACTCCATTGTCTACCACTCTCTGGGCTCAGCCATCCCACCAGTTTTCAATCCAGCTACAACTGTCTATGCCATGATCTGCCAGCTTCTCTAGGAGAATATTGTGGCAAGACAGTGTCAAAGGCATTGAAGTCCAGGAAGACAACATCTACAGCCTTTCCATCATCCACTAAGTGGGCTACCTGGTCATAAAAGGAGATCCTGTTGGTCAAGCTGAATCTGTCTTTCATGAACCCATGCTGGCTGGGTCTCAGGCCCTGGTTGTCCTGCACTTGCTGTGTGAACGCACTCAGGATTAACTACTCCATAATTTTCCCTGGTACCAAGGCCAGGCTGACAAGCCTGTAGTTTCCCAGATCCTCCTTCGGCCCTTCCTGTAGATGGGTTTCACACTGGCAAGTCTCCAGTCGTCTGCGACCTTCCCTGCTAATCAGGACTGCTGATAAATGATGGAGAGTGGCTTGGCAAGTTCCTCCACCAGCTCCCTCAGTACTCTTGGGTGGATCCCATCTGGCCCTATAGACTTTTTAGTGTCCAGGTGGTGTAGCAGGTTGTTAATTACTTCCTCCTGGATTATGGGGGGTTTATTCTGCTCTCTGTCCATGTCTTCCAGCTCAAGGGGCTGGAAGTATGTATGTTTTAGGATAAATTTTGGGGATTCCTTTACACATCCCTGGTGAAGGAGTATCTATCACAGGATTAGAAATACTATTTTGTCAGCTCCTACAATCATTACTACAAACTGGTATCAGCTGCAACTTTTTCAATTTCCACAAGCTAATCATACAGCAAAGGCATTTTTCATCACTAGACTTGAATCTTTTCCCCATTATTGTAGCTCATTCTGAAGGTAAGATTCACAATCTGGAGAATGTAGGTGGGGTTCTGTCACTGACAAAATCTTCTAGGATTTCAGCTGAGAAAGGCAGTTGTTTTTTTATGATACATCATATGAGCAGCAGAGAATCTTATATAGATGCACTGAATCAGCATATCAATAACCAAACTCCCTCCTCAAGCCAAGGTCTTTACCTGATGTTCAGAGGGCTAGAACAAGAAAGTTTCAGCTTCATTAGACGGTTACAGCTTTTACTCTGGTAGATGCACAAGCATTCCTCTAACTAACTAGAGACTAATTGAATTTCATACACCAAAGAGTTCTTGTGTAAGTATGTGCAAGTTCTCTTCCACTCTGAAGTGCCCTTGCTTTCTGGCAGCTTGGTTTAATACTTTCTGTAGATGATTGAGTATGGATAGGCAGAAGGGAATTCTTGTTTTAAAGGGAGAAAAAAAAATCCTGATCTATGCCTGCTGTGCAGGACCCTATTCATTTAAATACTGAAGTAAACTAAGAAACATTTGGTCCTTCTCTTACTCAGCTTGCTGTGGCTCCAACCTATATTCCTGCTTCCATGAGTAGCTGCTATATACTAATTCTTATCTTCTCAGGATGGAAATACATCTAATAATATTTTCCTCAGACTTTTAAACATATTTATTTTTATGTTTTCTGTAGTTTGTCTGATTCTAGACTAAAAAATCTATACTAAATATTGTATAAAGGATTAAGTAGTTTCTAGATCAATCTCTCTATTCCACCAAGAAATGGCCTAGGAAATTCAAGATGCTAAACCAACACATATCTTTTTCCTTTACTAAATTCAGAACAACTTGTATGTGGTTTTTGGCTTAGTTTTGGGCTTTTTTAAGGAAAAAGTCACCATTAATCTTCATGCTCTGGCGACAAGCAAGTAATTAAAAAGCAATTTCAGGTAAGTTTTTTTGGCAGTAATTTTTTTTCGTTATAGCTTATATATAATTTCACGAAGTAGCCTAGTTATTAACAAAATAAACAGCTGTAGTTATTATCATAATGTACAATTTGCATATACATATAAAGCACTGTGGGTTTTTTTAAACAAATACAGGATACCATTAAGAATAGTAATGGTTAGTTAATTTAGTCTACTGCTGAAGGCCATTCTAAAACACATTAAACAAGTTTGTCTTCATTTCCATGTAAAATCACTGTAACATGTAAATTGGTAAGAGATGTGAAGACTTTCAACCTTTATTCTGGGTGCATTTTCTCCTCATGGATATTCTAAAGTACATGTATATTTGGAAGAGATATATTTAGGGATAGCAAAAAAAATATACCACAGAGAAATTACTGCTAATGTCTGTCAACCCAGGAAGCAGAAAATGTCTATTGAGGTGGGGGGTATATATGAGAATTAAGGTATAAAAAAAAAAAAAAAAAAAAGGAGATATTGTAGTAATCTCTAACACAGTAATATCCATGATAATACAGTATTATCAGATTATTGTTAAAATCAATGCCAATGAAGGGTAGAGAGGGCAAGAGTTAGAGCAGATATATTTTTCATATGTCTCAGGAAACTGTTGAATCTGAACTGATGCTATATTTAATATTATAAGATTTAAAACAGCTAGATACAAAGATGTCGTGGATCAATTGCAAATTAAAAAAGCTATTGTTTAGATCATACACAATTATATTACAGAGTGTTGAGGTTGTAAGGGACCTCTGGAGGTTTTCTTGTTCAACCCAACTCTGCTCAAGCAGGGCCACTTAGAGCCGGTTGCCCAGGACTATGCCTGGAAAACTTTTGAATACCTCCAAGGATGGAGACTCCACAACCTCTCTGGGCAACCTGTGCCAACGCTCAGCTACCCTCACAAGATAAAAGTGTTTCCTGATTTTCAGAGGGAACCTCCTCTGTTTCAGTTTGTGCCCATTGCCTCTGGTCGATTCACAGGGCACTGATGAAGCAAACCTGGCTCTGTCCTTTTTGCATCCTCCCTTCAGATATTTATATATTTTGGTAAGATCCCCTCTGAGTCTTCTTTCCTCTAGGGTAATGAGTTCCAGCTCTCTCAGCCTTTCCTCATATGTGAGCTGCTCCAGTCCCTTACCCATTTTTATGGCTCTTTGCTGGACTCTCTCCGGTATGTCCATGTCTCTCTGGTACTGAGGTGCCCAGAATGGGACACAGTATTTCAGGTCCAGTAGAGTAGACGGGGAAGGATCCCCTCCCTTTACCTTAATTAGGAAATAGTTGGCCTATTGCAGCCATTAGCCGTCTTTGCAGCAAGGGAACTTTGCTGGCTCCTGTTCAACCCTGTGTGCAGCAGAGCCACCAGGTCCTTTTCTGCCAAGCTACTTCCAAGTTCATCAGCACCCAGCATTTGCTGGTGCCTGGGGGTTGTTCCGTGCCAGATACAGGACTTTGTACTTCATCTTGCTGAACTTCATGAGGATTCTGTCAGCCCATTTCTCCAGCTTATTGAGGTCCGTCTGGATGGCAGCATGGCCCTCTGGTGTATCAGCCACTTCTCCCAAGTTGGTGTAAGCAGCAAGCTGGCTGAGGGAACACTTTGCCCCATCATCCAGATCATTCATTAAGATGTTAAACAGGACTGTACATGATACTGATCCTGGGGTGTATCACTAGATACTGGCCTCCAACAAGACTTTGTGCCACTGATCAGCATCCTCTGGACCTGGTCATTAAGCCAGTTTTCAGTCTACCTCACAGTCTGCTCATTCAGCCTGTACATCAACAGATTCTCTATGAGGAGCTTATGTGAGATAGTGTCAAAGACCTTACTGAAGTCCAAGCTAAGTATATCAATTGTTCTTACTTCATCTTCCAGGCCAGCTGCTTCATCACAGAAGGTTATCAGGTTGATCAGCCATGATTTAGCCTTGGTGAACCCATTCTGACTTCTCCTGATAATTTTCTCATCTTTAATGTGCCTGGAAATTATTTCCAATATTAGGCATTCCCAACTCTTTCCCAGGGATCAAGATGAGACTGACTGACCTGTAGTTCCCTAGGTCCTCCTTTTTGCCTTTCTTGAAGATGCAGCTGACATTTGCAGTCCTTCAGTCTTTGGGTACTTCTCCCAGTCACCATGGTCAGAGATTATTGAGGGTGACCTTGCAATGCATCTGTCAGCTCCTTCAGAACGTATGAGTACCTACCATCAGGGCTCAGTAACTGGACTTAAAAAGGTCCAGTTTGCTTAAGCATCCTCTGGCCTGATCCTCTTTCACCAGGGATACATATTCTTTACTCCAGCATTTCCTCCTGGTCTCTGGGACCTGTGATTCCCGAAAGCTCGTCCTGCTAGAAAATATTAAGGCAAAGGCGGCATTCAGTACTTCTATCTTTTCCATGTCCTCTGTCTCAGAGAAGGGAGGACCTCCATCTTGCTGAGCAATAAGCCCACATTTCCTGTAGTCTTTCTTTTGTTTACTATGTTCTCTTAGAAGCCCTTTGACACCCCTGGCCAGATTCAGTTCATCTTTCCTAACTTCATCCATGGATGCTTGGACAATATTTCTGTATTTCTCCCAGGTCACCTATCCTTGCTTCCACCCTCTGCATGCTTCCTTTTTGTGTTTGAATTTGGCAATGAGCTCCTTGTTCATCCGCACAGTCCTCCTGACATTTTGCCAAAGTTTGCTCTCCTCAAGTCCAGTGTTGCAAGCTTATTGTTCACACTGCTACCTCCCCTCAAGATTCTGAACTCTACCATCTCACAGTCATGGCAGTCAAGGCTGCCTTTGGCCTTCACATCCTCAATGAGGCCCTTCTTTTTGGTAAGTGTGAGGTCCTCTACCTGTCTCTTCAATCACTTGGTGGAAGAAGTTATCATTAATGAACTTCAGGACCCTCCTTGATTATTTATAGCCTGCTGTGTAATTTCTCCAACAGGTATTAAGGCTTTTAAAATCCCACATGAAGACCATAGCCTGTGGATATGGGGCTCTTCCTATCTGTCTTTAGAGGAAGTAAACAATTTGTTCTTCCTGGTCAGGTGGCCTATAGCAGATACCCACTATGTTGTCTCCTTCATTTGTCCTTTCTTTATTAAAGCCATAAATTCTCTATTGGCTCCTCCTCTCCCGTCTCCAAGTAAAGCTCCATGCACTCCAGCTGCTCTCTCACATAAAGGACAACTCCCTGTCCTTGTCATCCTTTCCTATCCTTCCTAAAGGGCCTGTATCCCTCCCCTGCAACACTCCAACCATGGGAGCAATCCCGCCAGATCTTTGTAATCCCATCAAAATCGCAGCCTTGCAACTGCATGCAGATCTCTAACTCATTATATTTATTCCCCATACCATGCGCTTTAATGTACAGGAGCTTAATAGGGAAAATATTTTGCCGCAAAGTATTTCAAATCCTAAGTCCTCTATTTCCAATCTTATTTTCATAACAAATGTAATTTCCTGGAGAATTACTAAGAAAGGCCAGCCATTCTTTAGGCAATAAAAACATATCAGAAGTCATTGAATATTGGCAATGAAGGACATTGATTACCCCAAACTTTACATCAGGAGGAAAGACAATATGTTCAAGTCTTCCCACCGCTGCTTTGAGATATATATGTAGGCAAGCTGAAAATAAAGCAAGGGTCATAAGAATAAAATAAAAGTTCAGAAGCATATAGAGCACCTTCATTTTTGCCTAGATAAAAATTATTCAAGAAAAGTTAATTTGGTGTGGGTCTCTGTTGCATGTAAAACAATAAGACTAAAATCAGGTAGCATAACTGGACCTAACACCATAGATATGGGAAATAAAAGAAAGGCACAGAGTATCAGTATAAATCAATATGAAGGAACAAGGTTTTTCTACAACTAGGAAAAGCAGATCAGAAGAGTTTAAGAAAATTACAACTGAGCACTGATATTTTCTCCAATTTTTACATATTCTTGGAAGTATCTAGAGTTTTTTCCCACAGAAATTTTGTGTGCTCAGCCACTTGAGTCTTACAGTGTAGGCTGTAATCTTTGGAAATACAATTTTAAATTGTACAATATTATAATCCTTCTTTCAGCTTTTATTTTCCATATAGATGCTTGCATACATTGTGTTTGAACATGCCTTTTATCATGCCAAGCCACTGAATTACTCATTCATACCTTTCTAAGTTGCTAGGTGTGTTCAGACATGTAAGGTACTTTGCACCTGTGTTTCAGGCAACTGTATGATCTGTGAATTGGATCTTTGAAATGAAAACAACCCAGCTTCTATTTTCAGACTTGAAGAGTGTATGAACTCATCTGTGGTTACACATTTAAAATTGCTACAAACCAAAATATTGTCAAAGTAGAGATAATATTTTTTCCCTCAGCACTCTGACATATATAGGTGTTAAAAGACTGAAGAAACAGAAATAAATTAGTTTGAGGAAGTAACACTTATGAGTTGCACAATAATGGTTTTTTTATACCTGCAAACACACCTGACTGTCTGCCAGAGACTCCAGATACATTGAAAGCATAGCTATTGATGCCTCAAAACAGAAGTCATTGGAGGCTGTGAAAGAGCCTTTTTGGCTCTGTTTACTTATAATTTAAAGAAAAAAACACCCATAAGGAAAAGCTTCCAGTGGCAAGACATTTTAGAAGAGGCAACAACAACTTTTAACTTCTCTAGAACTGTCTCCCTCATGGGCCTTTTGATGCAAGTCACACACTTTCTCTTAGTAGTATGCCCCTGCTCTTCCTTGCTATTTGTATATATGAGCTATTTAAAAGGTCATCTGCATCTGCTTAAAAAAAAAAATTCAAGGGAGGGTGGTGGGGGGGAGGGGAAGCACCTAAAGCATCAACCTTTGAATTGCTGTTGGAATTATTGGCTATTTATACATTTATCATTTCAAACAAGGTGCAGGTGAAACATTTCTAAAGCTCCCTTTTCTATTCTTTTTAATTCCTTGAGTGAACATATGTACTGTGATGAAATGGACTCTACTTTTCCTGAGCTATGGCTTTGAATATAAATCCTTTTAGTTTATCAGCTTTTTCGTTTTGGAACGTCTTTTTCTGAAAAGCAGGTAGACTTTTAAAATTGAAAAAGAAAATAAACTGAAAGGAACTGGTGATTTCAGACTAAATTACTTCCCTGTTGTTTACACTATTTTGAAGTACGATGCCATTTTAAATGCAATATATAATAATGTACAAACTCTTGAGTTTGGAAACCACCCAAGAGACTCTTCTCCGTGATTTTACATCAGCTGGAAGGATGCCCATAATGTAGGCTTTTTTCCCTCCATAATCTTCCCAAAAATTGATTGACCCGATTGCACCTTGTGCTTGCATAGAGTGGAATTGTGTCCTGTAGAAAACAGTTTTAAAACGTCAGATCACTGCTACTGGGATTATTTTTTCTTTTTTTTTTTTTTTTTTTTTTTGGGGGGGGGGGGGGGGGAATAAAAAAAAAAAAAA
>NW_009951997.1:1217171-1225866 GCF_000747805.2 Chaetura pelagica
TTTTTTTTTTTTTTTTTTTTTTTGGGGAGGGGGGAGGGGGCAATGATAAAAAAAATCAAACTTTTAAATATAGTTTTCTCAGAGACTGAGAGTCAGTGGCAGGAAACCTACTCCAGTAACTAGTAGGACCATATTGACTGCTCAGTGTCATTATCACTTCTCATCACATTCACAGCAGAAAAAAACCTTTAGTACATGAATCATTTATATTTTAACTACCACTGCTACTGTTGTAGATACCTTGTGCACTCAGAAGAGGACCTCTGCCTTAGCTGCAACTTGAAGTGTGCTAATCAAAACCATACACAAAACCACACAAAATCTCTCTGACTTCTTATATAATAGTTTCTGATATAAGGTTGTGATTCTAAATTATTTTCACAATACACTTGCCTTTACTTTTCTTCGAAACAAAACTGGAGCATACTGATAAATGGCTTGCTGTCAAGTACCAATGTGTAAAAAAGGTAAACGAAGAAGTTGAATTACCTTCTTCAGTCATGTATCAAAACTAACTAGTTTTTATTAAACCATTCATACTTTCACAGTGGTTTGCATTTACCATTCTACCTTGTAACACTGAGCACCATTAAACATGACTTCCAGTTGCCTGACAGAAAAATAGGAAACAATATTCCCCTACTAGTGCCCATTCATATTTGCAAGTTTCCGAGTAGATTTTAAAAGTATTTATAAAAGGGGTAAGAAGATGAAAGTAACTAGGTCAATGTAGAAAACAATGAAATGAAACCCCTACACTGTTTTGAAAGTGTTGTTTCTTAAGTACTTGTAGCAGATTAAAATTAAGTATGAATATAGTGTGATTCTACCATATAGAGATCTATTGACTCCTGGAGTGAGCTGCAGCTGGGAGCTGGATGCAGGAACACACGGATTCGGGAATGCACAGATCAGGATCAAAGGCAGATAAATTGATAGAATCCTCTTAGGATGCCAGCTTGATCCTTGTGATTCTTCGAGTTTATACAGAGTATGATGCATCTGGGATGGGATATTTTGTTTGGTCAATTTTGTTCACCTGTCTGGTCCACTCCTCCCCAAAGAAACGTCGCAGATTTGACCCCTTTATTACCTTCTGGCTCCAGAGCATAAGATGTTTTTCTTTTTTTTCAGAATCAAGCAGTGGCCTTGGTTCTACACACCATTCTCTAACCATAACCATAAACATGAAGCGTTATCAGTCCTAGAAGTGGACACTGACTGAAAATCATGCCATTTATCTGTTAATTTCAGGAAGTGCAGCTACTTAGAAGAGACTTAACTGAAAAGTAAAATTACTAGAAAGAAAATTGTTTATATCATGGCTCAAAGCAGAACAGGGTTCATCCACTTAAACAACTGCCTTGAGTGTGCCCTCAATATGCCCTACCAAAATGACCCAGCCCTTCTTCTCTCCTTAACAGACAGCACTTCTAAGAAACTCATATTCACAAACATCTGACCAGGGCTGGGAATCCACAACCTTTAACACATACATCTGGCTTTGGATTTAGGCACATGACAACTGTGGCTTCCTCGGTCTTCACTTAAAGCCTGTTGGATATTGCAAAGCCTTTGCATTCTGTAACAACTATCTGTTAATTCTGTCTTGTGTCATCCAGCAAAAACCAAGTGTCCTGTAGGGACACATCCAGTAAAATAGTTACCAAATAATTGATTCCTTATGGGAATAAAAACTTAATATTCAGTCTAGTCAGGTCTCTGTCACCAGTACCTTCACTTACTATTTAATGAAGCAGGAAGTCAGAGCCTTCAACATACACTAAGGTTTCCAAAAGAACAGTCCTTTTGCAAACAGAAAATATAAACCCTTTTCACACTACCATTTAGAGTAAATGATGAATCTAACCAGTTATAATCATAAACTCTACAGTCATAAATTAAGCTGGATTCTAACAGACTGTTACAAAGTATTTCACTTCAGCACTCACTGAGAATAAATCAACCTCTTTGACAATCTTACAGAAGTTTTGATGCCTGTTATGTTGTGGAAGGACAATGGTGGTACCATGTGTTTTGAGATGCTATCATATTTCCTGCGTTCTGAACTACAAGAAAAGATAGAAAAGAAACAATCCTTTGAAAAAAAACATAAATTGAAACATACTCTAACAGTCTTGACCCGTGCTGAAATATCTAGGAGCACAAAAATGTACCCCTGAACACAAGCTTTCATATCCCTGCCATAAACTCGTGCCTTAAATAACCCTCTTCACAGCCAATTTGGTAAGTCTTGCTAAGAAATAAGTAGTTTTCTAAATGTTGTTTTGCCTCAAGCATCTATTCCACTACACTGCAGTATGTTCAATGACATAAGATTTTGGAAGATACACATCTGTGAACAACATTTGAACAGGTTGCCCAGAGAGACTGTGGAGTGTCCACCTTGGGATATATTTAAAATCTGAATAGACATAGTCCTAAGCAAGCTCTAGCTAGTCTTGCTTTGAGCAGGGGAGGTTTAGGATAGATAATCTCCAACGATGCCTTACAAACTTTTCTGTTGTGTGATGCTGCGATTTTCAACAAGTCAGTATTCCTATGCATTATTTTACAAGTTCAAAACCATCCAAAAAAAGAAATTCTAGAAACATTTCTGTGTTTATCACCAACCATTGGTACTAACAGATACCCACTACTGCTGACACTAACTTTCACTTTAAGCCAATTGCCTATTTAAATTAATACCTTGCATTCTTTGAATGTTACTGTGGCATTAGACACTATGTATTTTTCAGCAAAATACAGTATAAAACATAAATTTCAACTGAAAATAATTTAATTGCATATAGTATGCTACATACTCCTATATGCAGTTCTGCTGACTTCTATTGTCATTAACTTCCTAACTGTCTCATTTCTATCACATAGCTGTTAGTGAGTTTTACTCACTGAAAGTTATTGAAATTCCAGAGGAGCTAAAGGGGAAGAGTATTTTTCTTCAAAATAAGTAAGTATTATCTTACATGAAACATGAAATATTCAGAAAGTTAAAAAAGAATTTTATAATGAACTATAAAATATTATGTTTTTATACAGAAGAGATACTGAGTAGGCTGCTGGTAGGAATGTTGTGCTAAAGCAAACAAATTTGTCAAAGATACCTTAATTTGTTTCATTCAAATATTTCTGAATCACTTTAATAGTAATACTTTTTAGTAATTCTAGCGGTACAAATAATATATGTATCACCTGAAAAACTGCTTTTTATGCATTAGAAAAACACATAGAAACTAGGGTTCTGCAGAAAGATAAGTAAATTTGACAATAATACCGAAATATTAATGATAAACCTACCTTGCCTACATACTGATAATCAGATCCTGTGTATTCCTCTAAGAGAAAAAACTGGTTCCACATCCAGCCTCGCTTCTGGCGGTGAATCGCTTTTCCATCAATCCCTAATGCACGTCCTCCAAAGCTTTTGGGTCTGAGATCAGGAGTCCGTCTGAACAGCATTTCTGTATTGCAGGGATATGGCAGCCACATCCAGAGCAAAAGAAGTAACAGGACTTGCTGTATTGTCATAGTTCTCCACAGCTAATGCTCTTCTAGCTAGTCAGAGATGTTCTCTTTTCTTTGATTTACTTTTTATGTCTCTAGTTGCAGGTGCAGTCAGGCAGTTTCCAGCAACTCATTTCGGAACTGTACATAGTAGCCAAGCCCTGAAAGTAAAGAGGGGAGAGACAATGTGAGTTGAAATGCATTCTCTCTTAGCACAAAACATCCTTGCTACTGTACCAAGGAGATACAAGTAATAGAAAGCAACATGTTTAGGAATAGAAAGGTTTTCCAGATAGGCAGAACGTTGTGAATTTCAGTTAGCTGCTGTCAAAACATTTTATAAGGAAGAGTGCCCCATAAAACCCTATGATTTAGAAACTTCTAAGCGTGTTCTTTATGTAGACTGGGGGTTTAATATTGCTGAAACTTACACATAAAATACTTCTGCCTTTGCTTGAAAAGTTTTCTGCCCCATTTGATTTACAAGAATGCCAGTGTTACATTAATCTTACTATCAAGTGGCCTGAAAAGCCAACACAAAGTAGTTTTAGAAATGAGGAAAATGTAATAGACCAGTTCCCAGGGTGTTTTAAATGGTAAAAAGAGAGTATCAAATGCATCAGAAGAAATACAACATGACAAGAAGTTCTTGAGATGATGTTGCAATAAGGAGTGATGCAAACTTAGTCTTAAAGTGTAAGGAACATTCAAAAAATGAGGGTCTGTTTCGTAGGTATCCTGAATAACTAATTTTGGAAAATACTGAAATAGATCTTACTGTGGGAAGTGGTACTGCAGAGAGATGGCAAGCCTTGCCTAGCTTCTCTTTCTTTTGTTGCCACCCTTTTCTGGTTTATTTTGTTTTCTGCTTGTTTTTGCGGTTTTTTTTCCTTCTTCTGACAGAACAATGAAATGGTATTTCAGCAAGACAAATTTAGCCAGGTTCTCATCACTTTATTTCCATCCTGGCATTTAAAGAGTAACATGTTTCGCTCATGATATAATTTGGTAACGTTTTCCTGCAGTAAATAATGAAAATCTATTATTTGTTTTCTTAATAAGGTATAATTCTTGCAAACTTTAACCAGGGTGTTTTCTTTATTTTAATTTTTTTTTTAGCATGTTCACAGAAAACAAAATGCATAGATGGCGGTTGCAGTTACTTACATATTCTTCCACATGTGGCACGAAACTCAAGTTTGGGTTGTTTTTTTCCCTCTTTTCTGATTTTGATAGATAAGCAACGTTGCACACATGAATACCATGTGTCTTCTGGTTTCAATACTGTACTATAGCTCACTACCATCTAAAATATTTTAAAACTATTTTTAAAAACTGAGCTATGTAAAAGTTTCAGAAAATCGGTGTTTCAGTTTGATACTGAACTGCTACTTATTCCCATTAAGCCTGTGTTCATCAAAAAAATTTGCAATAAAATGTCAGGAATGTAGGGTGGAAAGCCTATAATACAGTGATTTCTTACAGTTGAAATACTCTGCGTGCCTGTGCGTTTGTTAAAAACTGGACAGATTCAGTTCAGGAAATAGCTTTTGTCTTCAGAGTTATGTTCTCTTAAGAGAATGTTTTCCCCTCTCCTCCAACATCTGGAAGACTAAAGAACTTTTCAAAGCCACTGCTTTCAAGGACTTTAGCCTGAAAACTTCACAGTAACTCACAGGTGTCCTTTACCATTTGTCTTAATAAACACCATGTTAGGTATTGTTTAATTTGCCCCTTCCTTTCTCCTAAAACTGTGACATTTACTTTAACTGTGAACTTTGAATAATACTCAGAACAACACGCTCTAGTATAAGCCACTGAGCACATATGCTGAATTATATGAGCATGTACAGACTGGAGACATGGCCCTCTGCCTTGGAAATAACTCAGACTTGTGTTATTTGAAACCATTCAAAACTGAATGAGAGAGGAGGACTATGATTTATTCTCAGATACTTAGAAATGTTTCTCCTCAAAACCATAGGAATTTCAAACTTGAAATCACCTTTTCAGGAGATTATTTTTTAAAGGTATTGAGGATTTTTAAAGGGAAATATTTTCTTCTTTTTTGCTAGATTTTTTTTCTTACTCTTTTTTTCACTTTTCTTGTTGCCATCAGTATATATATTTCATTATTCACACTTTATTTTTTGATGCAGAAATGTTGTTAAATTCCTCTTGGGAAATAATGCTTCAGTATTAGGGGTTGTTATTGAATTTACTTCTTGTTAAATTAGGTCAGCAGAACGAAAGCTCAGATGAAATTTGTTATAGTTACAGAAGTAGCTAATGCACATGGACTTGGCAAGCATGGCTGCTTAATAGATGTCTGGACCAGCAAGGCCTTTTCCCTCCTTTGAGACCCCTGTTGGGAGTTCAGCTTCCTGCTATAAATGTAATAAATTTGATAGTAATCTACACTAAAGCAATAGCATTTACCTTAAAAAATAAGCTTGCAAACAGAGAAAATCAGACTGAATGAATATTAAATAAAAAGCGCTGGAATAATTGTAATGTTTGAAAAGAATGGAATTAAGGAAATCTTTTAATATATAACTACAGAAAATGGACAGAAACCCCAGTTCTGTAATTGCATATCTGTGTTCCATGCTACCTTGCTAGAGCTGGAACACTCAGTGGCAGAAGATAAATTTATCAATTGTTTGTTGTTGTTTTTTTTTTAATTCCCTAGGAAAATAAATTGAAATTTTTTTTGTGAAAATCTTATCTTAGAAGAGGGTATGATATTTGCTGTATAGTGTACTTTGGTCAAACATGACATGATTTTTAAATTTTGTAACATTTCCAAAAGTTTGTTTAAAGAAAGATATTTATGTACTGTCATTTCTATTTTGACAATTCTATTTCACTTAGAAGCCATTATCATTCATATGTCTAATCTTGTCTTTCAGTTATTTTTTGCTATGTTTGTACAAAAGAAAGATATTTTTTGAACCAAAGATTCTTCATGACAATTTAGGTTAAACTGTATTCTAATTTTATGCAGTAAACAATCTTTGACTTTATTACCATGGAATACAATGGACCATATTTTGTTTCTGCTTGTTTTTGCTCTGCAGAGCTGACACCAGTAGAGCTAATCTTACAACCACAGTGAGAAACCTTTATACTACCCCACTTCTCCAAATGTTTTGTTGCACTCCAACCACCAGTAGACAGCTGCCACCACATGCTGAAACCATTTTTCAAAGTGGCAAAATTCAAAACCCTGGCTAGTTTTTGAAATAATAGAAACTATTTAACAAGCTAGTAAAAACTGAAGTATGAAGGCAGCTAAGTGCAGAAAAAACCTGCCTTCTCAATGAGCCTCAGAAGAGCCTCCAGGTCAGCTAATTTAGTTGTTTTAACTTATTTACCATCTTTTTATCAAAAACACAAAGTTTTAATGCTTTAGAGCACAGTATGATGAAACAAGTTCTTTAAAATAACACCTTTGTGAGAGCGTCTTACCTAAAACACAAAAAAATATTTTCTTCCCTCTGTAAGTGTAACTTACGGGTGTAAGTTATCCTTAAGTGAAAAATAAGACAATATTTTTATAAAGGTTTGTAAGAATGTTTGAAGCAAATAAGTGAGCTTTTTCAAATGATCTGTTCTTAATGCATTCTAATTTCATCATTCCTTGTATTATAGATTTATATTCCTTGCTTTATCTATTGTACCCTGATTAAGCTGCCTAAAGCCATTCATAATTTAATTGCCTAGTTATGAACTGAGGAGATAATTGGTAATTTCTCAATAAGCTGCTTATTTCATAGCTTCCACCAGAACACCTACACACCACAGTGACCACACTTCCAGTTACTAAAATATAACATGAATTTGCAAAGTAGTCATCTATACCATCAAATTTTAGAATTCCAATCCTCTTTATTAAGTCTTTCAGGCCTTGATCCCCTTAGGAGTTTCGATTGAATATGTATAGTTTGATTCTAAACTAAAGAATGTAACTAACATTTCAGGAATTATGTATTTTAATTAGTAATAGTAATCACGTTTCCCAATTGTCAAAACTTCGCTCAGATTAGAGTTTCTCATATTGTTTTCATAGTTTGTGGGGACTGAAAAACAAGCAGATGAAACAAAGGAAAAGAAAGTACTGAGAATTATAACTTTGGCTACAAGAGCTAATGAGTATTTTAGGCAATAGAGAGATTACATAGAAGTATACCTTGCATCTTATTTTTAATAATATTTATGTAACACAAATCCTAATTGTTATTAAAAAATAAGTTAACATGCATAATACTGGTTTCAAAGGCAAAGGTTAAAGATTCAGTCTGCCTTTCACTGGTAGCTCAGTAAAAGTGATATGCAAAAAACTAATACAATAACCTGAAACACATTAAACCAAGGAGGAAGAAAGCATAAACACCTCACTCCCTGCTGCAGAGAACACTGTCCTCCTCCCTCTAAAGATTTCTGGATGCTTCACTGCAACCCCTCCCCATTCTTTGTAAGGAAGACTGAAATTCTGTGTCTTAAGACACAGCAGGACAGTGAAGGGGTGAGCAGAACACCAAAGGAAGAGCATAAAATGTTAGTAAATTACCTTGCATGACAATAATGTCTGCTTATTAATCAGGCTCTTCTGAATTGATTAGATATACTTAGATACCTAACAATAAATCTTAGCTCTCTATCTATAGTCAATTCACTTTTTCTTACAGCAAGACAGAATATCACACTATTATGGTAGACCTCTTATGATGGGTTAACATGCACAAAGACATGAAGAAGCTTTTTAAAACTTTATAATTTATGTCACCTGTGAGGTCCCAAAACCATTTCAATCCTTGCTGCAACCTGTTCTCCCTTCTAGATGATTCTTTCCTATCTGAGTAACTGAGTTAACTTTCACAGGTCTTGGTAGCCACCCAGTAGTTTTCTACATAATATCAATGAACAATTAGAAAGTTAATTTATTGAATTTCAAGTCCTAACTTCCTCCTCCTCAGTATTAAAACAACAACAAAACAAAAGAGAATGAAAATTCAAAGTATTCCTCCAAAATTAAATAAATTATCTGAAATGTGCTGGGTATTATTTTAAAAAACACAAAATAGAAACTACTATCACAATTTGAATCACAATTGGCAACTGAACCGGCGAAAACAGTGCTCTCGATCCCCTCCCACCCATGTAGGGA
>NW_009951997.1:1225903-1232099 GCF_000747805.2 Chaetura pelagica
TAGGGAAAGGAGAGAGAGGAGAGAGAGAGAGAGACTTTCCAGCCTGAATACTAGACTAGACAGCTTTAATTAAGTGCTAATGATAAAAATAAAATACGTACAATTATATACAAATGTGTTCAGGAATGTGCAAAACCCTATTGCCTCCCACCACCCCCAGCAACTCCCACGGCATCTCCTGAGCTGTGAGCAGTTCTGAAATGTCCCAGAGAAAATAAAATACACCTTTCACAATTAAAAAAAGAAAACCTGTTCTGATGTTTAGTATGCATGCTAGGGGAAGAGGAGAAGAGAGTGATAGTATAGACAATGATAATGACCCCTTCCAATGGGAAGCAGCAAAACCCAAGTTCCAGAATGTTTTATTCTCTGAAGCAGTGTGGACTAGGAAGAAAACTGTGATTAATCAGAGAAGGCAAATATACTTGCATTATTATGACACTGTAATTTAGACATAAGTGCATATATTAAAGAGATTTTGTTAAAACTCCATTTTCTGATTCTTATTAATTCTAGTCTATCTTTGACAGACCGTGATTTTTCTGGAAATGAAAAGATGAGAAAATATTATCTGGATGCTGCTGACAGCCAAAACTGAGAGATCATTCAATATCTAGACCTGGGGACTTAATATTCCTTCTGTACTGGACCATTTTCCTGAACAGGGTGAATTGTAATAAATGATGCTGAACTGTTTTGAAAAAGATGTTATTTTCCTTCGGGGTGGGTGGAATTTTAAATCTCCTAATCTTAGCTACTTGATGCTTTCACTTGCCAGCAAACTCTAAGTCTTATTAGAGAAACAGAATAAGCACAGAGGTGTATCAAATATCTAAAACCTCACTATAATATTATCAAGAATTTATATCTTATGGCTTCAGAGAGCACAGCCAGTTCACCAAAGCAAAAAGAATTCGGGCACTGAAAGACCATACCTACTTAGTAAACTGCAATTTAGTAAAGTGTTCACTGATGTCTACTTGTGTTAGTGCCTGTGCCTGCAGCATGGATAGTCTCATTCCTGTTAATTAGATGATAGCAGAAAGTTTACATTCTTTCTTAGCAGGGAGAAAAGCTTCTCATGGAAGCTCACAGTGGAAATGTAAGAGAGGATCACATTTAAGAAAGTTGGTTAAAGCATATGATTGTATCTCTCACATTTATTAGAATAAAAATGCAAGTATTGAAAAAAGCACTTTGTTATTCACAAATCCTGTAAATGTTATATTTGACATTAAAAAAAAACACATCGTTTTGAATCACAAGAAGGTATCTTTGCAATGCATTTGAAGTTTTTTACAATAAATATTTCTTAAAGTGCTTGGAATTTCACTTTGTGTTCAACTCCTTTACAGTTACTCCAGTATATCAAAAAGTCCTGCTATGGTTCTTTGTTTTGTTTTCAGTTTATACAGCAAAGTAAAAATCCATTTGTGGGATGACTGCAGTTTGTTGTGCCAGGATGATCTGAAATTATGAAAAAAAAAAAAAAAAATAGTATGTAGGGAGTGGTTATATCTTTTATTATACTGGTTTGCTATGGTTGTATAAAATGATAATAATTTCTTCACCATTAGTGAGTCAAAGTTACAGAGCCTCCATTGTGACTTGTCTCTAAGTTTTTAAACATTAAGCCATGACGAGAAACCTCTTAAGAAAGTACCATTGAAGTATAACATATAATAATCTGTAATCTTTTGTGCTTTACATTGTACCATCTACATTGCAAGATGAAATACTGTACATTAGGTATTTATTTTAGGCAATATAATATGTGATACTGCCTATACAATGTGAAACTATCAGTTGTATGATGTATGCATGATGATAACAGCTAATTAGAAGATCATACCCTACTTCTTCCTAAATGGTCCTTTCTTTAAAAAAATACACAGCAGACTGAAGCAGACATATTTTAAAAATTAGTTTTTCACTAGTATTAACTAGAAAGACTTACAATTCACATCATTAAAAGTCACATTTTTTGCATATTTCAATAGCAAAAAGCATGTGTGTTGAGTAGTTTTTAGAAGAGAGATCTGTACAATATGGCACCACATGAGGGTGTGATGAACTGCAGATGGGCATGGGTCAGTTAGCAACTTTGGAGGTAAGGAAATTTTCTTTCTTAAGAATGTTTCTCTGTACTTTAAAACTCCACCAAAATTGTAATTATCCTGACATTCAGAGAGCTCCTCAGTCAGTAAACATCCTTTATACGTATACTGGTGTTGCTGAATAAGAATATAGAGGTAGACATTGATCAGACAAATGAAACTATGCATATTCTGACTGAAATATTTTTAAAGTATATTCTGGTCAGGCAGTGCTCTACATATATGACATAGATGCTGCACCTAGCATACTGTATTCAGTTTTGGGACCCCACTGTAAGAAAGACATCGAGATGCTGGAGCAAGTCCAAAGAAGGGCAATGAAGCTGGTGAAGGGTCTAGAGCACAAGTCTTACAAGGAGCAGCTGAGGGAACTGGGGTTGTTTAGACTGGAGAAAAGGAGGCTGAGGGGAGACCTCCTTGCTCTCTACAACTGCCTGAAATGAGGTTGTAGCTAGATGGGGGTTGGACTCTTCTGACTAGTAAAAAGCAACGGGACAAGAGGAAATGGCCTCAAGTTGTGACAGGGGAGGCTTAGATTAGATATTAGATATTAGAAGCAAGTTATTAACTGAAAGCATAATTGAAGAATGCAATAGGCTACCCATGGAAGTGGCTGAACCACCGTTCCTGAAGGTGTTTAAAAGATGTATCGATATGGTGCTTAGGAACACGGTTTAAGCATTGGACTTGGTATAGTTAGAATAATGCCTGAACTACATGACCTTAAAAGCCTTTTCCAATCAGAACAATTCTGTGATTCTCTGAATTTTACATTTATTTTTTTTTTTTTCCCCATATGGTAACATGTTTCACACTCAGTGCTGTATTTTTTTTGATAACTATATGGGTAGAAGTCAGCCATTATTTTTCAATGGAATGAATTTGCAGTTAATTGCTGAAGGGCTACACCCAGTTGCCACAAGAAACACATTTTTTTCAAAACAGTCCGTCTCTGATCTTTCACTCCAGATTTTCAAGAGAAGCCAATGAAACACTTTTCAAAGATAAATCTGGAACAGAGCTTCAAAAATCAGCTGGAAGCAAAAAATAATGGACTCAAATGAGTTTCTGGTTTTATTGATATTTATAATCTCTCTCCTTTCCCTTCTAAACTCTGTCTGTGGGTTATAAACTACATACCTCTCTCTTTCCTTTAAGAGCTAAATATTTTTTATTTATTCTTCAGCACCCTTCTTATACCAGTCTATCTCATTGGTGGCAACTGTATGTATGTATATATATTTCTTTACATAGTTCATGTAATTGATTGCTATTTAAATAAAATTACAAATATCATCCTCTAAAAAAAGACCTCTATGGCTGAAAGATTTTTTTTATTTTTTTTTTCCCCAAATGCAGCCCAACAGGCTTGTAATATATTTTTACTTCATTAAAAATGCTATACGTCATCTCTGTGTCCTTGGAACATTACAGTTGCAGCAACACAAGCAATCTTTATGGCATGCATTATTGCCTCATCCATGATCCAGAGAAGGTATATACTGATTTGAACTACTCTAGAGAACTCAATAATAAATTATCATTCTCTTATTCTAGTATGTTATTCTAGACTCTATTAATAAGAAACACAGGCAAAGGCATAGTCATCATTTGAGACTCTAAAGCAAGCATGAGACAGACAAGGTGGTAAACTGCATATTTTCAAGTCTCAAGGTACAGTACTGAGTGACCCTTTGTTTATCCTCTTCTGAGAGCCTTCTTTTATGTATCCTGTACTTATGTAGCATGTTTCATGTCTGTTTGATGTGGTCACCAATTCTGTGAATAGTAATGGGCTTACTATTAGACAAGTGAAATAATTCAGGTGCTCAGTGAGGGAGGTGTGTGTGTAAGACTAGAAAAAATAATAAGTTCCTACCTGTAGGATAAAACTATGCTCTGAAGAGCTATAAACACACTTAAATTATTATAGCTGTGTAACTCAAGTAATAGAGCATTAACATAAACCTGTGGACTGAGAAGCAATTAGAAAATGGAAAAACAAGCAAAATCTCAGTCTGTGGGAAGACTGAAAATGTTTTACAGAGAAAGTATCTATGCTATTTTGCAAGAAAGGATGTGCAGAGAAGTGTCTATGTGTCACTTTCAAATATGAATAAAATTAATTTAAAACTTGGTGCTGGCTGTCATTAAAGTTCATGAGACTGCATATGTGTAGGTGAAGTTTCTAACTACTTAAAACAGAAGTTCCAAGGACTGATAAATAATAGAAGAATGAATCATAATATATATGAGGAACTTTTAAAGACACGTACAGGAGAGACATTATTCTCCAGAAAGAAGTTTCTGAACATGGAAAACACTGAAATCCCAAATGCTTCGAATGTGCAAGTGATTTGCTGTTCCAAATGAGGAAACCCTGTGTATCAGCTGAAGTATTAAGTGGTGTTGTATGGGTAAGCATGAGCAGACCTTGTCTTCCAAAGATGCAAGATATGAACCAAATTCAAGCCACTGTAATTAGCGCATGAGCAGTTGTATCCTGAATGTGTAAGTGTTGTTCACCGTGTCTGGGAAAAGAATATTAAACAATGCACATATTGGCAAGCAGGAAAAAGGGAAGAGTGAGAGATTAAAAAAAAGGCTATAGTGAATCAGCACTCCATTTCTTAATGTCCTCTGATACTCCCAAAGTTTGCTTAGCAGCAAGTAATGAAGTAGCAACATCAGTGAAATGCAGCACAAAGATATTCCAGAGAAATGATATTTGCAAGGAGAGGGGTCAAGTAAGGAATGATTATCCAGTATTTGAATGTGCTTTTTTATTGGTTTGGTTTGTGTTTTTTGGGGTTTTTTTTAATTATTATTTATTTATTTCTCCCAGCATTTTTTATCTACAAAGTATGACTTAATTAACTCAAAAATCATTCACAAATTCAGTACAGATGGCAGCTAATCAGGCAGAGATGCAGAGGCCATTGCCTTCCTGTTCTGATCATCAGGTCTTAGGATCTCTCACAGCCCCTCTCACAGAAATAATTCAATAGTGTAGACTTTTTCATAGATGATGAAACATTAAAAAACTGGTAAGAGAGAATGACAGCTGCCCCATATCCATGGCATTCAAGAAAGCCTCAGAGGAAGAAAAAGCAAGGAAGGCAGAATATTACCTGGCAATTGTTGCTAATGTGCATTCTGGCAATATCTCATTGCTCTAGACTTTTGCTTGCAACACCAATTATTACTTCTAGGAACCACAGAAAAATCCTGAATAAAACAGTGATTTCATCAATAATTTCCAAGATGCTAACAGATTTTGAAAACTTACTTGAAACTTGCAAGATCTAATTTCTCATATAACAACCACAAGAAGCTCCAGTTACCCATGAATTTCAGTCTAACCTCATTATGTTTAGGGTCTTGAAAACTGAAGTGCTCTAAACTGATCATGATCCTCATAAAAATAAAAGATTCTCCTCCTTCTTTTTTGCCTTTCTGATGACCACTAATATTGTGCTGAAGAACTCATCTAATAGACTGTATTAGACTGTTTGACAGTAGCTAACAGAATGGAACCTTAATTTGGTACCATTTAAAAGTATTTGCTGCTTTTTTTATTGTGTTTTTTTGCTTGTTTTCTTCTTGTTTTGTGGTTTTTATGTGGCAGAATGGCATAGAGTACCATCTGCAGAGTAAATTAACTTTATTTTGTAGCATTCTCTAATAAAAAGAATGAGTCTTGAATAACATTTGCAGATAACTCAATAAATTTCATACACAATTTCTTTCCTAGAGATAATTCAGACAATAATAATAATAATAATGACAACAATAATAATTACTGTGGCCTTTAGGTATTTATAGAACAATGATTGGAAAATGAAAACTTAGGTAAGGATTGCTTTGGTGACAGATGTTACCTTTGTCCTCTTTTAGTCAGCCAGACTTCTCAGTTGGAAAAATGGAATTTAGTGAATTGGTAATCAGCAGGTAATACACAGCAGCTACTGTGCATATCAGTGTACTATTTAAGACCAACATCTGCTGGAGCATTTTTATTCTTTTCTGTCAAAAGTAGAAATTCCTTGTTTTGCTTTGCTTTTAAATGCAGTTTTTCT
>NW_009951997.1:1232159-1290721 GCF_000747805.2 Chaetura pelagica
CTTTCCCTATTAAGATGTCTTCACGAGTTTACTCACTTCTATCCTTCCCTCTCTCTCCCCCCCATTCCATTACAGGGGAATGAGAGAGCAACTGTCTGGTGCTTAGTTGCCTATCAGAGTTAATCCACAACATACATCCACCTCTTTTCTCGAAGAAAGCTATGTTAAATAAAGGTAATCTTTCAGGATAACAAGAACCAGATGACTAGTACATTTTTACCAACAGATTCCTTCAAATCACTTGCAGTGAGGGAAACACAATAGAAAATCACAGAACAATTTGTAGTAGACTCACCTTACAATTCTTGGATTGCAAAATTAAAACTGAATCTCGTATCTTCTACTAACACTACTGTCTAAAACCTGGCTAGGAAATAAATCCACACAGATACAGATAAAAAGTACATATGCAGATACATTATGCTCAGATAACTATATAAAAAATAAAAATAAAAAATATTCCAGGAAGTGTCAATATAGAAAATATTGATTATCTGTGATCAAAATCCCTCCTGCGGAAGCAAATCCATTTCTGTCCAAAGCATACCAGAACTTAACTAGTAGCTAAAAAAATACTGTTTTATCCAATCTGCCTTGATATTTTTACAGAACAATGTCCAGCTTGTCACTTCCAGTGAGCTTATGTCAGGCTGAATCTCTGTCCTACTGCTACATACATTATTTTGCACTTACCAACAAAAATGCATGGAGAGAGTGTGAGTGTCATCATGGGAAGAAAAAATGCTGAACATTTAAAGATTCCTATACTCATTGATAACTTGCTTTACAGTAAAGCAAGCAATTGCAAGAAGCTTGGGACTTTAGGCAAGCATAGGAAGAAGGTTACTTGAGGTCTTATATGCATTTATTAAGGTCCAGAAGAACAACAGTTCCAAACTGGAAGTGGTTGTTAACAGGCTGCAAAGGTCACACAAATTCAATGGCATCATCCTATCAATTATTTTTTTCTTATGCCTCCTTCAATTTACTTTTGCAATTTACATGCAGTGCTATCCATGAGTTAATTGCTTTAGCCTTTATTTCAAACACAGATTTTCACTGATATGTTGACAGCTACTCCTTCTTTTCCCAACATTTCCATTTTATCCTTGGTTTCTTTTAGTCCTCCTCCCAACACTTGTTTAAGAATGCCAGGCTAGCATATGAATCTAATGTAAAATAAAAGTTATTTATGCTACAGAAGAATGTCAAGGATCTGTTTTCCTTTTCAGTAACAAAAACCCAGCTACTTCAGTGACTGAAGTATACTTGCTGAAGATACTCACTTGTGTCACTCACAGCACAGTGTGATATATATTAAAGTCTATCATAGCATCTTCAAAGAAACTATGGGGATTCTTTTTCCTAAGTGATGAGAAGCACAGAACTACAATGCTATCACATATGTATACAGACATTAGCAAAACTCAGAGAAAATGTCAAGCAATTATTTCCTCCCTCTCCTTTAAAAGCTTTTATAAAATAAAATAGATATATAATCTCCAATAACTGTTGAGTGAAGATTGATGAGCTTAAGTGTAATTTTTTCCTGTGCCTATGAAAAAACCCTTCCCATTTGCAAAGTCTTCATCACATTACTCAGTACAACTCTTTAAGTAGCTGTATGATAGTCAAGAAAAAAACCTAGCAAACAAAACCATAATGAATGCACTAATGAATCAGCACTGTAAGACAGACAGGTGTTTGAAAAATGTCTATGTGATTTAAAGTCACCTTCACGCTATTGACAGCTTTGCACCTTCCTGGCAACTTCAATGAGGTCAGTAAGAAGTCAGGTCACAGAGCAACTGGATCACACCGATAGCACTGCTGCTGTTATCTACATTCTCAGTCCCGACAGATGCTGCATGTGTCCCTTCTGCTCTACAATTAGACAGCAGCCTATTCAAAGCCTCTGTGTCTCAATGTTTTTTTCCAAACCATGTTTCACAAATGTTTTCCAGTTAATTTGGAAACTTTCTGCTCTAAAAACTCTATTTATGCAAAATGCTGAGTTCCCCTACAAATACTATGGTATGCAAGTTTTGTTCACAGTATCAACATCTTTAACAAAATCTTCCTCTTTTCATTAGCTAGCTCCTTTTATTAATTGTCTTTTAAAGAATCTTCTCATCAGGAAGGAACGTTGGTTCTACAGAACCATATTCTGGAAATAAATCAATGACTAATGGTGTCACTTTGCTTTGTCTTCCTCACTTAAGGAACATTTTTTGTTGAGATATTATATAAAGTTGAGTGTTTTCTTATGGGATGTGGAGGGAAATAGGGAGGAAAGATTCAGTTATTAGCTTAGTAAAGAGGATTTTTAAGTAAGATGAAAAATGGGTATGCTAATATAAATGTGTACTTTAGGTATAAACAGGAAATAATTGGAAACTAATCTGAGTGCAAGGAGGATACAAAGAACAGGTAACTAGTCAGAAAGGATCAAGAAGGTACTGCATTAGCCATCTATCAAACATCTTTGGCATCTGTACATTGAAACAAAAAGCACCATGAACAAACCTGGAGTATCTTCAAATCTTTTGCTTTAGAAGTTGAAAATCGTATACTAATCATAATAGAGAGCTGAGGAAGTATCCCATAGGACTGGTATTATGATAATATTATGTGCAGGAAAGACAGGAAGACCAAAGGAGGAGGTAGTTTTTGAAAAGAACTAAATGGCACAAACGCTTTTTTAGTGGTAAAGTGGAATAGGAAATACATTAAAGAACAGACTTTGTCTAAGCCACTGTCATTTAATTTAAAACACAGGGAAGACAGAAAATATGTTGCATTGCTAAGTGTGAGTATAAAGGAGTAGCACGCAAGTGGACAAAAGGAGAAGTCAGAGACATCTAGGAAGAATTAATTATGTAAGAGCATTAATAAAAGCAGCAGTATTAAAAACATTGGTTCAAAAAATCAATGGATAAATAGTGTTTTTATGGATAGAATGAAAGAAGTTGGAGAATACAGAGTCTTTTAATTATTTAATGTTTAATAATATTTTAATTATTTAATTATTAATTCTGGCAACAAGATATTATGACATCAACATCAAACAGAAAAAAGTAAGCATAAAGATTAAGTGAATAACATAGACAAGAATGACCAGCCCTTGACAGAAATGACAGAAAAAAGTGCAACAAACTGGGTTTGCAACCAAGAGCCATGAAACATTGGAGAATTCCATAAACAATTTGTAGGTTGGAAGTGATGTGAATTCCCCCTGAAGGAGATGGAACAGCACTGGACAAAGTGTTCAACTGTGACAAAGGTAACTCGGTTATGTTAAGTTAGAGGACTCTTCTTTCAGTGACAAGACATTCTGAAAATCCAGCAACCCAGTATCTGCATGTTCATGTGCTGATAAAGTACAACCACCACAGTATGGAAATCAGACAAGCTCAAGGACCACATGCTGTCTCCACTGCAAATTACAGATTTACAGGGACAAATTAATTTACCACTAGTAGAGAACATGAATTAGCTGAAGCAGTTTCATTCTCATTTTTTTAAATATGCATATATATGTATATATGTAAATACCCAATTCCATTTGAAATTATTTCTATAACTGAATAATTATCATACTTTGTGGACAGAGAAAAGTCAGTAAATGTCAACCATTCTAATGCTAGTGAGGCAAAAAGGATTACTAAATATGATTTAACAACAGCAGGTGGATCCAAAAAAAGAAACTGATATATAAGGAGGATTACAATTTATAAGGAAAGAAAGTATATCTCCTCTACTCTTACAACAATGGGAAGTATTCAGCTAAAACAATAAATTGATTTTAAGAGACGCATGATGAAGTCAGAATAAAAGAGGAATTGTTATCGCTATCCCAGCACTGGTGCTATTTTATTATAATATGAAAATCTATAAGAGTGAAGAGCAAGTTAAAACTTTCAAATATGTAAGACTTCTGTAAAAGAGACAGGGGATAATCTATTATCCATATCTACTTAACATGACAAGAAATAATAGTTAGGATGATATGTAGCTGGGGAAAAACCCACAAAACCCAGCCCAGAGAATTACTTTTTTTTTTTTTTTGTAATTTTAATGATGATTACATCTACAGACAGAACTAACATATATTTACATAATACAACTCATAACTTAAGACTGTCTTGGAGATTAACTTCCCTTTCCACCTCTATCCATCTGTAATCTTGTAAGTGCTATACCCAGAAGACCAACCCTGAACTGTATTTATTTACACTTTAAAAAGCAATATAGTCTATTATATAATATATACTTTCAGATATCTTTCACTTCCACACAATAACTGAAAGGACTACAAAAATAAAATATTTTGAGCCAAACTTAATCATACAGATCGTATTTTGTGAAATAAAAAATAATAAAAGGGTCTGTTAACCTGGATTCAACATAAGTAATATTTGCAGACTGGCTTCCACAACCCTCTAGGGATTAAACGTAATATGAAAAACTAAATGCCTACTCATATTTTGTTTAGTAGTAGCTCATTCTACAATTGCTTTTTCAGAGTTGTCTCTTTAGACTACTGGATTTTCAGAAGTACCTTTTAACATCATTGGTAATGGGTAACATAGCCCAAGGGCTTGAACACACAAATGGTTGATGCTTATATACCCACTGTGTCTTCAAGTAAAGGAAGATGAAATTATTTCAATTATGCAGAAGAAATGCTGTCTGAAAGAAGAAATATAGTATGAAAACTGTAATCACATTTTTTTTAAGAACAGCCTGTCTCCAATATGATGTTTGATTCTTTTAGATATGTCGGCCATTTCCAATCACATTTAGCTCTAATGTGACACGTCATTTATCATTAAACAGAAAATGTTATGTTTCCAAAGAGATGTAGTGGAAAGAAGCATAGGAAACAAATCAGTATTTTTTAATTTGGACAAAAAAAATTAAAAAAGCACCGAAAAATATAATAATTTTTTAAAACACAGTATTTTGTTAAATTGGTAAACTATCTCTTCATCGGCTTTTAAAGGTCCCAGAAAATTACCTTCCTTTTTCTACATTTATTTTATTACGTATGTTCATGTTGTTTTACTTAAGCATTCTGCTGTGATACATAGCCAGTGGACAGGGATGAACTTGGAAGAAAGGGTTTCTAACCCTCAATCTTCAAGTAATGTAAATGTGAGTTAGGATAATTTATTTCAAACCTCTGTAAGCTATTCCCAACCTTCTAGCCTTTTCCAGTCTTGTCTAGTTTGTTTATCAATCCCATATGTGTGTGATGGTCTCTATCAGACCCCTAGCATTTCCAAACAGTCTGTACAAATACTTCTACAACAGCAAGAAAATTCAAACAGCTAGGCTAAACCATTTACACAGGTCTTTCTTAATGCTGGAAGCCCCAACGTACAACCATAAATTTTTTTCTTTTCACTCTTATGTATTGTTAAATGGGTAAAACTGCATATGTTTATAGAGAACTGTATGCCCCTGTACACATTATGTGTGCCCTTGGTTACATATTTCATCTCTCAGTAAGGTAACTCAGACTTCCTGGTTCTTCTGTCCCCCAAAACCACTTTAGGAGACAGTGTTAATACCCTGGCTAAAGTCAAGGAAGACAGCATCCACTGTTGTCCCTGCATCTATCCATTCTGTCACACCATCACAGAAGGCTATCAGATTACTCAGACATGATCTACCTTTAGTGAATCCATGCTGGCTACTCCTGAAAAACTTTTCTTCCATGTGCTTAGTGATGACCCATAGAATGAGCTCTCCATCATCATTCCATGGATGGAGGTGAGACTGACCAGTCTGTAGTTACCTGGGTCCTGATTCTTGCCCTTCTTGAAGACTGGAGTGACATTAGCTTTCCTCCACTCCTCAGGCACCTCTCCTGTTTTCCAGGACTTTTCAAGGATAATGGAGAGAAGTCTAGCGATGACTTCTGCCAGGTCCCTTAGCACACATGGGTGCATCGCATCAGGGCCCATAGATTTGAAGATTTCCAGTTTCCTTAATTGATCTTTAACCCAATCTTCTTCAATCAAGGTAAAATCTTCCTCACTCCTGACTTCTTCTGTCATCTGGAAGGTTTGGTAATCCTGAGGATCAGCCTTAGCAGTAAAGACCAAGGCAAACAAGGCATTAAGTAACTGCATTCTCTGTCACCAGGGCACCCACTTCATTCAGCAGTGGGCCCACATTTCCTCTGGTCTTTCTTTTACCCCCAATGTACTTGAAGAAGCCTTTCTTGTTGTCCTTGACTTCCCTTGCCAGTTTTAATTCTAAGGAGGCCTTAGCTTTCCTTGTTGCATCCCTACACTCTCTGATCACATTCTTGTATTCATCCCAAATGGTCAACCGCTTCATCAATAATCTATACACGTCTTTCTTCCAGTTAAGTTTGTTTAGTAGTTCCTTACTCAACCATGCAGGCCTCCTGGCTCTCTTACTTGATTCCTTACTCTTTGGGATGCTTCGATCTTGAACTTGGATGAGGTGGTGCTTGAATATTAACCAACTCTCTTGGGCCCACTTTCCTTCCAGTACCATGTCCCATTTGATTTCTCCAAGCTGTTTTTTGAAAATGCCAAAATTAGCTCATCTGAAATCCAGGATTTTGACCCTGATAGATGCTTGGTACCTGCTGCACGTGATTCTGAACTCTACTATCTCATGGTCATTACAACCACGGCTGCCCCCAACCTTAATGTCTTCTACCATTCCTTCTTTGTTTGAGCACGAATAAGAAACACAAGAAAAAATATTTGTAAGGATACACAAAGTATCATAGAGTATTCAGGAAGTGTCTGGATGTGTATAGTGATACACAGAGATAGTCTCTTTTTGTGGACAGATGTAAACTGAAGAATGTTTTAATGTTCCTCCTTGCTAGTGTGTCACATTTTGTCTTAAGTGGCACGTTTATTCAGGGCATTGCTACTTAAATTAGGTCTATGAAAGCTAAAGCAATGTTTGTGGGTCTTGGTGATAAAGCCCAGGAAGAGAATACCTAGAAGAGTTACGACATTTATGATCTCATATATGCTTATAAATATCTAAAGGGCGTCAGGAGGATGAGTCCAGTCTCTTTTCCACAGTGTCCAATAACAGGACAAGAGGCAATGGACATAAGATGGAGCATAGGAGGTTCAAGTTAAACATCAGGGAAAACTTCTTTACTGAGAGAGGAACAAAGCACTGGAACAGGCTGCTCTGAGCAGTGGTAGAGTGCCCTTCTCTGAAGACATTCAAAACCTGTCTGGGCATAATCTACTGTAGGTGATCCTGCTCTTGGACTATGTGATCTTCAGAGGTCCCTTTCAACCCTGACCACTCTGTAACTCTGTGACATGGTACTTAACAACCCACTGGAACAGAAATTGTATATACTCAGCCAGAATTCATGTATTTTGTTTTTAAAAGGGGCTCTAAGTTTCAGCTGCATAGTAAATTTTTTCACAAAGGACTTCAGGCTCTTTTTAGTCTGCCACAATGAACTCCAGTCTTGTTCACGATAACCAGGATTTCAAAGTATTCACCCTTCGTTTACATCATACAGATTAAAGACAAACATTCAAGACTGGCAGGAAATAGGAAGTGAGAAGCAAAGAACATAAGATGTATGTCATAAGCAAAGAACACGACACAAAGAAGGAATACCAAAATACCAGTGCATGCACAGCTCAGAAAGCAAACAGCTGATCACATTCTGAGTAACAGCTGGGCAATACTAGGATGTAAGAAACATTACAAAAACATTGCTTAGGATTTTGGAAATTTTGTGAACAGAAACAAATAGAAGGATAACACAACAAACACTAATATTTTAGGAGTAAAATGTATGTATTAAAAAAGCATAGAAAGGAAAGCTCGTAATATGATTCCCCTTACCATTTTGGGGATGTCTCAGTCTCATTTTGAAGATTTAATAGTTCTAAAATAATTGACAATGACTTATAACACTGTTGCTTTTTTAGTGGGATAGCATGTCAATATTTTATTAATTATATAGTTCTATATATTGATTTGGATGTAAAAATTTCTGCTTATTGTACCCTGAAGCAAAAGTGCAATTAAGCATTTCTTAGGTAATAAGAACGATCAGCTCGGTGTAGGTTCTCATTCTGCACTTCTTTCCAGGACAAGCTCTGATCACATGTATTTATATATAATTTATTCATTCCAACTGCCCTCTGCATTTAATTACTAAAGCAGAATGTTCATCTTGGTCTTTAAATCAATTACATCAACTACGTGACAAATACTTTGTGGAGATCATTAAAAGGTTATGAAAAAAAGGATCACTGCCTTCTATGAATTACATGAGGGATGAAAATTGCCCTTTTATTAAAATATAGGTGGAAATCAATAAAATGTCTGAAAAATTAGAAGTTCTGAACATAGTATTGCTAAGCACAAACCGAGACAAAGACATATAAGGTCACTGGTTAACATCCAGTTAGTCTCAGAAATACAGAACCATCTTATTCTGATTTTCTACTAGGAAATTAAGAGTCTCATAACAAGGCACAACTTTTATTAAAGACCAAGTTGGCCAAAGCACATGAATGTGTACATGTCTGCATTGTGTCAAAAACAATTTAAATATGCTTAAATTTACATATATGTTCAAATCCTTTCAACAGTAATGGAAATTAAACACAGGCTTAAGTCATTGGCAAAAGGCTAGGGTTTCCCATGCACAAAAGCACCTTACTTTAACAACAAGCCATGGCCCTCAAACTTCTGCAGTTTAGTACGTTCTCCAAGATTACAATAAACAGTAGGAGGTGTCTTTTGATCCTCCCTGCAGGCAAGCTCTCCCCCTCTAATTAGGAAAAGAACATCAGAAACCCACTGACAATGAGGAGCTTCTGCAGCGCTGTCCAGCCCTACATCTTCTGGTTCTTCAAACGCATGGCTCTTACACATGAACAACTACAAAATATTTCAAGCATGACTTAATTGACAAGATCACTTGACTGCTGCTGTTAACCAAAATGCCTTTCAGAGGAAGTGTTAAAACACACAAAAAGAAGCAGAGTGAATTAACTCTTACTTCCTCTTCTTCAGGATTTATTATCATTATTATTAATAATTATTATTATTATTTATTATTATTATTTTTAATGAGGAGCAAGACTCTAGTATGGTCTTTTCAAAGTGACAGAGGAGTTCTTGTGTATAGCAATGTGGACTAACAAAGGGAAAGCCGGAGCTACCACTCCTTTCTCATGTAAATCAGCTGTGACAAACTGAAGAGCTAAAAAATCATTGTAGACCAGTCTGAGACTGGAATATCTGGACGCACTTTTTTTCTTTTGTCTTTGAAAACTTATAATAGAATCATAGAATGGTTTGGGTTGGAAGACGCCTTAAAGATCATCTATTTCCAACCTCCTTGCCATAAGCAGGGACACCTCCCACTAGGATGCTCCCAGGATGCTCAAAGTCCCATACAAACAGTCCTTGAACACTTGCAGGGATAGGGCACCCACAGCTTCCCTGGGCAATGTGTTTTAGAGTCTCACCACCCTCACACTACAGAATTTCTGCAGAATACTGTTGAAAGGAGACAGCTCTAAAAACAAGGTTTTGTTTCTCTGTAAATGTTTCTTTCTTGCACAAGTTATTGAAAGGCTATTGTCAAACGATTGTTAAATCAGGGAAAAAATATGTTGTGGTTTTTGTGGTTTTTTGTTGTTTTGTTTGTTGTTGTTTTTTTTAAGGCAGGATTTTTCCCCCCATTTGTAAGGAAATAAGATTTCTTTTTTCTTTAGTTTTCTGAATTTTTTTACAGTACCCAAAAATGACAGCTATCTCCATGTGTTTCACAGTTTCCTCTGCATCAAAGTACACAAATACAAATTTATTGCAGGAAAATACAGTTTTATTTCTGAAGTACATAGAATTTTTAACGTTAGTCCAATAAAATACCATTTTAATTTTCATCTTATTTCAGTATTCATACCTCAAAAACATTTCAAACTATGTTTACATTGTAAAAGGTAGGGAAGTAAACAAGTGTTTGCAGTTAATGTATACCTAGAAGTCTCTTCAGCTTCACGAGAAGGCAAAGAAGTTCACCTTGGCAAAGGAAAGATCTTTAAATCTAATGCCAAAAAGTACATAACCTGAAATATCAGTACCAATACTCCTATTCTAGCAGTTCTCTTTTCAGTTTAAATAGAACTTCCTGGTTTGCCCTAAATACATTAACCAGTAATCTCAAAAGCACAAAGTCATAGCAACAAACTCACTTAGATTGTTTCTGCAGATGTCTGAAAAGATAGTACACCTATGTCTTATATGTATGAACAGCACTCATGTTTGTAGGGATCCTGTGTTTATGTGCTTTTACACCTTGTTCAGAATTTCTCTAGGCTTTCAAACTCTGAAACATGTCAGTTATATATTACTGCAGTTGTATAGCAGGATTAATTTTTTTTTCTTTCACTGCCACAGCCTCAGTGAATGTTGCTTAGACTAGCGGGTAGTCACACTAGACATAAATAATTTTGACAGTCAGGAGCAGAACACACTAAATATACAAGTTCCACAGATCAGCAATCAATCTTATCCGACAGAATAACCCCAGAAACAGTTTTAAAAAAATATTTTTTTTTGATCGTCTAGGCAAGTTGTGTGACACACACTTTTCAGTCTCCCCTTTATATACAGGATCTAACAGTTTCCAGCATAAATAATGTATCTACTTACCTATCTAAAATTCTAACTAAATTAAACACACCGGGATTGCAAGAGAAAAATCTATTCAACTCCTGTAATTTGCAGAGGTGGCGTACAAGGGATTTGGCAACTGAGATGAAGAAATTCTAACAATTCCACTTCTCTCAAAAACATATTCTGAAATGGTGATTTACAGATTTCCAGGCATTTATAATCACAAAAGCTATTTTCTCTTCATCTCCAGAAACTCCACAAATAGTAATAATCACTTCAAATGACCATGTTTCCTCTAACTTCAATAGAGACATTGCTACTTTCAGTTGTTTAATCTTTCTAAGACATTTGCCTAACTTTCTAAATTCCATTTTTATCTTTTAAATTTATTTTACATCCCTCTTAGCCACATAACACTATCTGTAAATTCTTGTAATCTCATGCCAATGTTATTTTTGCACAAATCCTTGACCAAACCAGAATTTCTTCTATATTTGAATATTATCTTTCTTTTTTACATGGCCTCTTCTTTCTTTTTTGAAAGCTAGTGCAGTATATTCTCATGTGAATGAAGAGATGCAATCTTTACAACAATTTCTCTCAAAATTTCACTACTCGTTCAAACATGCATTCACTTAATTTTCGGAAGTATTTCAAGTATGCATATCAATCAATCCAAGAACGTCTCTCGCTGTTCCTCCACAACATCCATTGACTTATATTTCTGTTTTTTGCACTGCATAAACATAACCACTGCTCATTAGAGACTTTTTCTTTGCTAATGTATGACATGATACATCTTTCTGTATCTGTGCTTGATTTTTTGCCCATCTTGCCCTGCATTTCAGGTGAGGCATGCTGTCTGCCTTACCTACAGCTTTTATAAGTAAATGTACTTTTTTTAATCCCATAAACCAAATAAAATAAATTAAAAAAAACAACCCCACAACTTATATATATATATGCATATATATATATAACAGAATTATACTTTTCCTCTCTGTAATATTCTTTTAAATGTTCTGTACTCAGCTTGTATTAAAAGTAACTATATGAAAAGTACAGTGCGATGCATACACAAATAAAAACTATTAATCCAGAATAAAATGTTAAGAAGATGTGGTTTTGGTAACTTTCCAGAAATCTTTCTAACTTTTCATTTTTACACACCTTACACACCATTCATGCTTGAAATAACAGAATATTGTTTAATGAGTAAATACTGACTGTATTTTTCAATGTAAGAAAATGTAAACTCTACTGGGCCTACAAATTGTACTTATATTGTCTCTATTAGGCTTATAAAGCAAATCATAGAATGATATAGAAACTGATTTTATATGGATTGCAAAATGTACAAATTTTATTTTTATTTCCATGTAATTAGTGTTAGCTTATTATGTATATCATAATATTGTAAATATATTTATACAAACATTATTTAGAGACATGCCTTAAGCTTGACACCTTTCTATCAAAAAGACATATTTAGGTTTATTGTTGTGAGAAGCTAACCTTGTGTTGTCAAGATGTCTCAAGACTGTTGGAATGCAAGCTTGTGGCCTTAGAAATTGAAATGAACCTTGGCACCAAACAATGGCTTACCTCATCTAAATTATCCAGGAGGTGCGGAAATTGCAAAGGAAGGAGACAGCTCAGTACCAACCCCCTTCCCTTACCTGTAGCTGGACGTTTGTGGAAAACTTGTGGGGAGGAAGTCAGCATGTGACCCCCCTAAAACCACATCGGAGACACATCGCACATGTACAAGGAGGAGGGGTTGAGATACTATAAAAAGCTGTGAGACTATCAATACAGTGATGCATTTCCCCACCCGCTGACTTCACTGGACCGTGGTGGTATCTATCCTATCACTTGCTATTCTCTGTATTTCTGCTTTCTTCTTACTTCCCTGTCTATTTCTTTCTGCCCTATCCACTTGAGAGATTTTGAATTTTTGTTGTGCAACTCCAATAAAGTTTGATGTGTACATGACACTTGACCTTGTTTCCGTCTGAATTTCACCATTTGGCATCACCTTCAGATCTTCTCACAGAGTCCCTCAGGACAAAGGGGTGTACCTGCTGTACCACTTATACTAGAGGAGGGAAGGCCGAGTCCAGCCACACTTGGGTTCCACACAAGAGTGAAGAAGCTTAGAAAGCAAGGGGGTTCTGCCCAATCTTCTGTAACCCATACACCAGCCCTGGTGATTGTTTGCATTTTAACACTCAATATTGTACTATGTCTCTGCAAGATCCCACAGGAATCTCCACATCTCTGGCTTATTGGATTGTGACAGTTGTCCTTGTAAGAGAATTCACTGAATGAGCAATTGCAAATCTTTCTTTACCCCTTTAATCTTGTAGACAACATATACTATAGAAGGCAACAAAAGATACAGAAGGAGAGAGAAGCCTTCAAGTGTGCTGTCAAGAGAATTTTACTGAGATCAGAAAATTCTGACAAACACATCATCACATGCACATTAAAAAGTGTTGACATTCTATATCTTAAACCATTAATTCTTCTCTCCATTCCTCAGTTTTATCTCTAGCTAACTCAGCTAACCCTAATCAGAGAAATCACACAATCTCCAACCACCCAAAGGAACCTTCCAATTGTTGAATGATTTATCACAGTCACAAGCTAGCTCAGCACGCAGCTGTACCTCATCTAGAGACTGCTTATTAAAAATTAAAATGTTAGTACTTAGAATGTAATATATAACATAAAAATAGCTAGAAAACATAACTTGTATTAACATCCTTAGAATATTTCTTCTGTAAAAGTTCAGAAATAATATAATGCACAGTGAAGAAGTATTGCCAATGTGTACAAAAAGTGCTGGAAGTAGCTGCCATTGCAAGAATAGCCAGTTGGAATAGTACATTTGTTTAAGAGGTGAGATCTTAATCAGTGTACTCATTTTGATTGACAGTCTTTCCCTTTTCAGTTGAGAGGATACACTATCAAAAACACTGTGATTTTATTTTACTTTTAAAGCTATAGTACTGGACCAAAATTAAAAATATCAGTCTGTTTTTTAGTCCTAAAATATGAGCATTTTTAATCTTTATATGTTTTCATACTCCTTGTCTGAAAAAAAAAAGATATTATAACTCAAAAAGGTATAATCTGCAATTTATATTCAATGACTAGAAGATATTTGGATGGATGTTAGACCAAATTACAATAAATGTCTTACCAAAAAAAAATATGCAATCATCCTTACTTTTGAGAGAATGAGAACCACTGGCTTGAGTAAAAACTGGACTGACATTTTTATTTTCTTTCCAGCTATTGACAGGGATTAATAATTCTGCATTCAGAGGCTTTCAGCATTACTGGAATTCAAAGATAAGTAAGTAAGCCAATATGGACTACCACATAGAAAACTCCTCAGGTAATAGAGTGAGAATGTGATCTGCATTGATTGCAGACATCTACAAGCATTATCTTCAAAAACACAGGTAATCTAGTATTTGTTTCAGACAGAACCAAAACCACCCATCAGTAAATAAACAACATTCCTATATTGTTACTGCTTTTTTTGTATGCATGTTTGTATGAATTTTCCCAAGCCAAAACCAGAAAATAAAATAAAAAAACCACAAATGCTAGCACAGACCCTGGTTTTCTGCTAAACATGACAGCATGTTGAAATGAATATTGCCTTGAGCTAGTTAAGTATTAAAGTATTCTACAGAGATCTAATGCAATAATACTATAAAAACCTATTGAGAATTATGTTGTAATAGTCAAGTATTTAAGTACTCTACAGAGGTCTAATGCATTACACACCAAAAATCTATTTCTATGTGGAAATCAGTGTCATTTTTTTGTCAGATTTTTCTAATCATTATTTATAATAATGCATTTGAAAATATTTCAATAAAAATAAATTAATAAAAAAGGCAACTAAAGAGAACTTAGTCCTTTGCATGACCCAATTTGGTATTTACTGTATAAGAAATCAGACATACATAGTACCATCAAAGCAAGATATTTTGGTGTAGACATAGACACTGTGGGCTAGAAAAGAGAGTACCTCTTGGTTTCATATAACTATCCTCTTACCACAAGATGGCACCAAAAGACTAAAAATAGCTTCATTTCTAAGCTTCTCATTTGAAAAAATGAACAAACTTTTCAGAGAGTTGCACACAAATATCACCAATGTTTGACTTTTGACTTGGTTAGCAAGTTACGAATATAATTCTGCTTACTTTGACAAACTGAGGAAATGCTGACACCATAAAGTTAATAAATATGGAGAAAAAAATATTCTACTAAAGCTTAAATTCCCTACAAATCACAAAAAAACCAAGCAGTGAACATTTAGAATTAAAAATGTCTTTTTTAAGACAGGCAATTAAAAATATACACAAATGAATAAGTACAAATGAAACAGACACAATTTATGGTCTCCAATGAAAGAAATTTTACAAAAATAAAATTCAACAACTAATACATTAATATTTTTTCTTTTAATTCCACTCAATTTTACTTCTCCATTGTCATTAGGGAAAAAAAAATAAAAAAATCTCAAATTTCATGAACACTGTAAAAAGCTGCAGAGTATATAATGGGAGAAATACTGAAGAAAATATTTCTAGCCTATAGAGTAACTGTCAAATAAATGTTTTCTATTCCCATAGTAAAACCTCATGCTTCACAAAGAACAGTATGGTATGATAGTAACAGGTCAGAGTGCACTAAGTCCATAAAACCAAATCAAAACCCTAAAGCCTTGTGGGGAAGAAAAATTTGAAACCATAATTACTTCATAGGCAATTATTTCAGGTAGCACATTTCATTTATCTATTAAAAAATTCCAACAAAACAACTATTTAAAAAGTGTTTGCAGCCTCCAGCCAGAAAGAAGCTAGGCATCTGAGAACATAAAACTATTAATTCACCAGTAAATTGCCTTCTTTGCCTCTGTCTTTACTCCTGCAGGGTCTCCCTATGAGTCCCAGATTCATATAGCCCCAGAAGAAGTCAAGATAGAGGAAGAGTTTGACATGGTAGATGAGGATTGGGTTAGGGATCAGTTGAGTAATCTGGACATCCATAAATCAATGGGTCCGGATGGAATGCACCCAAGGGTGCTGAGGGAGCTGGCGGAGGTCATTGCTAGGCCACTCTCCATCATCTTCAGTAAGTCATGGGCAACAGGTGAGGTGCCTGAGGACTGGAGGATAGCAAATGTCACTCCAGTCTACAAGAAGGGCAAGAAGGAGGACCCGGGTAACTATAGACCGGTCAGCCTCACCTCCATCCCTGGAAAGGTGATGGAACAACTTGTTCTTGTCACTATCTCCAGGCACATCAAGGACATGGGGGTCATCAAGAGCAGTCAACATGGTTTTATCAAGGGTAAATCATGTTTGACTAACCTCATAGCCTTCTATGAGGAAATTACTAGGTGGATAGATGATGGTAGAGCGGTAGATGTGGTTTATCTTGATTTCAGTAAAGCATTTGACACCGTCTCCCACAGCATCCTTGTAGATAAGCTGATCAAGTATGGGTTTGGTGATCAGGTAGTGAGGTGGATTAGGAACTGGTTGAAAGGAAGGAGTCAGAGAGTTGTAGTCAATGGGGCAGAATCTGGTTGGAGGTGTGTGACTAGTGGAGTCCCACAGGGGTCGGTACTGGGACCGGTGTTGTTCAACATCTTCATCAACGACCTGGATGAGGGTATAGAATGTACCCTCAGCAAGTTTGCTGATGACACTAAGCTGGGAGGAGTGGCTGACACACCAGAAGGCTGTGCTGCCATTCAGAGAGACTTAGATAGGTTGGAGAGTTGGGCGGGGAGAAACATGATGAAATTCAACAAGGGGAAGTGCAGAGTTTTACATTTGGGGAAGAACAACACCATGTCCCAGTACAGGTTGGGGGCTGAACTGCTGGAGAGTAGTGTAGGTGAAAGAGACCTGGGGGTCCTGGTAGACAGGAGGATGACCATGAGCCAGCAATGTGCCCTTGTGGCCAAGAAGGCCAATGGCATCCTGGGGTGCATTAGAAAGGGTGTGGTTAGTAGGTCAAGAGAGGTTCTCCTCCCCCTCTATTCTGCATTGGTGAGGCCACATCTGGAGTATTGTGTCCAGTTCTGGGCCCCTCAGTTCAAAAAGGACAGGGAACTGCTCGAAAGAGTCCAGCGCAGAGCTACGAAGATGATTAGGGGAGTGGAACATCTCCCTTATGAGGAAAGGCTGAGGGAGCTGGGTCTCTTTAGCTTGGAGAAAAGGAGACTGAGGGGTGACCTCATCAATGTTTACAAATATGTAAGGGGTGAGTGTCAGGGGGACGGAGTTAGGCTTTTCTCAGTGATGACCAGTGATAGGACAAGGGGTAATGGGTGTAAATTGGAGCATAGGAGGTTCAAGGTGAATATCCGAAAAAATTTTTTTACTGTAAGAGTGACAGAGCACTGGAACAGACTGCCCAGGGAGGTTGTGGAGTCTCCCTCACTGGAGACATTCAAAACCCACCTGGATGAGTTCCTGTGTGATGTACTCTAGGTGACCCTGCTCTGGCAGGGGGGTTGGACTAGATGATCTCTCGAGGTCCCTTCCAGCCCCTAAGATTCTATGATTCTATGATTCTATGATTCTATAAGTTATACATTTGGTCTAATGTTGGAAACAAAGACCAAGGCATGTTGCTATCAGTGGACTGATAGATTTGGAAGAGAAACAGAGAAGGTAATCTGGGGGAACACTGGAGGTGAAAACTTTTTGTAGATGGCAACATTTATCTGTCACCATTAACTGACTTCTGTTCAGGAGAGTGACTTAGTATCTACTTTTTTGCTTATGATTAAGGGAGTGGAACATCTCCCTTATGAGGAAAGGCTGAGGGAGCTGGGTCTCTAGCTTGGAGAAAAGGAGACCTCATCAATGTTTACAAATATGTAAGGGGTGAGTGTCAGGGGGACGGAGTTAGGCTTTTCTCAGTGATGACCAGTGATAGGACAAGGGGTAATGGGTGTGAATTGGAGCATAGGAGGTTCAAGGTGAATATCCGAAAAAATTTTTTTACTGTAAGAGTGACAGAGCACTAGAACAGGCTGCCCAGGGAGGTTGTGGAGTCTCCCTCACTGGAGACATTCAAAACCCACCTGGATGAGTTCCTGTGTGATGTACTCTAGGTGACCCTGATCTGGCAGGGGGTTTGGACTAGATGATCTCTTGAGGTCCCTTCCAGCCCCTAAGATTCTAAATTAATTAAAGTAATTTAAATTGTTTTCTTCAAAAAGACTATAAATTATATCAAGATTATAAAATAATTATATTTTGTGTCAGCAATATGCTGATCTTCATTGCCAATATTTCTGATTGTACAGAAATGTATTAAGCTACCCTAAAACTTTTTTTTCTGTACATCACTTAATTTTACTTCATATATTTTAATGCACTAATGGGTTACCTTGAGAAGTAAGTGCTTGATTGCACATTAGAATCGAGATTAATTCTGTTGACTTAAATAGAATTCAATCCATTCAATTATTCCTTATTTTGTAGTCATCATGCTGTAATGACATCACATTTTTTCATGTTATTGTCCTGATGACCGATAATCCAATTTTAAGCCAATATAATGATAAAAAAAATGTTTCTAAATTAGTCCAGAAGTTCATTTTCCTAGGTCTGAAGTGTACTTTTTTTTTATTTGTATATTCTTTTTTAGTGAAAAGAAGGTTTTTAATATTCTGGAGCTAGAAATGGACTCCAATCAACATACCCAATGTTAACAGGGAAACAGTTACATCACTAAAATTACCCCATGGTCATGTATAGCTATATGACTGTTTAGGTGCTTTTCCAGAGAATGAGCTGGAACCATTTAACTGGCAGCTGTGGTTCACCTAGGCTGCTTTTATCCCATTAGACCTGTCTTTCACAGGCTGTCCAAGTGGCAAAACACCTCTGACCTTATGTACATAAGCACTTAGAGGATGAATCTTGATGGCTGCAGCCATGGAGGAAGGAAAAGGTGGGTACTTCCTCTCCTGAGTGTACATAACCCAAAATTTAGCAGGAAGTCTCTGCTGTATTAACACACGTTTTTTTGGTCCTTTATTTTAGAAGGCTGAGCTTCTCTGAGCTTTACCATTTGGGTGTTGCTAGAAATGAAACCCCAAGAAACTAATTTCTAAAATATTATTTGTAAATTCTGTTCTAAAACAATAGCATAAAAAATATAATTTAAACCGCCAAATAATGTTATTAAAAACCAAACAAACAACTTTGCATTCCAGAACTGAAATAATTTATTTCTTCCTCTTTGTCATAAACTTTTAGGTACCCAAATTAGAATAGCTCAAGCTCACTGATCTTTGTTATTCACATTATAGATTCCTAAATTTTCTCGAAGATCAAAACTTTAATGAATGTATTACTATAATACACTATGTCTTAGTTCATAATCCTTTCTATTTCTCAAGATTCTGAACTAAAATAAAAAGCTAGAGGAAATCAAGCCACAATTAGGATATATTTCAGTTGTACATTTTTCAACATGGTTTCAGATGCCTTGAAAGTCAAGGATAATAATAATAATGGTCTGATTTCATCATAATTTTCCATTTAGTACATATATTTCACACACATACTTAAATTCCAGAAAAGAGATCAATTTCTTCTGATCATCAGAACAATTAAAGACTGTCTACATAATATGAATTTTTGAAAGTAATACATTTCCACCTTAAGAAAGATTTTCTCTAATTAATTACTCAAATCAGAGTCTAACTTCATTTGAAACCACTTAAGAAGATAAATTTGAAGGAATTTTATAAGCAAGGAAAAAAGTATGTATTTTATAAAAGAATAATAGAGGAAAATCCATCTATCTGTATCTGTTCATCTGTCATCCAGATGCAACTCCCAGAAAAAAACAGATTTAGTAACAGGTAACACATAAGCTTTTAAGTTCTTAATGGAAACCATCAATAAAATTTCCCCAATTATTAAGTCATGGAGAGAAACAAATATACCTAATACACCTGGGGCTCTGTTAACTCATTTTAGTCAAGATGTCAGCTTCAGTGATATGTTGACCATGAGCACCATACTCTTACTCAAGGAAAAGAGCACATCTCAGCACATTAATGACAGCAAAAACTTTGTCCAACAGAGGGAAAAAAATCACACTTCCACAAAATAGTACTCACAGTAGTACACTATGTACTGCTCTTTTATGGACACTATAGATTTCTGCCAAAAAGCCCGTGGAAACTATCACTAAGGGAAACAGAAGGAAACAAAAATAGCATTTAAAACTTAACCTTGGCGGGTGGGAAGTAGTAGCATATTTAGGCAGCTTCAATGTAATATGCTTAAGCAGATCTTAAATGATCTTTCATGTTGTAATGAAAAGTCTTACTTCCTTAATCTTAGAAATTGTAATTTTATTTCTTTTTCATGTATCTGCAAAATGACTGGATAAACCCAGTAAGTAACTTATAAATTGAGGTCTGTACTATTACCTACCATTTAACACAGGACCATTTTACTCAAAGACTCCTGATTGAATGGATGAATGCTGTTGATCTTTGCTAAAACTCTCCTTATTCTATGGCTGCAATTTTACAGATTCTGACATCTTTGTTTTGTTTTTTTAATTATTTAATGGTAATTCACTACTAGATGACCCAAGAGTTACTTAGCTAGATTAACTGGTTTGTTTTTTAGCAGAAAGTCATGAGGGTAGGCTGGTAGCTCTACATACCTTACTTTGCTGGATCAAGGTTACAATGAAAGAAAAAGTACCCTAAACATAAACCAGTACTAATCTGTAAAAGTCCTCCCCCTACTAAATTAAATTTTAAAAAGAGAAGCCATCTTTACTGATAATGAAAATATGATCTAAAACATGATCTAAGTTTTGTGATGGGTTATTTGTATAATTTGTTACTAAAATTTATTCTTACAGAAGGAAAAAATCTAAGAGCTATAATACTGTCATTCTGCTGCTTCAGTTCATCATGTTTTAAACACATTCTGCTTTTTTTTTTTTTTTTTTCCCCTTTCTATTCTTTCCATTTTCCTTGGGTTTTGTTTTGCAATTATTTCTAAGAAGTGACAGTCTGTCACTGAAAATCCAGGTCATCTGCTGAATAGCCTCAACATTTCAAAAAAAGAAAAAGACAAACACCCTACATTTTTTAAAGAATTCAATCCTATTCACCTAATTACAAGTGCACCTCTAATGAATGTATGTAGAGAAATCAATTACATGTAAGTATACTTTTAGATAATGTGCTGATGACACACAGATAAAATGGTTCTACAGGTCTTCAAGGACCAAAGAACAGAAGGAGCCAGCAGAAACTTACAGATTTACACCTTGTCTGATCTGTTTAGGCTCAGGTATGCTCTGTTAACAAGAAATGAAATAGGAAAACATTATGATAAGTGCATTTTAAAAGTAGAGGAAATAGCCTACTGATTAAAAGAAGCCTTTTTAAAAATTATTTAAAATTAAGTGCAGTAATATTATCTGTAGTTTTCAGTCAAGATTACAAAAAAGATTAGGTACATGTTTCCCCACTTTTCCTCTCTGCCAAAGCTGTGGAATGGTATATGGAGAAAAGATTAGAGTTTCTCCCTTTAAAAATTGGAACTTGTAGATAAAACACACTACAGCTCCAATTCATATTTGAAGTTCATATGCCTGTCAAGGCCACATCTGACAACGTTTCAAGGTCTAGTGAGGGACATCATTGTTAGGGGAACATTACAAAAATTATTAACAAGTCAAGAAAAAATAATCATTCCTATTAAACTACATGGTTAGAATCAATAAAATCTTAATGTATGAGAGAGGAAGGTATGTCTTTTTTCCCATCTGTCCTCAGCCTTTTTAGGAGACTTCATCTGTGGCAGCAGCACCCGTATAAAAACCTTTGCAGGTTACAGAAGCCTTGGCCTTAGAGATCCCACCACTCCAGAACAGAGGACAGAGGCAAGTATGCTAACATGGTGCACACAGCAACATTACTGATAATGACCAAGACTTGCATCTTGGACATTATCTGTATTTATGGTCTCAGTTCCACTCACCATAATAAAGGCCTCAGGAAAATGGCAGGTGACTATTTGCAAGAGAAATTAATTTATGCATTTAATGGATATTTTTTCTGAGAAATCCCTGAAGCAGGATAAACTTAGCCATCCTCCCTCTATCTTGAATATTATCTCTAATTATAAATACTTCAGGTTCCTGCCTCTTTTCCCACACTCATTGAAAACCCATTTTGTCCACGTATTTTATCTAATGCATAAGATATTAAACATATTTAAGAAAATCTATGTACAAAACCATCTTGATTTTAGTGGAAGTAAAAATCAGCTGTACACTTGTGATACCCATGACACAAGGAACACCACCTAAGTTTCCTAGACACAGGCATGTCTCTGTTTTATCTGTACTTACTATTAGGATAGTATAACAATTCACAACTACTGATAAAAGTTCAATTATAAATATTTTTCTTTCATGCTAATTTGGGGAAAAAATTACCAGTCCTGTTGGACATTTTAATTTGAGTCTTAGTCATAGTACTGGAAATTACATTGTTATCTATTTTTATGTCTTAAAAATATGGATATTATAGCATTGCAGTTTATGAGGACTGTATTCATTTTAAAGGATCATGATCTGATTGGGCTAAGTGATGCCATGTCTTATTCTTTATGCTGTAATGCAAAGCACTGAAATAGGATAATGCAAAAAGTCAAATCTGTAATGTGGCAGGTGATGGAATATTAACAGTAAAATAATGAAAGACACATACACACCTCAAAATCATGAAATATACAGTTCATCATGAGAAAATACTTGAGAGGATTTTTTATTTTTATAACACAAAGAAGAAAACAGTTCTAGCTTTTGAGCAAGAGAATTCAAGAAACAACTATTTATTTTTTTTTAATCATTACCTTTACATAAATATTAATCATATACTCAGCTCTTTACATGTTCTCGTACTGTTTGAAATATGATTCAAAATTCACCCTGAGTTACAATTAAGAGATGCCATAATAAAGTTAAAAATTTAAAAAAAAACACATTGTGTGAAGAATGATGTGCATGAGGGAACAACATTTAAAAGGACACCTGCCATGTTCTTCTCATGATATCCAGTTAACTTCTAATGTTTTTGTATTCCCCTGATGCAGCCTGTTGGTACAGGCATAGTACTACACACTTTCAACTAGCAGTCATGAGTTTATACATCAGATGCCCTGTGAAAGTACCAGATGGGAAGTACTTCTGAAATACTGCTAGAGCTTTATGCCTCCTCCTAGACTTGCTTTATCAAAAAAAAGTGATAAACCTTATCTATTTCATATAAGTTAGTAGAGGCAAGAATTGGTAGTGGGAGCTTAGAGAAAAAGTGAAATGATAAAAAGCTTATATAACTTAAAAGAGGAATCATATAGTATTTTGTCTACTGAAATGCAATCACTGTACAGACAAAGATTTTCCCTGCATTGCCTCTACTGCACACACACACTTTTGAAGTAACTGGCTCTGATGTTTAATAATCAAGAAGACTACATGTACAGAGATATGTGTACAAAGTTTCAACTGACAAATTTTAGCAGATCTTCCACATACAAAAATTAGACTGATAAGCCAGTAAATAGAATGTATAAGCTCAGTAACTCCTTGGTGGTGTTCAGGTGTTGAATAGTCAATTAAGGTTTCAGTGAACTGTACCTTTAGATTGTCTGAGCTTGCTCTGAATAGTAAGCAACTACTGGTGAAACCGAAACGGTACTATGGTATGGCATTCTTATACTCAGTGAAGACATCCTTCACCACGTTTTACTTTGGCATACTTTAAGTGCTCATAAGAAAAGAAGTTTTATTCCTGAATTTCAATTTTCTTCCCTTATAAATAACGGTACCTAAATTAATACATTATTAAAAAGCCTATAGCAAATACTATGATAATGCAGAACATATATTTACATGATTCACTTAAGGCACTCACAAAATGTTTCATCAACCTTTATATTCTGCCTACTTATTTGCCCAAATAATCAGCATTTTCCTTCCATTTCTCTCTATCTTGTAATATTAGAGAATTACCTACACAGAGTATTTTTTAAAATCTATGAAAAAGGACATATTGTGAAGTTCAATTATAACATCTTGGTGTTTACAAACTCGGTTTCAATTGTTTCACCCCATTTCTACCACTCAACTATATTTCAATCTTTATTTGACCCCCTGCACTAGTGCTGCAACCTAGTGGTGTGATAAGCTATAAAATTATATTTGGACAGGGTGTTATCACCTGTAACCCGGATGTAAGTATGGCTAACAGACATAAAAACTAAGTCACCTGCATAGAATTACCCAGATGAGATAGGGTCTGTTTCAGTCACATGATTCCTTGGGTAATCGCACTGTCATCAGGAAATTACTTTCTCAGAATCTGAGGTAGTTATTACCCTCAAATTAACATTTTCTGCCTTTTGCATTTAATTATTAACCATGAAAAAATAACTTACTTAGCTGAAATTTGTATAGGGGTGTTCATGTGCAGATGTGTACCTTATTAATCTCTCTATTTAATCAATGATGATCTCATTTACTTTGACATGTAACATTATTTTTATGCACTTTTAAACTAAAGCTAAGCACAGAAAAGAACAGTAACCACAGTGTCTACTGCGAGCCCATTTCAGTATTTCATCAGTTTCTTCACAGACCCTTTGTCTATTGAGAAAATGCAGTGAAAAGTTTTATTATATCTACACAATTCACTGTAATGCAAAGCCAACAAGAACGTTTAAGAATATGTAAGGCCCTGTGTACAGTCCTCTTAAGATACATTTTGCTATTTTCTTTTCCATGAGTTGTTACAAAGCATTATACATATAAACTGTTGGGAAAACTGTCTTGGTAAGCAACAAAGACATGTTTTTCTAATGCTAACCAAAGTAACAAAAAATTAAACCTTCATTAGCAGTTTCAAGTTTAAATATTTGTATCATAGACAAGAATTCTCAGATGATACAAAGACCCTATTTAACTGTACAAAATTGTCTTGCCATCACACAAAAATACATGGACATAAAGCTAAACTATGATTAACAGAAACTGCTACTCAAATGACCTCTTTGTGTTTTTATTTAACGAAGTACACAAAAATCCAAGAAGACTCTCACAGACACTAACAAGGTTACCAGTTTATAATCCAAGAAACATTTGTTTCTTGATGTAAGCCCATATTGACTTTAAAAAGTGTTTTTTCAACTCTAGGGAAAGACAGTTTGTCTTTTTTATTTGCCTTTTCCCCCTAAGTTCATTCTTTCGTCTCCTCCTCTAAAATAGCATAAACTACGGAAACATCCAAAAAGTACCAATTAATATAAAAGTTTGAGTAACTGGAAAATCTCAATATATATTTGTAACAGACTCATAATATTCCTAGTATACAGCATATTTTAAAAAAGATTTTGAAATTCATAAACATGTTACAGTCTCCCACTCCCAGCTTTTTCCCTCCAGTTAATATAATTTTGTAAATTCAAAGCTTACCAGTTTAAAAAAAACAGAGAACAAGCCCAAACCACATCATGTTTAACAAGCCTGATTCCTCAAACCACACGAACACTCACACTCATCTATGCATACACAAGTTATATAATTAAAAAAAAAAAAAAAAAAAAAAAAAAAAAAAAAAAAAAAAACCTTAAAAGCAATGGGTATGCAGTTTGGGTAATACTAAAATGAAAGATTAAGATTATAGGCAACAGTCCCATTTATGTGGGAGCAACAGACACGGTAAGTCAGTTTTAAAATTGCTATTTGTTACTGATTGCCCATGCAGATGCACTCTCTTAAGCTGAAGGACTGTTTGGGTTTTATGGCTGCAGCTAGTACCTTGTATATTATTAGCCTATTGCAAATTTCTAATGCAGCTGACAATGCCATCAATAGTTAGCAGTAGGGGACATGGATTTAGACTTACATTGTGCTGCATTAATTTAACACCACGCAGAATATGGACTTCATTGCAGCAGCAACAATAAATGCTCACACAGGTGCAGACTGAATTTTTCTTCTCTCCACCTTTTCCCTTCTTCCCTCCCCTCCCCATCCCCGCACCCTCCCTTTACTGAAATGTCAAACCTGGCAGCATTTTCCCCATTTGCATGTATATATCTCTGCACAGATATTTGAAATACTGCCTGTATTCACCCTGCTACTCCTCTTTATAGGAATTTCCTTTATAAGAAGCATCTGCTCCGAGTGTGTATAATTACTCTGAAATACAGTTCAGGGCACAGCAAATAGCAGTGAAAGCTTTAACAGGCTTGCACTGATATACAGAAAGTGAGGGTACATAGGTGTGTGTTTCATGTAATGTTCATAAGTTACATTAAGAAAACTGTGGGTTTTTTCAAACCAAGTAGTACTGTTACCCCCACTGAATTTGCAAGAGCTGAATACAGATGGAAACTGCTACTCAAAAGATAGCCTGCTTACTAAAAGAAAAAAAATTAAAATGCTCAGTGCTTCAATCTTGAATAAATATGATATTGGTTTACTTTGAGGAGAGAATGCACAGCAGTTATTTCCTATCCCTTGTGTCATTACTCCTGAGGCATATTTCTAAAATGTAAAAAGTTATACATAGTAGAACAATTCTATGCAATGCATTAAACATTTTACTATTCATGGTATAATAATAACCACAAAGAGCTTAAGGAAATGAAAATATTAAACGTTCCTACCTTTTATTCTGCTTCTGAGAAAGTGATGTCCGCGCAAACCAAACTGAAAAACGAGCTAGTAGGGTCCTTTTTTTGTTTGTTTTCTCCTGTTATTTTCTAAGGCTGACCCTACTTGGCTCTAACTCAGGCTTTTCTCCCAGCATCACTTAACTCTGGACAGCCAGGAATCAAAGCTAAAGGGGAGCTCTCCCTCTAACTGGCACTCATTCAGAGCTCCCGATTAAAAAAAAAAAACAAAAAAACACACCCACAAAACCAAAAAATCCCCACAATCCCCAACCAAACACGGCACACCATCATCACCACACACACGCAACATGCACGGACACGCACACACTCGCTCTCCCTCCGAGGACGAAAGCGGGAGAAAGAGGCGCCGCTGATGGAGCCGCAGCACTTACCCTGGGAAGGTTGGAGACTGGGGAAGTGCAGGCTTTTCCAAGCACACAGTGATTTGCAAGTGAATGCAGTGGGAGGGTACAGCAAACGGAGAGCTTTTTTTGTTAAAGCACATCGCCCTCCCCTCGCTGACAGAACGGTTCTCTGTTTTTGAAGTCTAAGGTAATCAGCTTCATCTGCTTAGCTTAAATACCGAAAGCACCACCAATTTTTGTGGTGTGTTTTTCTTGATTAAATATAACCACTTCCTATACCACCGGTGATCTTATACCAATATTTATAAATATATATGTGTGTATATATATATATACATATAAATAAGAGTGTCAAGTTAAATTATAACCTCAGAGGACTCAGATGAAACCAGAGTAGGTTTTTTCTTAATTTAACTGTTTGTGTTATTACATGAAAATATTTTTGCTCATGCTTCAGCCATTCTATGATAAATATAAAACAAGATAGGTTAATATAATATTAGGTATTTTCACGTTTCCAGAGGTTATCTGGAAAAAAATGTCAGCATCACTATTAATCCCCCATTAATGTTTTCTCCAGTTGAAACCTACAATGCCTGCTTTTTTTTTTTTCCAGTCACTGTTTCTGGACTTCACATTTTGCAATGTGTTCCTTTTCATCTATTTAATCTGTGTTAGTTTCATATTTCTAATACAGCAAATTGGACTTAGCACAATCCTCCTTGGATCATATCAATTCCAATCCTTTCATTCTGATACTGTAGAGTTGCATGTACATTACTTAGGAGAGATTTAACAAATAGTCACATAAGACTAAACCAATGGATGTCAGTATTGCTCTATCTAAAAGGTGTCATAAGTGACTTTCTCTGGTGGTAAAAAAAGTCTTCCTAAAAATAATAAAAAAGGATAAATTCTGATAAAACAGGAGCTAAAAGATGTGTTTGGGAGTGAGGAAGAAAGTAACAATGAAAATTATTTCATTATTAGAAGATCTAGTGAAAAGTACAGCTGTTAGCTGCTCAGTGGTAACTCTTTTCTTGTTTGCAGCTGCTAATGTGACTTGAAAAGACAAAAAAAAAGAGGCAAGATCCTTATCATGCCTCGTATCACTTCTCAATGTAAAAAACTGTTGTCATTTCTGACATCTGTAACCATCAGTTACAGAGCAGAAACGACCCACCACCTATACACAAGCTTTTGACAAATGAGCAAATCAGCACGTAGGTAAAATACAATACTATCATGTGAACACATCATCTGGATAGAAAAAAGCAAAGCAGCAAAAGGCGAGGGGGTGGGGGTAACCTTTTACTATCATAAATGAAGTGGTTTAGAAAAAATTACATATCATGATAGATTTTTAATCTTCCAAGAAAAGACAACGAAGTTTATTGGCTGTGGCTGTACTTGGGTGCATTAATACATGTGTAATACATAACACTTAAGTAAAAAAACTTCCACTGCTTTCCTTTTCCCTTTCCCATTGTATCAATACAAAATTTAGAATTGAATCATAGAATCATGGAACTATTCAGGTTGGGAAAGACCCTTGGGATCAAAGAGTCTAACCATCATCCCTACTCTACAAAGTTCTCCCCTAAACAATATCCACCAACACCACATCCAAATGACCCTTAAACACATCAGGGATGGTGACTCAACCAGCTCCCTGGGTAGCCTATTCCAGTGTCTAACCACTCTGTGATTATTTTTTTTTCCTAATGTCCAGTCTAAACCTACCCTGTTGCAGCTTGAAGCCATTCCCACTTTTCTGTTGCTACTTACCTGTGAAAAAGAGAGCAGCATCAACCTCTCTACAATGACCTTTCAGGTAGTTGTAGAGACTGATGAGATCTCTCCTAAGTCTCCTCCTTCTCAGACTAAACATTCCCAGCTCCTTTAGTGTTCTTCATTAGATTTATTCTCTAGGCCCTTCATCAGCTTCGTTGCCCTCCTCTGTACTTGCTCCAGCACCTTGATATCTCTCTTGAATTGAGGTGCCCAAAACTGGACACAATACTTCAGGTGTGGCCTCACCAGTGCTGAGTACAGGGAGACAATCACCCCTCTACTTCTGCTGGTCACACTATTTCTAATACAGGCCAGGATACCATTGGCTTTCTTGGCCACCTGGGCACACTGCTGGCTCATATTCAGCTGCTCGTCAACTAGAACCCCCAGGTCTTTTTCTGCCAGGCAGCTTTCCACCCACACTTCCCCAAGCCTGTAGCATTGCAGGGGTCTGTTGTGGCCCAAGTGCAGGACCCAGCACTTGGCCTTGTTGAAGCCCATACCATTAACATTAGCCCAACAATCTCATCTATCCAAGTCTCTCTGTAGAGGCTCCCTATCCTCATGCAGATCAACAGTCCTGCCTAGCTTGGTGACATCTGCAAACTTACTGATAATACACTCTATGTCCATAGCAAGATCATCAATAAAGATGTTAAACAGAAATGGTCCCAACACTGAGCCCTGAGGAACACCACTTGTGACTGGACACCAGCTGGATTTGACTCCATTGGCCACCACTCTTTGGGCCTGACTGTCCAGCCAGTGCTTGATCCAACAGATTGTATGCTCATCCAGGCCATGGGGAGCCAGTTTTCTAATGAGAGTTCTATGGGGAACTGTGTCAAATGCTTTTTGGAGGTCCAGATAGATGATATCCACAGCCTTTCCCTCGTCCAATAGTCAGGTCATCAGGTTACCAGCTACAAATTTCCACAGAACTTCATTTTCAGTCCTATCATAGGAAAAGGAGGAGACTGCAGGATCTAAATCAAGTTTCCTAATCTCTAACATCATCACACTATGCAAAGTTCCTAGTGATCCACATGGAACTGACAATATTAACACATTTGTGCTGTCTTCCAAGTTTACTCATTTTTTTTGTGCAAAACTGGCAGCATAAGATGGGCCAAGGTGAATGGCATGAGTTTCAATAAGACCAAATGTCAGGTCCTGCACTTTGGCCACAACAACCCCCAGTAGCACTACAAGCTTGGGGAGGAGTGGCTAGAGAGCAGCCCAGCAGAGAGGGGGTGCTGACTGACAGCAGCTGAACATGAGCCAACCGTGTGTCCATGTGGCCAAGAAGGCCAACAACATCCTGGCCTGCTATAGAAATAGTGTGAGCAGCAGGACCAGGGAGTTGATCCTGCCCCTCTACTCAACCTTGGTGAGGTTGCACTTCAAGCACTGTGTGCAGTTTTGTGCACTGCATTATAAGAAGGACATTGAGGTGCTGGAGAAGGTGCAGAGAAGGGCAACTAAGCTGATTAGGGGTCTGGAAAACTGGTCTTATAAGGAGAGACTGCGAAAACTGGGGCTGTTCAGCCTGGATAAGAGGACACTGAGGGGAGAGCTCATTGTTTTCTACAACTACCTGAAAGGAGGTTGTAGTGAGGTGGGTGTTGGTCTCTTCTCCCTAGTAACTAGTGATAGGACAAGAGGAAATGGGGTCATGTTGGTTTAGGAGAGGTTCAGATTGGATATTAGGAACAGTTTTATACAGAAAGAGTGGTGAGGCATTGGAACAGGCTGCCCAGGGAAGTGATGGAGGCACCATTCCTGGAGGTGTTGAAAAAAACCAATGGGTAGACATGGTGTTTCAGGAGATGGTCTAATGGTTAGGGGTTGCAGGATGGACAGTTGGACTTGATGATCTTGAACTTTTCCAATCTTGATGATTCTATGATTAATGGAATTTTGTTTTCTTCTATACCAACTGCACTACACTTCTTCCTCCAAAAATGCCAGATTTAGACCTGGACCCTACAGTAGAAAGCTGAAGTCTGTGTTAAAATAAAAGTTATATTTTCAATTTGGCAAGGTCGATAAATTAAATTATAATTAAAGGAGACAGAAATATGTAGATATGTATCTATATGTCTGGGAAGTAGCTGCTTAAATCTGCACTGCTTTTTTGGATAATGAACAAAATATTAAGTGTTTAAAATATAAAGTCGTTAGTTCATTTTAACATTTTGTCTTCTGTTATTTGAGTTGCAACCAAATAAATAACTATTTGTATGCATGCGCAAAAGTTCATTCTACGCATGTGTGTACATTAACACACAGAACTACACCAAATTCTGAAGTCAAATAAATGATCCAGTGGAATTATTCAGGAACAAGAACTTCAGAATCACCAAATTTACACTCCCTTTTCTGCAGAGTAATTTTGGTATATTTCTTTTAGGGTTTTATGCAGCTAGAATGAACCAATATTATCCTAGAAATATACTAATATATTTGGCCATAGTTAATTCAAGTCACACTTATAAACTTCGATTGGACTAACTTTGGGAGTTAAGGTGTAAGTCTCAAAAGCCATATTTTGTCACTAACTCTTGTTTCTGTTGGTATGGTAAACTATTTAAAAGCCAGTATTCATTTACGTGGACAGCATATCGATATCTAAGACAAACCAGTTATTCAATCATTTGCTTCTTCATACATGACAGTAACTTTAAAACAAGGTGGCATCATAACCTATTTTTTAACACTGCCTAATACTTCCCATTAGAAGAGTTCTTTTATAGTTGCTTATAAATCTACCAAACAAATTATTTAGAATTAAATTTTCTACATTGATGGTCTGCCTCAGGCAGGAATAATTTAAAAACATTTCAGCCAAAATGATACTGAGATTTCGTAGAAGGAAGAAAAATTATACAGCTGATATTTTCTCATGGGAGTAAAACAGCCTTCATGCTTTGAAAGCAGAATATAAAACTCCACAGGGTACAGCTGGTCTTTCAGTCTGAGAAGCTTATCAGTGGGGACAGATTAGGTCAAGAAGCATTAAAATAAGAGTGGTTGGAGTAGGAGGACTGGCAGCTGGAGGATGTATTCTTCTTGGACAGCAAATTAAAAAAAAAAAAAAAAATAAATTAAAAAAATGGATATATAAGAAAAAAAAAAAAGGATATATAAGAATTGAGAAGGAAGAAAGTCACAGAAAGGAAGAAGGGAAAGGAGAAGAAAGAAAACCACAGAACAGGGGTAAAGATGTCCACTCACCGAGACTGGACAAGAAAACATGAGCGGGAAGAAAGAAAAAAAAAAATCAAAGCCAGAAACAGATGTATAATGTGTAGACCTTATCAGGTTCTCCGGAGTTGCTTTTTGCCATCTATGTCTTCAAGACAGGCCGCTTCATCCTCTGAAACAATAGGTCTAGTATGATACCTACTCTGACTACTGTGGAGATGCTTTCTTTGTTTTTCATTTCTGGTTATAAACTTGGCAGACACCCCAGAAGCCATTTGTAGGAAGATGACAAGGTGTCAGCAGGATGAGAAAGACCCAACAGAGGACGTTCCCTCTGAAAATCAGGAAATACTTTTATCTTGTGAGAGTAACTGAGCATTGGCACAGCTTGCCCATAGAGCTTGTGGAGTCTCCATCCTTGAAGATATTCAGAAGTTTTCCAGACATAGTCCTGGACAACCGGCTCTAAGTGGCCCTGCTTGAGCAGGGTTGGGTCGAACAAGAAAACCTCCAAAGGTCCTTTACAACCATAACTGTTCTGTGATTCTGTGGGACCACATGGACAAAAATATGACTAAAACAGATCCCACACAAAGGAAGCATTTCCCAAAAGAAGACATGAAAGGACGGGCAACACAACATAAAAAAGGGGAGCCGAGTGAAAACAAAACAAAACCAGAGAATGAATAGCAATAAAAGGGAGATGGCAATAAGGGAGCAAAGGCTCCCATATCAAACAATCTAACTGCTGTGGAGAAACATAGATAGTAGTAGGAACAAAAGCCTGTTCCTGGAGGATGGAAGAGCAAAGTATTTTACAATACATGCATTAAAAAATCCAACATAAACTCAACAGAGCATTATCCAGACCAAAATGTTATTCTTCTGTAAGTAAAATCACCACTTCATTCCATTCAGTAATGTTCCAACCAGCTGCACCTCCTTCACTGACAATATTAAATTTCCTCTAATTCTCCATTAGAGACTCAGCAATGTCTTGCAGTGCTCTAACCTCTATTATAAATACCCTTTGATCTATTGCGATAGAAAACAAAAAAAAGAATCACCACCACCACCACTACAAGTTGTTTGCATAATTTGAGTTTCTGGCATCCCATTTCAACCAAAGCATACTTCTTTTTTTTTTCCCCCACTTGTTGAAAACTGTTAAGTGTATATAGCCATCTCCAAAGTATCTACAACTTGTTCTTTCATTCATTTCAGTTATTTCTAAGTGCATACATCCAGGTATCTACTAAAACACTTGCTTTTAAAAAGCATCTACCCTCTTACTCCTGTGTTGGTGCATTCAAATACTCTGATGCTGCAAGTGAATTTTTATACGATAAAGTAAAAAAGTTTATAGTTACATACAAAACACACATAAATATGTTATAAATTAAACATAATGCATACAAAAGACTATATAAACAAAACACAAAATTACTAAGGTGGATATCCATAAAACACCTCTATTGTATGTCAGCTTGCCTATGGTTTACCTAATGATTATGAAAAAAAAAAACCCAAACAATCAGAAAGAAAACTATTTATGGATTATTGATAACATTCTTCAAATTGCTTATCATGTTTTTAGCAGCCTGAACTGACAGGGTATTTTTTGGAAATAATACTCTATTAATACAACAAAGCAAAACATTTTGGCAAAAGGAATATCCTCTGATTTGGATGAAGGGTATTATTTCTGTATAATACTATGAAAATAAACATAACAGAAAATATCTTCACTTGACATCACTGAAATTATTCTGTGACTCTCCCCTTTTCAAGTCAGTTAGTTTCTATTAGTACTGGCTTGAACATTACTAAAGTTTACTTGCAGTTATAACCCTGGGTAAACACAATACTGCTATGAAAGATGTCCTTAGTCATAATAATGTGAAAGTTACTGTGTCTCTTTTTTCCTTGGTCTTTCTATTCTTCAGTTTCCATTCAGTGGCAACTACACCAGAAATTGTATCATAGAATCATAGAATCATAGAATCTTAGGGGCTGGAAGGGACCTCGAGAGATCATCTAGTCCAAACCCCCTGCCAGAGCAGGGTCACCTAGAGTACATCACACAGGATGTTGATTCAGGCGGGTTTTGAATGTCTCCAGTGAAGGAGACTCCACAACATCCCTGGGCAGCCTGTTCCAGTGCTCTGTCACTCTCACAGTAAAAAATTTTTTTCGGATATTCACCTTGAACTTCCTATGCTCCAATTTACACCCATTACCCCTTGTCCTATCACTGGTCATCACTGAGAAAAGCCTAACTCCGTCCCCCTGACACTCACCCCTTACATATTTGTAAACATTGATGAGGTCACCCCTCAGTCTCCTTTTCTCCAAGCTAAAGAGACCCAGCTCCCTCAGCCTTTCCTCATAAGGGAGATGTTCCACTCCCCTAATCATCTTCGTAGCTCTGCGCTGGACTCTTTCGAGCAGTTCCCTGTCCTTTTTGAACTGAGGGGCCCAGAACTGGACACAATACTCCAGATGTGGCCTCACCAATGCAGAATAGAGGGGGAGGAGAACCTCTCTTGACCTACTAACCACACCCTTTCTAATGCACCCCAGGATGCCATTGGCCTTCTTGGCCACAAGGGCACATTGCTGGCTCATGGTCATCCTCCTGTCTACCAGGACCCCCAGGTCTCTTTCACCTACACTACTCTCCAGCAGTTCAGCCCCCAACCTGTACTGGGACATGGTGTTGTTCTTCCCCAAATGTAAAACTCTGCACTTCCCCTTGTTGAATTTCATCATGTTTCTCCCCGCCCAACTCTCCAACCTATCTAAGTCTCTCTGAATGGCAGCACAGCCTTCTGGTGTGTCAGCCACTCCTCCCAGCTTAGTGTCATCAGCAAACTTGCTGAGGGTACATTCTATACCCTCATCCAGGTCGTTGATGAAGATGTTGAACAACACCGGTCCCAGTACCGACCCCTGTGGGACTCCACTAGTCACACACCTCCAACCAGATTCTGCCCCATTGACTACAACTCTCTGACTCCTTCCTTTCAACCAGTTCCTAATCCACCTCACTTCCTGATCACCAAACCCATACCTGATCAACTTTTCTACAAGGATGCTGTGGGAGACGGTGTCAAATGCTTTACTGAAATCAAGATAAACCACATCTACCGCTCTACCATCATCTATCCACCTAGTAATTTCCTCATAGAAGGCTATGAGGTTAGTCAAACATGATTTACCCTTGATAAAACCATGTTGACTGCTCTTGATGACCCCCATGTCCTTGATGTGCCTGGAGATAGTGCCAAGAACAAGTTGTTCCATCACCTTTCCAGGGATGGAGGTGAGGCTGACCGGTCTATAGTTACCCGGGTCCTCCTTCTTGCCCTTCTTGTAGACTGGAGTGACATTTGCTATCCTCCAGTCCTCAGGCACCTCACCTGTTGCCCATGACTTACTGAAGATGATGGAGAGTGGCCTAGCAATGACCTCCGCCAGCTCCCTCAGCACCCTTGGGTGCATTCCATCTGGACCCATTGATTTATGGATGTCCAGATTACTCAACTGATCCCTAACCCAATCCTCATCTACCATGTCAAACTCTTCCTCTATCTTGACTTCTTCTGGGGCTATATGAATCTGGGGCTCATAGGGAGACCCTGCAGGAGTGAAGACAGAGGCAAAGAAGGCATTCAGCACCTCTGCCTTCTTTATATCCTCTGTCACCAGGGCTCCCACCTCATTCCTCAATGGGCCAATATTGCCTCTATTGCTAGTTTTGCTAGCTATGTATTTGAAAAAGCCCTTTCTATTATCCTTAACCTGACTTGCAAGGTTAAGTTCCAAGGAGGCCTTAGCTTTCCTAATTGCCTCCCTACATCCTCTGACAACAGTCCTATATTCCTCCCACGTGACCAGCCCCTCCTTCCATGATCTGTAGATTTTCCTTTTCCACTTAAGTTTGCCCAGTAGTTCCTTCTTTAACCATGCAGGTCTCCTAGCACCCTTACTAGATTTCCTAACCATTGGGACGCTCTGATCCTGTGCTTGCAAGAAGTGGTCCTTGAATGTTGACCAGCTATCTTGAGCTCCTTTATCTTCTAGCACCCTGTCCCATGGGATTTCCCTTAATAGATGATTGAGGAGACCAAAGTTTGCCCTGTGGAAGTCCAGGGTTCTGGTCCTGCTGGGTATTTTGTTCCTTCCACACAGGATCCTGAACTCCACCATCTCATGATCACTGCAGCCAAGGCTGCCATTGACCACCACTGCTTCAACAAGGCCCTCCTTGCTGGTTAGTACAAGATCCAGCAGCGCTCCTCTTCTAGTCGGCTTGTCCACCATTTGCATTAAGAAGTTATCATCAATGCACTGGAGGAACCTCCTAGACTGTGAAAGGCTGGCTGTGTGAGTCTTCCAGCAGATATCAGGGTAGTTGAAATCTCCCATGAGGACCAGGGACTGTAGTTGTGAGGCTGCTTTCAGTTGCCTGTAGAAAGCCTCATCAACCTCCTCACCTTGATCAGGAGGTCTGTAGTAGACCCCCACAACTGTGTCACCCGCACCTGCTTGCCCCTTAATTCTTACCCACAGACTTTCAACTTGCCCCTCATCAGCCCCTGCACAAAACTCAATACATTCTAGTTGCTCTCTCACATAAAGAGCAACTCTACCACCTCGCTTCCCTGCCCTATCTTTCCTAAAAAGCACATAACCATCCATTGCCACATTCCAGTCATGTGACCTGTCCCACCGTGTCTCTGTTATTGCTACCAGATCATAACCCTTAGCCTGCACACTGACCTCTAACTCTTCCTGTTTATTCCCTGTGCTGCGTGCATTAGCGTACAGGCATTTCAGGAAGCAAGCTGTTCCCCATGCTGCATGCATTAGCATACAGGCATTTCAGGAAACGAACAGAGCACACCGGTGGGACTAAATCCTCCTTGGACGACCTGACTTTGGGCCATGGTATGTTCCTCTTGTACTTGTCCCTAACAGACCCGGTTTTCTCCCCTTCCCCCTTCACATCTAGTTTAAAGCTCTATCAATGAGCCCTGCCAAGTCCTGCCCCAAAAGCCTCTTCCCCCTCTGGGACAGGTGCATCCCACCTGCCACCATCAGTCCAGGTGCCTCATATATCATCCCATGATCAAAAAAAACAAAACCCTGTCTATGGCACCAATCTCTTAACCATTTGTTAACCTAATTGTATGTATTGTATTAAATTGTATGAATGCTTCTAAAACTTATTGCTTGATTCCCGTCTAACATCAATACATTTCTCTGCATAAATAATGTAAAAAAAATGTTAACCATTGATTTTATTCAGAAGTTTGTTTTAGCTGCATGGTTCTAATTTTACTATTGTATACCAATGCTGCAGGTTTTTTCAGGGATTTAGTGCCATTTAGTATTTTTTTAGGAAAAATACTATATTTCTGCAGAGAAAAAAAAAAAATACACACACACACAAAAAAACCCAAAACAACAAAAAAACAAAACCAAATTAAGCAGACTTTTTCAGTCTAAATAATACCAGGAATTATGTTTGTAGTCAAAAGCAGACAGTAAAGATAAGCTTACTCAGAAAAATAAAAAGCCAAAATACAAAGAAATACATTTCAACATGTGTATAATCTTTAGCTCTATCACATTAGGATTCAGAGAGACTTTGGGACAGTTTAAGCTCCTTATTAATTGAACTGTCCATATGCAATTAGCAAGATGCACATTGACTCTCTTCAGCTTTAACAGATTATGAAAAGCACTACTTTTGTGTTACCTTCTTATTTATCAAGAGGCTCACCTTAAAGTTAGGATAGCAGAAAAGAATCATAGAATCATAGAATCCTAGGGGTTGGAAGGGACCTCGAATGATCATCTAGTACAACCCCCCTGCCAGAGCAGGGTCACCTAGAGTACATCACACAGGATGTTCATTCAGGCGGGTTTTGAATGTCTCCAGTGAAGGAGACTCCACAACCTCTTTGGCAACCTGTCAGTGCTCTGTCACTCTCACAGTAAAAAAAAAATATCAGATATTCACCTTGAACCTCCTATGCTCCAATTTGCACCCATTACCCCTTGTCCTATCACTGGTCATCACTGAGAAAAGCCTAACTCCATCTTCCTGACACTCACCCCTTACATATTTGTAAACATTGATGAAATCACCCCTCAGTCTCCTCTTCTCCAAACTAAAGAGACCCAGCTCCCTCAGCCTTTCCTCATAAGGGAGATGTTCCACTCCCTTAATCATCTTTGTAGCTCTGCGCTGGACTCTTTCAAGCAGTTCCCTGTCCTTTTTGAACTGAGAGGCCCAGAACTGGACACAATACTCCAGATGCAGCCTCACCAATGCAGAATAGAGAGGAAGGAGAACCTCTCCTGACTGACTAACCACACTCTTTCTAATGCACTCCAGGATGCCATTGGCCTTCCTAGCCACAAGGGCACATTGCTGGCTGATGGTCATCCTCCTGTCTACCAGGACCCCCAGGTCCCTTTCATCTACACTGCTCTCCAGAAAAGAAGAGGAATAAAGAATCGGTTATGTCTTCTGTTTTGCCTGATATGAATCAAGCTTCCAATTTGCAAAGCAGTACACTTCAGAAAATGCTTTATTTGAATGAACTCACAGAGAGTAGCATTAACAGGGCACAAGCCAGACAAAGAACCAAACCAAACCAAAAAAACCAAAACAAAATCTCCTTCATCCTCAATTCTTTCATAACCATTCTTAAATGATGTGTAGTTACCGAGTTCAGTTGCAAGCATCAGGTATGGAAGCCCATTCCTTCTAAGTTTTCACCTATAAATTCTGCTGATAAGAATCAGCCCTGCACTTATACTTCACCTTTATTTTAAAACACCTCTTTAGTAGAGTTTAGACTCAGGACTGGATGAGAATTTATGTTCTAACAGAGACAGCAAAACTAGTGAACAGCAGAGGTTGCAAAATATTTTTTCCTTTCTTCTTAGCACTGTTTCGCTATTTCTTGGTTTGCAAACCTAAGCATTTTCACAGTTTCTTCTTTGATATGTAGAATTGTGCAGGCATAAACTTAATGTTTAGAGAGAGGAAAGTTGTTTACCAACAGAAAAGTGATACAGCTTTTAATTTTTTCATGTCCTACCAAAAATATCAGCAATGATAAGCAATGATAAGCCCCTGTTGAGGGTAGAAGATTAACCTGGGCTCTGGTTCCAAATAATTCAGGCATTATTTCTATCTATTATAGATAATCTGGACAAATTAAGTCTATTTCTGACCATAGGTAGAAGGGGGACTTTACTGGAAAATTTCTTACTCAGTACCATGCGTCAAAGAGAAAACCTTTAGTTCCACTTAAAATAAGTGCATTTAAATGCTACAGAAGCATTAAGATCAAACTTTGATTTGTTTTTTTGGTAAAATCCTGATTAACAACATGCAAATCAAAGACTTACAGATTCTATATATAGTTATTTTGTACAAGTTCTTTTAGAGGGATTGCACACTATGCCCAAAGTTACTTATGTATACAAAATACTTTGTATATACAAACTGATCAAGAACATTCCAGACATATATCAAGAGTATCCAGACATAAGGACTGAGAGACTGGTAGCAAATTCACCTAATTAATTTCACCTTCTGGTGAAGTTTAGATAGCCAAAAGTAGAAATACAGTAAAAATTAGCTAGACTATTGGTATAAACAGCAAATATTTTCTCATAATTTTGGGAAGTAAAGGTTGAATCCTTTGAATTTTACCATCATTACTGAAGGTTCAATTTCATATTTCAAGACTCACATACTCTATGAGAGCAATGGTATTAGCATGAATTCCAGGACTGTCAGATTGAAAGCAAAGTCTTTTGACAAAAAAACAAGAACTAAAATTTGCACAAGTATCAAGTATAAATCAAATTGGGAGACTGTAGAACTTCAATGAATTTCTTTTCTAAAAACATTTTAATCAAGTACGTGAAAATGGTACTTGCATCTCTTAGAGAAAAATATGACAGTAATAATTGTGCATACGTAGTCTTCCTGTCAGTGTCAGAATTCTAGATCTGATCCATTGCATAAACAAAATGAGGAGCGGGAAGGACTGATGAATGTTGAAACTGCATTTTTTTCTTCAGTGCAAAATGAAATTCCAACTGAGAAATGTGATATTCAGAATGTGGAAGCAGTCAGGATTCTCAGTAAGAGCAGTTTTCAACAGAATTCATCAAAATTGCTAGGAATTTTTTGTCTCTATGCTTAAAGCATTCATCTAGGAGGCAGAGAGTACCAGTAACAATTGATGTCTTATGTTTTAATGGTACCAAAAAAGCTAATATAAGTATATTGTAGAGGTGCACTTCTCTTCTACTGCAAGACACAGGTTTTATACATTCGAGTGCAATAAACTCCAATATTCTGTCATACTGGAAACTACTTCTTGGTTTGATCTTGTAGCCACCCCTTATTAGAGAGCATTTACTCACTGAATCATCAGAATCTGTCAAGTTGCTTATATTTTAACAGAGACCTCAAGAAGTCAGTACACCATTGTGTGAGACCTCAAATATAATCCAATAGTCTGCAAAAAAACAAGACAGACAATGGGTGAAAAAGAAATAATGTAAAACTGGTCCATGATAGAACTGGGAATAAAATATAAATTTTCTGTTGACTAGGCTGGTGCACTTGGCAATATAATGACTTCCTCCTAATTTAAAAGCTACAATTGTCATCTTGTTTTCTGCTTGGACTGTCAGGAGACATGGCTTTTTCAAGGTAATGACGAACTTCTTCTCAGAAGGTTATCCTTAAAGCCATGACTGTCCCCACTGGCTTTCATAAAACCTAGAATGTTCTGTCCTCTGCCACTTAGATTAGACCACGATAGTATCAGAAAGGGTCTTTTCAAGCCACACCAGACTACTGGAACTGCCCTGTTCTCTATATACACCTCTCCTTAGTTACCTCAGTATCTCCGCAGGATAAGTAATCCTAGGTAAATTATGCTTGTAACACAGAGTATTATGTTTCTAAATCAAGATTCAAGGATACTACCTGAGAATAAACAGAAATAAATAAAAGCATTAATAAACTATAAATAAGTATCATAAAAACTTGGAAGGCTAGTGAATTCTATAAAGAGTAATTTAGTGTTACTGGTGCAGTTTAAAGAAAAAAAAAACAAAAACAAAAAAACAAGGAAAAGTTAAAGGTCTACTCTAAACCAAAATATTGTCTCTTACACAGAAGGATGTTAAAAAAACCTGTACCAAGTACCAAGCAGCAGAAGGCAGTTTTAGTATTCTTGTAGTAAAGGAAACCAGACACCAGACTGAAAAAATGAGGACATCTTGTTAACATTGAAGTTCATCCTAAATTCCCAATCACAAAGCTAATTGTGGTACACAGAAAGATTACACTAACTTGTATGGCCCACTAATTATTATTGTCTCCTACTATTTCACACAGGCACCAGTGATACAGATAGGAATAATCTGAAGACTATCAAGAAAGACTATAGAGCACTGGAGCAGCAGTGAAGGGCTCGGGAACACATGTTGTCTTCTCATCAATCCTTCTGGACAAAGGGAAAGGGCTGGAAAGGGCCAACAGAATTGGAAAAGTTAAACCCATTATTACAGAAGTGGTGCCAAAGTGAGGGCTTTGGTTACACAGACCACAGGACTCACTCTGAAAAGGCTGGTCTTTTGGGGGCTGATGGGGTTCATTTGTCAGAGAAAGGAGAGAGAGTCTTTGGCCAGAGGCTGGCCAATTTAGCTAGGAAGGTTTTAAACTAGTGATGCTAGGGGAGGGGACCCTCATCCCATCCCACACCCATCACATTGAGGACAGAGCTCATAACATATGACCTGGGCCTGCTGACCTGCAAAGTGTAATCCCTGCCAGCATGATTGCTTTGAAGGGGACTCATCTTAAATGTCTGTATGCAAATGCACAGAGCATAGGTAATAACAAGAAACAAGAAGAACTGCAGATGTGTGCATGCCTGCAGTACTCTGATGGTTTTGGTATCTCTGAGACCTGGTGGGTTGACCCCTATGACTGGAGTGTGAGGATGGTTGGGTATAAGCTCTTCAGGAAGAACATGAAGGGCAGAAGAGGAGGAGGTGTCACCGTCTACATCAGTAACTAAATGGAGTCTGTGGAGCTTCACCTGGGGTTGGAGAAGGAGTTGGTTGAAACCTTATGGGTCAGGGTTAAAGGGAAGACAGGGGCAGGAGATGTCAAAGTGAGGGTCTGCTACAGGCGACCAGACCAGGATGACTGAGTGGATAAGACTCTCTATAAGCAGACAGGAGCAGCCTTGCACTCACAAGCCCTGGTCCTCATGGGGGATTTCAACCACCCTGACATCTGCTGGAGGGACAACACAGAAAAGCACTAGCAAACCAGGAAGTTCCTGGAGTGCATTGATAACAACTTCCTCCTCCAAATGGTAGAGGAACGTACAAAAAAAAGGTGTTATGCTGCACCTTGTTCTCAGCGACAGACAGGGTGATTGACGATGTAAGACTTAATGGGAAGCTAGGCTGTAGCAACCATGGCATGGACAAATTCAGAATCCTTAGGGCAGTGAGTAAGGAGTGGAGAAAGCCCACTATCCTTGATTTCAAGAGAGCAGATTTTGGTATTTTCAAGCATTTGCTTAGTAGGGTACCATGGGACAAGGCCCTGGAGGAGAGAGGATCCATATTCAAGGATCGCTTCCTCCATGCCCAGGAGCTATGTGTCCCAATGAAGAGGAAGGCAAGCAGGAGAGCCAAGACGCCTGTATGGATGAGCAGGGAGCTTCTGGACATACTTAGATGTAAAAACAAGGTATACAGAGAGTGGAAGCAGGGCCAGATATCCTAGGGGGAGTATAGACAAGCTATAAGAGAAGCAATTGATCAGGTAAGGAAGGCCAAAGCACAGATAGAATTAGACTTGTCCAGGGATGTTAAGAACAAGAAGAGTTTCTATAGATATGTCAGCAATAACAGAAGGACAAGGCAAAATGTGGGCCTGCTTCAGAAGGAGACTGGAGACCAGGTGATGCAGGTTATAGAGAAGACTGAGGTATTCAGTTAATACTTTGCATCATTCCTCGCCTGCAAAGGGTCTGGTAACACCATCCAAGTTAGAGAAGACAAAGGCATGGACTGTGAAATGGAAGATCTCCCCACTGTAGGAGAAGAGCAGGTTCATGACCATCTGAAGGACCTGAAGGAGCACAAGTCCATGGGACCTGATGGGATTCATCCACGTCTCCTGAAGGAACTGGCCAATGAAGTTGCAAAGCCTCTGTCCAGTCTGGAAAAATCCCCACTGACTGGAAAAGGAGAAAACTAATTCCCATTTTCAAGAAAGGAAAAAAAAAGACCAAGGGAATTGTAGACCAGTCAGTCTCACCTCTGTGCCCAGCAAGATTATGGAGAAGATTCCCATTGAAGGGTCTGCTAAACCATATGGAAAGAAAAAGGATGACTGGTGACAGACAACATGGCTTCACCAGGGGCAAATCCTGCCTGCCTAATTTGGTGGCCTTCTACAATGGAATCATGGCATCAGTGGCCAAAAGAAGAGAAACCAACATCATCTACTTGGACCTGTGCAAAGCTTTTGACACTGTCCCACATGACATCCTGCTATCAAAACTGGAATGACACAGACAATGGATGGACCACTCATTGGGTAAGGAACTGGCTGGATGGTCACACAGATTATTTTTCTTTTCCCTTGTAGTATGATGTCTAAAAATTCCTTGGGTGAACAAACACCTTTGCAACAGGAATTGCAGTATCTTTCTCTGAGGAAGGGAGAAAAAGACAAAGTCAACCCACCCATTGCAGTTTACAAAACCATCAACAGTATCTGCCAGCAGAACTGTTTATTTTTGAAACTCTGTATTCACCAATCTTACACATTTTTTCTTTCTTTTTTTTTTTTTTTTTTTCCCTGAAACATTTAATCAAATGATCAGCTCCTCTATTTCAAACAGAAGGCCAGAGACTGATCAGTAGGGATTTAAGTATGAAAAGCACCCTAGATTAGAGTTAATGTTCTTAATATTTCACTAGGATGCAGAAGAGACAGGACAATGGCAGGGGAGTTGGTACTATATTATTTTTAAGGTCCCTTCCAACCCAAATCATTCTATGATTCTGTGAACTCCAGGTTGCAGGAGAATTACTGTCTTCACTCTGCAGGAAAGACTTCAGAGTGCAGACATGTGCACCATGCTAACACCAGAGGCAAATTACTTGAAGCCAACGAATGTCTGGATGACACAGTCCCTCCTCAAGCCTTGAAATCTGATCTTTCTGAATTGACAGAAGAACCCTAATGAAGTGTCACTGAATAAATGACTCATTTTCAAGACAGTCTGTCCTTTACTAACTTCACCTAAAAGAACAGCACCTACATCAAGTGCAGGATTTTAATTGTTAAGCTTTCTGAAAAAGAAAAATGCTAATTGTCTTAAGACAACCTTTAGCCAAATTAACAGCATATTACATTGCACTTGAAAATCATGTGATATCTACAGGCAAGGTCCTTTTTAAAAATTAACATATTCAGAATAAGCAAAATATTTAACTGAGGAAACGATATTGCAAGTACCTTACACTACAATTTAATCTGTAGGTAAAATGAGAAATCTTCACCATTTAATGTTCAGTTACTGGTTGGTATAAAATCACTGTATTGCCTTGGACAACTGCCCAATGAACAAGTGTCCACATCATAAATATGCACACATAAAAATCGTTATCAGTACTAATTAGAGTACCAACCTTGTTGGCAGACTCAACAGAAAAGGAAAGGAGATTCGCTTAAATGACAGAATAAAATTTGATGCCAAAATAAAAATGGATGAAGAAACTTTGGCACAGAAAACTGCCTATGAAATCAGATTAGTTTAAAATTTATAAATAAATGAATACATAGTTTACTTTTGGTTGTCCCCAGATAGAATAAACGCTAATATACACCATGTGTTTCTTTCTTGCTGATTTGCATGACTTAGAATAAGACAAAGGGAATTTCTCACAAAGAATATAACATGACACAGTTAAACCTATGCTCAAGGTCACAATATACTACTTTTTTTGTACAACTTTATGCTTTTTTAAATAAAATTATGCACTTTTAGACAAAAAAATGAAAGTGGTGGTTTTGGTTTTTTGTTAGATATTTTGACAGCAACATTATGTGAATTGTTTTCTTTTCATTACTACTTGGAACTTAGGATCTGATACTTTCATTTCATTCCAAAAGTAGATGTAGAACTTTTCTGTGCTTTGCATACCCGTTTTTTACCACAGTGTTATTTCCAACAGTTTCTTGTACATAAAAGAAAATACTAAAAATAAAACTAAATATATACATTTCTAGAAATGTACTCCTCTTTAATTAAATATTTTTATGCAGGATTCAGGAAATTACTTAAGTGTTACAGGAAGCAAATTTACCTTCAAGCTCTAACCATTCAGCAATTCATCACAATATAGCCTTTATGGCAAGAAAGTAATGTAAACCTCTGAAAAGTTATTCATACTTCAGCCACTCAATGCTTTCTCTTTTCGTTCAAAAGTGTCACAATGTACCACAAAATGAATTTTGTACACAGCTTTCTAAAAGACCATAAAATTTTAGCCTCAGGGTAGTAGCATTAAAATATGTTGGTATGAGTGTATATATATATATAAAATGAGCAAGGCCCTAAACAGCCAACAGCCTTTTATATTTTATCTGCAAACTGGCCATCAGCCAAGAAGCCTGAGTATACCATCTTGTGAGGTTATGTGTTGTGCTACATCCTCATCCCCAAGAAAGCAAGTATTTGAGAGATATAAATTCTGACATCTTTTAACTATGTTACTGTGCAATTTAACATGGAATTATAAGGTATAATGAAGATCTACAGGAGACTATTAGCAGAGGTTTTTTTAGGAGCTAGCAAATAGTTTAACATTCATTTTGTCATAAATGTCATATGCAGAATTAGCAATTAAGAGATGCAGACCATGGAACAGAAGCTTGAAAAACAGAGTATCATATACGGCCCTTGATTTGTTTGTAAGGTTAAAAAAAAAAAAAAAAAAAAAAAAAAAAGGCAAATTCCTTCAAGTGTAAGTCTCAGGACATTTAAATTGAATAGAAAGTACAGTGCACTCAAGATTACCTTGACAGCGTTCTAGGTTTCATTGTGAAGAAAATAAGACTCTTGTATTTTTCAAAAACTACCAGAATTTAAATTTTTAAAAAAGTAAAATTTAACACTAAACTTAGAAAGCTGTAAGATGATGCACAGGATATCACTCACTATTAAATTCCTTCAAGTGTAAGTCTCAGGACATTTAAATTGAATAGAAAGTACAGTGCACTCAAGATTACCTTGACAGCGTTCTAGGTTTCATTGTGAAGAAAATAAGACTCTTGTATTTTTCAAAAACTACCAGAATTTAAATTTTTAAAAAAGTAAAATTTAACACTAAACTTAGAATGCTGTAAGATGATGCACAGGATATCACTCACTATTAATGGATTCTTGCAAGCACAGGATCAGTTTGTCCCAATGGGTAGAAAATCTAGTAAGGGTGCTAGGAGACCAGCATGGCTAAAAAAGGAACTGCTGGGCAAACTCAAGCGGAAAAGTAAAATCTATAGATCATGGAAGGAGGGGCTGGTCACTTGGGAGGAATATATGGACAGTTGTCAGAGGATGTAGGGAGGCAACTAGGAAAGCTAAGGCCTCCTTGGAACGTAACCATGCAAGTCAGGTTAAGGAGAATCAAAAGGGCTTTTTCAAATACGTAGCCAACAAAACTAACACTAGAGGCAATATTGGCCCACTGAGGAATGAGGTGGGTGCCCTGGTGACAGAGGATATAAAGAAGGCAGAGGTGCTGAATGCCTTCTTTGCCTCTGTCTTTATTCCTGCCGGATTTCCTCAGGAGCTCCCGATTCCTATAGCTCCAGAAGAAGTCAAGATAAAGGAGGAGTTTGCCATGGTAGATGAGGATTGGGTTAGGGATCAGTTGAGTAATCTGGACATCCATAAATCAATGGGTCCAGATGGAATGCATCCAAGGGTGCTGAGGGCGCTGGCAGAGGTCATTACTAGGCCACTCTCCATCATCTTCTGTAAGTCATGGGCAACAGGTGAGGTGCCTGAGGACTGGAGGATAGCAAATGTCACTCCAGTCTACAAGAAGGGCAAAAAGGAAGACCCGGGTAACTATAGACCGGTCAGCCTCACCTCCATCCCTGGGAAGGTGATGGAACAACTTAAATTACTAGGTGGATAGATGATGGTAGAGCGGTAGATGTGGTTTATCTTGATTTCAGTAAAGCATTTGACACCGTCTCCCACAGCATCCTTGTAGAAAAGTTGATCAGGTATGGGTTTGGTGATCAGGTAGTGAGGTGGATTAGGAACTGGTTGAAAGGAAGGAGTCAGAGAGTTGTAGTCAATGGGGCAGAATCTGGTTGGAGGTGTGTGACTAGTGGAGTCCCTCAGGGGTTGGTACTGGAACCGGTGCTGTTCAATATCTTCATCAACGACCTGGATGAGGGTATAGAATGTACCCTCAGTAAGTTTGCTGATGACACTAAGCTGGGAGGAGTGGCTGACACACCAGAAGGCTGTGCTTCCATTCAGAGGGACCTAGACAGGCTGGAGTTTTGGGCGGGGAGAAACATGATGAAGTTCAACAAGGGTAAGTGTAGAGTTTTGCATCTGGGGAAGAAATGGCATCCTGGGGTGCATTAGAAAGGGTGTGGTTAGTTGGTCAAGAGAGGTTCTCCTCCCCCTCTATTCTGCATTGGTGAGGCCGCATCTGGAGTATTGTGTCCAGTTCTGGGGCCCTCAGTTCAAGAAGGACAGGGAACTGCTCGAAAGAGTCCAGCGCAGAGCCACAAAAATGATTGAGTGGAACATCTCCCTTATGAGGAAAGGCTGAGGGAGCTGGGTCTCTTTAGTTTGGAGAAGAGGAGACTGAGGGGTGATTTCATCAATGTTTACAAATATGTAAGGGGTGAGTGTCAGGAAGATGGAGTTAGGCTTTTCTCAGTGATGACCAGTGATAGGACAAGGGGTAATGGGTGCAAATTGGAGCATAGGAGGTTCAAGGTGAATATCTGATATTTTTTTTTAGTGTGAGAGTGACAGAGCCCTGGAACAGGCTGCCCAGAGAGGCTGTGGAGTCTCCTTCACTGGAGACATTCAAAACCCGCCTGGACATGTTCCTGTGTGATGTGCTGTAGGTGACCCTGCTCTGGCAAGGGGGTTGGACTAGATGATCTTTCAAGGTCCCTTCCAGCCCCTAGGATTTTATGATTCTATGGTTCTATGATTTGCTACATAAAAAAGAATATGAGTAGGAAGAACCTGACTACAAGAGAAAATTCTTTCTATATTTCTTCCTTCTATACTTCTACTATTCCTTCTAGTATGTAATAGCTTATAAATTGAAGATTGTATAGTTTAACAGCAACTACACGTAGCAAGTTGTAGAGATAATCAATTTTGTTCAGTCTCTGTTATCCTCTCCTTTTTTGAATTTTGGCCAGTCACTTACCTATATTCATCACTACTTTGGAGACATTAATTACAGTATGAATATCTTTTTCCTTCAATTTGCACACTGCTTCTGCAAATCTTACTGTTTCCTTGCATTTCCTCTTAATCATTCAACTTATCATCTGACAATTTTTTTCCCACTGAAAGTCATGCAATGCTGGCTAATTTTTACTATGTTTTTTCCCCTAATTGGGTAAGGGTAGCTCATAATCAATTACCCTTTTTTTACCAGCCACATATATCTTCAAATTCCTTAGTAATTTCCACAAAGCACTGGCAGAAATATAATGGAAAATAATGGCAGAAGTGCAATACTAATATTAGTACCATGTTATTAAAAAACAATTGGATGCTACAATAATATGAAGTAAAAATAATTATTTACAATGACTACATAATTTCTACAAATTACATTAACATACATAATATTTTAATAAGAATGTTTTGACATTTTCTATTTATTTGGAGCTGGAAGAACAATTCTAAGGCTTGCAGTACACTTGACTAATTGAAAGGTCACCATTGCCATTGAAATGTCAAAAGATTTTCCCCAGAACTCAGGCATGTTTCCAGAATAATTTTTTACTTGATAGTGAGAACCTATAAAAAGAGGGATTGAAACAGTGCCTACAGAGAGCAGCAGTTAACCTTTGCTGTCAAGAAGCATGTAGGTATGAAAAACTGGCCAAATGAAAAAAAAAAAAAAAAAATCAAACCAAACTTTCTAGCATATGATTTGAGGTCACTGTAAGATTAGGATTAGACAAACCTTCTTTGGATCACCAGAAGGAAAAAAAGAAATCCAAAGACAACTGTTGTGTTTATTAGAGACAGGTTGTTTTTCTCAAAATGTCATTCTTTCTGGGTCAGACTAACAGAAAGTCAGGCTTCCGGGATAGCAATATGCATTTTTGGTTTAACTTTCACATCATACAGGCAAAGTATAATTATGTTATTTCGTAACACTATGCTATATTTCAAAGGCTTTTTGGTTTTAAAACCCTATTTATCACTTTAAATCTTGCTGGTATAAAAGACAGAAAATAATATTGTTAAAATACCCAAAATATAAAAAACAATGCTCTTAGATTACAGTCATTCTGAAGTTGCTGTGCTTTTAGAATCAGTATTTTTTACTTTCTAGGTCTAAACTAGAAACATGTCTTCAGATTCTGAGAAAATAACAACTGAGAGATGCAAGAACACTGTCTTTTATTAAAAAAATGACACATATTGCTACAGAGTTAGATTAGACCTGTAGACTAATCTCTGTCATAAGACAGGTTTTACATTTAGGTCATGTACCTGCTGATTTTCCTTCTATTATGCTGCAAACATACACATACGTTTATAGCCATACAAAGATCTACTTTGTTTAATGGTAAGCATCTCTATTGTGTTTATATTTTTGAAAATAAAACCCTTTATACTTCAACAGGACTTCAATAACAAACTTTGAACATACTGTGATGGAAAGCGAAATTAAATAGTACTTAATTTTAACTGTAATTTATGTAGTATATATTAATAATTTTAAAAATGTATTTATCTCAACCTTTTTTGTAAACTCTGAAATTTGAATTCAGGTTTATTTTCAATATAGAAATCTGCTTTTAATGTTCTTTGATTTTGAATGGGGCTTCACAAAACCACCTGCAAGCTAATTCTTAAGAAGCTATTTCATTAATTTCATTATCTAATTTCTTTGAGTATGAGCAGCAAAATTCCATGGATTAGTTAATTTGTGAAGAACCACTACCCAGACACTGCTTCAAAACCTCTGTTGGATTTGTATTTACCTGTAGAAAACAAGAGCAAAGAGGGATAGAAGGAAAATGCATTAAAATAGATAACTTTATTAAAGAGCAGGTCAAACTTTGACATATTAACCAAATTTAGAGTGTATCTTCATCTAAAGCATACATGGAATGAGAAAAAAAAAAAAAAAAAAAAAAAAAAACTCGTGTTTCCTGTTGAGATGTTTCCATGTCTTAAAAGTAATTAAGCATTCCTTGGGGAAGAAACTGGCACTCAGGCTACAGATTGGGCCCCAGGAACTATTGAACTATAGACTTGTACCATTCATGAAACACCTCTTCTACCAGCAGCTTTATGTACCTAGTTATTCATTTCCTTCTCTGAAGAGCTCATGAAATAAATAAACTAAACAGAATGTTGAGCCTTTCTAGCTTTCTAGTCCAAACAAGTGTGCACAAATCATCCCTTTCCAGCAACATGGAAGTAAATTAACAGGTAACCAGCAAACACAAGCTTATTTCTTGTGAGTGAATGAACCATTCAGGACAATAGCACACTGTTTCTAATTTTAGTTGTGATTACCTTTTTGTGTGAATGCAAATCAAGACAGCTTCTAGATGTCAAAAGAACTTATACAATTATTTGGGTTAAGGCATTACAGTTGTGACAGTTTCTGTACCAATAGTTCTCTAATTACTATTCCCAGAGCCCCAAGTTGCTAATCAGCCATACAGGCACATACAATAGGTTAGGTCTAGATTACATATTCCCCAAGGCCTCTTCTTCCATTTCATGGTAGTGTGAAAATTGTCTGTTAACATAGTTAAGTGTTTTATACAACCACTGCATTCCACAGAAAACCAATACAGACACTGTATCTCTTATCTTCTGGTTAAGTGGATGTCCAGTGTGTTTCCTTCTCTTAAAAATGAAAGACACAGAAACTGCATAAAAGTGACAGTGATTTTTATTTTTTTTTAATTCTTCTTAAGTTTTTTCTTATTCTTATCAGTTAACTAAAAGAATGGAGAATTAAAAGAAATATTGTGTCATTATGATCATGTACTCAGCAGTAACTAAATCTCTAGTTCAAATACTGAACCCAACAAGAATATGTGTAACTGAAGTGCACACTACACTGAATCTTGAGATGCACTCTCATCTTAAGATAAAAATACTCACAGCTCTTCAGCAACCAAGAAGGTATACTTTTTACTATAGCAAACCTTTTAGGTGAGTGACAAGGTGGAAAGTAAAGTTTCCAAATAAACTATGCTTGCTTAATCAAAGGAAACACAGATAGCTGCATATAACATTTTTCTTCAGGTTTTCAGAGGAGATTTGCCATCATTTTTCAAGGTATTTCTCTACTCTTTGAAAAGTCGGTTTAGATGATATATAAGCACACATCACATTTTGTGCTCTGTATCACTTTGGCAGTTTACAGAAGAAATCACAGTAATGCATGAGCTCTTACAAAGGTTCTCTTTCATGATACGTTAAAAAAGATATGTACAGAAAGTAAGATGGTTATATGCATGTGCATTCATACAGATGTGATCGATGAAATTTAATATAGGCAAATCTTACATTACTAGACCTATAAAACATCCCAGTAGATTTTAGAATGGAGGGGTGGGAAGCTGTATGATTTGCAGGATAAATGAATAAAACCCTACAGGAATTACAGATACATAGATTAATATTGAATAATTCATATTTCAGGAAAATATATTAGCCTATGCATCAAAAACAAAGGGGAGAGTGAGGCACCTAGAAGTCAATGACAGTGAAAGTCTACATATCAGATTGTACGACAGAAAATGGTGACTGAAACCTTTCCTGCTCTTATGACATTGTTATAATCTCTCCTGAATTATCATTTTCTTGTATCTAATGAAGTTCAAGTCCACTCTAAATCTTTAGTATAAATTTAGCTTAAAAAGTCAATCAACAAGAAGAAACAAATAGGCTCCTACAAACTCATGTTTCCACTAACTCAGAAAACTATTTATTAAAAACAAAAGAAAGGGGAAAAAAAGGAAGAAAAAATACATTTGAGCTTTTTTATTTGCTTGATCTTTATAAATCTAAGTTCTTATTTTCTATTGTTTAGTTAGTGTAACGTCTAGAAGGTCCTCAGTTTATTGAATCTCTGAAACAGTATATTCTTACTAATCGTGCATCATTTTCATCCCATTAATATCTTACTTTACTTGAGCTCCGAGGTTACATTTTAAACTGACTGAATGACAAAAAGAAAGAACTGTATTCTCTCCCTTGACAGACACTTTGCTTAAGGAGCATTAACAAGTCAAGAGATCTTGAATATTTAGCTCTAACTACCCTAGCAGACTGAGCCATTAGTTACAAAAAGCTTTAATTCAGTTATAACTGAGATGAAGTAGGGAGGTGGCACCTATATAGTTTGTGAGTTTGGTTTCATAATTTCAAAGAGCACTTATTCCAGAAAGAAATATAGCACTTTGTCCGGTGGAAAAAAATAAATATCTACTAAACACAACTGACAGCAGGCATTATTAGGGTACCAATTCTGTAATGATGGAAAAATAGTTATTTATTTGGCTGTCCAGGAGACATCTTCAGACTGTTAATACTAGCATGCCAATTGTTTTTCAAGTTGAAATTTTTAGGTAAAATATAATCAACAGGTAAATAAAAACTGAAGAATTTAGGACACTAGTATACAACACGAGTAGTTACTTGTTACTAGCCATTGCCTGGATTTGTATGGCAGTGTTAGTTTACCATGGACAGTAGACAGAGTATTGACATTTAAGTGACATTAATGATCAGATGCAATGAGAGAAAGATATCTGAACTTTAATTACATTGTTAAAAAATATAAAAAAGATATTCCACTTCTACCACAGGCAAAGTGTGGGTTAATTTAATCAAAAGCAAAATGTTTTGAGTAGGACACAATTTATGAAAAGTCAGTGAGTCCCTGTCTGTGGAAACAGGAACTTTTTCACTAGGACATCAAGGATTTTTTTATCCTCTTCTGTTGTGGTTTAAAAATACTCAGTTATCTGCTGCTTAATCAGTGATTATCTTCAGTATCCATGCTACATAATTGTTTAAAGTCTATTTGGACAAGTCACTGGTTCCTATATTTGAAGCTACCTGGAAAAGCTGCTGACAGCGTTGAGCTTCTTTTTCAAATTACCAGTGTACTCCAGGGTATCCAAAGACCCTGAAGATACATATTGTAGAATTTAAGTAAAAAAAATACAAAACTGATATAAAACTGATACCAGCAAATTTTTCATATATTTAATAATGCAGAACCTCTCACCCTGTAACCAAAAAGGAAAATACTTACGTTGTTACTAGCACCTTCTCTTACCTCATTCTTCCTTTTTAAAACTAGAAATAGCAGGGCACATTAGAACTAAACTGTATTGCTCAAAATAAGAAAAGAAAGTGTCTCATAATGGAAAGTTGATACCCACCAAAGCCAAGATTATCCAGATAGTTGTCAGAGGCCTAATGGAAAACTTTAATTTATTCTCCTGCTTTGACTCTTGGTCCTCTTGGCTTTCCATCATTCTCAGTCAGATACCTGATAAACTGTATGTCACCTCTATTTTCACCCCAATCCAGCAACGAGAGACTCAAAGAGAAACAGTTAGTAATCCAGAAGTTAAATCAATTTTCTTAATTATATCAACCATTCCAAGGAGATGCTGTGGTGGGACTGACTGGAGCTGGCATGAAGTAGGAAGGAATAAACCAGAACAGTTTAATCTCTTCAGGGTTCACTTAACTCTAATTTCCTTCTCTGTACCCTTACATTGTTTGCCACCCCCAAAGTCCCACCACCACTGCACAATGTTTCTTAAGACAGATTTTCTCTTTCTTTGTCCATTCAACAAACTCTAGGTTTACTTCTCTAGTTAAAGTCCCTATGAACCCTTTCACAAATCTCCTGTTCTCTTTCCTCTGACTAAACACCTGACCAAACACCTCACCTTTACCAAGAGGAAACTGAAGTGAGAACTTCTAAGTTCCTGCTCCACTTTGTCTTCCCTACAGACACACAATTTTAATCCTTTAAACTTTACAGTTATCCTCTTCGTTTCTTTTTCTTCTGGTCTCAAGATTTCCTCTGTATTTTATCACCTCCTACTTTCCTTTGTGTATTCATTCATAATGCATACACGCATTTACCTCAATTAAGTCTCTTCAGTTATCACTCCATCATCTTTTTGTTTATACACTCCCAGGCTTTCCTATAATGTTGTAAATTCCCCAGTAACAAAAAATACAATAAATTTCAGTACTCTCTATTGTAAAAAAAATCATTTCCTTGCTTCTGACTTAAGTTAGAGGGCCACACACAGTAGTTAATTCCTTGGCTAACTTATCTTGGGAAGAAGCTTTAAAAACGTTTAATTTTCTTGTTAACTTGGTGCATTTGGAAAGGCACACTAAATAATGTTGTCTAACAAATACACTTTTATGTGGTACACTACATAAAATTTGTATATAATACATTTAAGTAAATTATTACAAGAAACATTACAATAGTATCAGAGTTTGCCTCTTCTTTTCCAAAAGCAACTGTTTGCAAGGATGACATGCTGCATTTTATATACACGTTCTATGCAGCTCAGCTGAAATCCCTGTTCAACATTGTAAACCAAGCAATATATCCACCCAGCACATATCTACATTTTTGAGAAACTGAAGCTTGTCTGCTTACAAATACAGTTATCTAATAATTGCTTAAACTTTACACAGTAAGCTAATAAGGAAAAGGCAAAGTCACAGTAAGTCATTGCAGAAGTGCTGATTCATCTACAAAGGCCAAGGAAGAGACAATCGTTGCCAACAAAATTACTTCCTGTTCTACCAAGTTGCTTTACTGTATTTCACTGAATGTCTGAACATAAAGCCAAGATTTTAATTTTTGTTGAATTTGTTTTATTTTTATGAGTTAATTTTCAAAATGTTTGCCTCTATAACTCCAATTATCAAGAAAACATTGTTCTTTTGTGAAAGATTCATTAATTTGTTCATTCATAGAACAAAATAAGTAAAAAATCCAAAGCAAGAAATGAAAATGCTAAGTAGTGTTCCATAGACATTTTTCGCTTTATATAACAATCAAAAGAAATAAATTCTAGTAAAATTTTATAAATCATAAAGAGGAAACTTTTTTTTAAATGGGTAACAGCACATGAAAAAAATAAACAAGGAATGTTTAATTTGAACAGAAAAGGAGTGGACATCTGCTTTGGATTAATTTTGCAAAACTTTGGAAGTTAAATACTATGAACACAGGAACTACTACTTACTTAGTTACCAATTCTTACACAGCATTTGGAAATTACTCAAGTCTTTTTAATCAGCCATTCTCTTCTCTAATGGCAGGTAGAGTTTTACTGAAAATTCAAACAACAAACTAAAATTTATTTTAGTTAGTTCTAGAATTCGCCATTCCTAATGTTACACTGCTGCAGCAAAACAGTGATCTTAGTAACACCCTGGCACAGATTAAGGGACTTGCAATGGCATCCCATGACACATGTGAATCTAAGGCAGATCTCCCTGTATCTATTTAAACATCCAGAGACACCCAAGGACTTTCCATTCTTTGTGCTATTTTTTTGAAGCACAACTTGGAATAGTAGAACTTATTTAAGTAGAGAAGATTCAACTCTACTCAATGTGGCAAATGAAATGTTCAGAAAACAGACCTCAAGACTCCAGCTCTCATTTCAGCACAATGCAATATAGCTGCATGTCTACCATAGCTGCTGAACAAGCAAATGCCATCCTTCACAGGAATTCACAAGTTAATTAACACTAGGCAGGAGAAAAAAACCCCAAAATCTCAGAGAACTAAAAACTGCTGAAATTGGAAAGCAATTACTGGAAGGCAAAGGAAGGAACTTTAACAAGCAGGAGATATCCTGTGAGTTTTCTAAGTGTATATCAAATCTCCAAAGTTACGTACCTATTGTAGTTACCTCAAACCATTTTATAACGTTCATTTAAAGATAGTTTCTAATTCAAACTCTGGTATTTTATTAGCTAACCAAATGCATTACAGTGTACAGTATTTCTAGCTCTGTAGAAACCCAATCTAAAGTTTGTACAAGAAATGTAAGAATTTCAGATAGTTTTAAATATCTGAGGCAGGGATTTGGATGAAAAACATTTCAGCAAAAAAAGATAAAGACACATTTTTTCACTATTACGATTCAATAAATTGAAAACCAGAAATATACAGGAGATAACCTGGGGAGAGGTGATAGTAAAAGATGAAAATTAGGAGAAACAGCTTAAATATGTCAAAGTTTATATCAGTAGTATTAACTTTTAAAATCTTTATTAAACATTTCCAATTCTTGCCAATATATCTTTTTTAAAAACATTTTAAATTTGGAAAAATGTAAACACAATCTAGAGAAATGTTTTACTTCCTTAAAGAAGCAGGAAATTTTGGTCTTTAGGAGCAAATTTTATACCAGATAATGCTACTACTAATTCACCAGGAGGAAAATGTCCCTCTTCTGCTCTTCCTTATCAAACTCTCATTATACATAAGAATATTGATAAAAATACATATATTCTATACACTTATGTATAAAAATATGTAAGGAAAGGGTCCAGGGAAACTGATCTACAGGCTTACCATGGGTATGTAAAGTACATGAAGATAACAATAATATCTCTTTCAAAAAGATTATTTTCTCAAAAATCTTCTGACAGTTCTGATTTTTTTATTGCTACAAGATACACATTAGTACTGGGCTGTAGATTTATTATTTTTTTTCTCCAGTAGATGCAGTAGTCTTAAGAAATTGAAATTCTTTAAAATACTAAAAACACAGCTATGTTCTTTTCTGTCTGGTTACCATTTAGCATTTTTCTTGAAACAAATAAGATTACTCTTGTGTCAGCCAACCAGTGTCCTCAAGTTAAGAACTGTAAAAATCTGAAATGTTATGCTGATGCTGTTACATAAGAATTTGCTGAAAACTTGCTTCTATTGCATTTTTATGCTTGTTACTCCAAGAATATTTCTTCTACAAAAAGAAAAACAAAACCCAACAGGTGAAAATAATCCCTGAGGTTAAAAAAAAAAAAAAATCTAGCATAGTTGGATGTGTGCATGGCAAAAGTCAATGGCCTTTTTTTTTCTTTTTTAAGCTGTCAATATAGTTAGACAACGCAAAATCCACCAAATACATTGATAAGATCCCTATTCCTCTTCCAAGTTTTTTATTCATTCTGGATGTCTTGTAAAATAGGCAGTTTAGTAGTTTAAGGTTTATTAAAGCCTAAAGATAAGAATGAAATTTTCCTATGCTTGACTTGTAACCTTCATAATTTAGTTGACTTCATATTCCCTGTCTTTTTACTATTTTTATCTACTCAAATATAAGCGCTATTTTGAATTTTCTCTGTCTCCACTTTCTGTGACAGAAAACATTCAAATGAAAAAGTATTTCAAATATTTGGTGATAGATTTTTAAGGTTAGCAAATACCACTTTAACAGAAGTGGATGTCTGAGATCTGTAACAACAGGCACTTAAAAGAACACATCTGGAAACTGTGCCCAGTTTCTGACAGAGAGAATGCACTGAAGTGATTTCCAGTAGAGGGGTACGCAGGTGAGGAAAAGACTTGCTTGGCCTTAATAGAAAGTGTAAGGGGGATTTAATTGCTCTCTACACCTACCATGAAGGGAAATACAGTGAGTTCACTGTGACTAAGGGCCAGAAGCCAGCCCAGCCACTCTCCTTTCCAACAGAACAGGAATAGAAAAAAAGATGAAAAGGCTCATTTGTTTAGATAAAGAAAGGGCCATCACTTACCAATTACCGTCACAGAGGGAAAATTAATGTGAATTATTTCCCACTAAACCAGGATTGAATCGTGAGAAACAAAACCAAAAATTCACATGCGACCTTTGCTCACCCCGTTCCCCCACTTTTTCTCCAGGCTCACCTTTACTCTCGACGCCTCTACCTCCTCCCCGTCCCTCAAGCAGTTCAGTAGGGTGGGGAGTTGGCAATATGATCAGCCCACAACAGCTCCTCTCTGCCACCTCTTCCTCTTCATACTTTTCCCTGCTCCATCCCGGGGCCTTCCCAGGACCTTCCCAGGGAAACACCTGCCCCACCGGGGTCTCTCCAGGGCCATCTCTGCCGGGGCGCCCACGGCCCCTCCTCGCTGCCCCCTCTCTCCCCTGGGGGCTGGCAGGGCTGTTCCTCCCCGTTCCCCTCAGCCCTGGCTGCCGGGCAGCGTTTTGCCCTTTCTGACCCAGGTTCCCCCGCCCGTGGCTGAGAGGCTCAGCTCTGCCCTGCGCTGGGGCCGCTGGAGCGGCTGGAACAGGCTGGAACCGGCTGGAACCGGCTGTGGCTGGCGTGGGGCAGCCCCACCC
>NW_009951997.1:1291749-1385928 GCF_000747805.2 Chaetura pelagica
GGGACCGGGCGGTGGTTGCGGTGGGGCAGCCCCACCCGCTCCCCACAGGGGCCTCCATCGCTGGCACCGCCACTGCGGGCAGCGGTTTGTCAGTAACAGTGTCCGGTCCCTTAAAGCGCGTGTGGCTGAGGCTCTGCTCAACCTGATCTAGTTGTACTTGCTGCGAGTACAGAATGGAGCGGTAGACCTTAGGAAGTCTTGCAAACAGTTTTCAGGTCAACATATTGATTTTCAAGTTATACGGGCCCGTTTTGGAATGCCTGTTGGGGCAGTTAATAATGCTAAAAATAACTGTATGAAATTAATCACTGGACGGGTCAGTACAATTCTGACCTCTGGCAAACTCAGGGTTTGGAAACAATGTAAAATACCACTGAGGTTTGCAAAGAACCCCAAATTATTCTCTTATTTATAGATGGAAAGCTCACATGGAAGTATCAGCAAGAAATATATATAATAGATTTTATATCAGTTTAATTCTTCTGTGAAATGGAATATAATAAAATAATAATAAATGCATTATTGGTCTGAAGACCAGTGACATTTCAAGAAACTCAAAGGCTTAGCAGCCTTGGAGGAAAGAGATTTAGTTTCTTCCTAGTCTGTTTTCTACAAATTTTTATTTTCCTTATGAACTTTTGACTGAAATTGGTTCAGCACAACTTTTGATTTTTCCATGCACTTTTACTGACTTAATTGGCAGTGTTTCCATTTGCAAGAGACACTAAAGTGCATTTCTAGATCATAGTTTTCTGTAGCAGATCATTGTTCAAGATGATGTCATCCATTTTATGAGTCTGACAAAAATTAAAACCAAGCCCATTTTAGCTGTGCAATTGAATTTTCAGAAGAGGTAGAGTCTATCACCTTCTTTTTTCAGGTTGGACATGTCCTGCAGGAAACAGTCATGGTTGCTAGTGATGATCTAGCTACACTTTATTTGAACTGTCTAAAATCTTCAGTATTTCTACTATTTGTAACCTTGAGGGAAAGGTAAAATGGTTTAATACTTGATCTCCAATAAGCAGCTCTAAGTGGCACCGGTTTTAAACCACAAATTGCCTTCTAAAATAACAATGTTCCTTTTTTTAACAATAATGAAGAGTGATTTTTTTTTAATAGTACTATGAAATAAGCTGATGAATTACAGCTTTAAATTCCCACATAGCACAAAGGTGAACTAAAAACTGCAAAAATGTACAATAAAACCTCCTGGTTTGAAATTATATGAACTGTGATAACGATGGTGCCATGTAGTTAGTGTGTAATGTCTGTCTTAGAGCCTCAAACAGCCTCCTACCTGACACACAACTCGTCATGCAAATATTTGGCTTAAGTACTTTTTTTTTTTTTTATCACACAGAATCACACAGAATCCTAGGGGTTGGAAGGGACCTCGAAAGATCATCTAGTCCAACCCCCCTGCCAGAGCAAGATCACCTACAGCACATCACACAGGAACATGTCCATGCAGGTTTTGAATGTCTCCAGCGAAGGAGACTCCACAACCTCTCTGGGCAGCCTGTTCCAGTGCTCTGTCACTCTCACAGGAAAGAAGTTCTTCCTGATATTCACATGGAACCTCCTATGCTCCAGTTTGCATCCATTAGCCCTTGTCCTGTCACTGGTCATTGATAAAAAAAGCCTGGCTCTGTCCCCCAGACACTCGCCCTTAACATATTTGTAAACATTGATGAGGTCACCCCTCATCAATCAGAGAGGTGCAAAAACTTATTTCTGTCTTCTGAACTGTTATCAGCCCTCATCCCCTTCACAAATATATTAAATCTCTTTAAGTTAGTTTTTTTCTGCTGTCAACATGAAGACATTCACTTCCTTCCCCATTTTAAATGCTTCCCTGTCTGTAAAATGCTTTTGCCTCCATTGTCTCAATATTTGTCTCATTATTTCCTTCTTACAACTCTTTTCCTTCTTACTTGTTTTAAATCACAAGCCCTTCCTCATCATAATCCAGTAAAAGAAAAATAATCTTCTCACACCTTTTGTATCCTTTCTTTGTCTTACCTTTAAGTTTCCAAAGGTCTGGAAAAAAAAAAAAAAATCTCTTGGCTCACCTCATAAATATTTTCAGTTCTCTCTTGTTGCATTTCTGTCCCATATGATTAGGCAGTTCTGGGTTTCAGGTCATGCTTCTCTCTTTACAACCCAGAAAGTTCAGTTCTCAGGAGTAAGTTCAGTTCTCAGTAGTCTGAATCCTTTCTCCACACTGCAAGAACTGAGTTGCAAACAGTTCCAAACTGCAGTTGTTTTTTCTACTTCTATAGTAGTGATTCTCCATGCAAAACACTTCATTTTTTATTTTTTTTTTCACTGAAAAAATAGCATTTTTATGATGAAATCTCTCAAACTGTTACTACTTATATGGAACAGGAAATAACATATTCAGGTAATTCCCACTCTCCTACTTTGGCTAATCTCTTTCAGATATATCCAGTGCTGACTGCTAATGTGCAAGGCATACACCTGAAGTCTTTCCCTGAAATAATTTGAGCACACTTGCAACTCTGCCAATAGTAAAGCTTTGACACTACTTTTGCTGAAACACTCATTAATGTTTTTCTGTTTTAACAGATCCAACCATAATATTTAATTAAAATAAAATGAAGTTTAATTTAGTTTTCACTCCCCTTATGTTCAGAGCTCCTGGCCAGGGACAAAAAAATTTCACTTGAGTTTTTAGTTTTATCTAAGGCGAAGAGAAAATTGTGTTAGGCAGAGGAACATGTAAAACAGTGGGCTCTTTCAGCAGAACATGTAAAACAGTAGGCTCTTTCAGCAGTGACACAGTGCAGACCAGAACTGAGTGAATCTCTGTAAACGTTTGTGGAGAAAAATTCTTTTCATGTTGAAAAGATCAACATGAGCTGTCAATGTGTGCTTGCAGCCCAGAAAGCCAACAGTATCCTGGGCTGCATCAAAAGAAATTTGTCCAGCAGGTCAAGGAAGGTGTTTTTCCCCCTCTGCTCTCATGAGATTCCACCTGGAGTATTGTGTCCAGTTCTGGAGCCCCCAACATGAAAAGGTCATGGAGCTCCTGGAGAAAGTCCAGAGGAAGGCCATGATGATGAGGGCTGGAGCACCTTTCCTATGAAGATAGGCTGAGAAGGTTGAGGTTTTTCAGCCTGGAGAAGAGAAGGCACAGAGGAGATATCATAGTAACCTTCCATTACCTGAAGGGATTCTTACAGGAAAGATGGGGAGGCACTTTTTAGAAGGGCTTGTAGAGGGAGGGTGTGGGGAACACGACAGAGGGCAAGGGGTAATGGCTTCAAACTGGAAGGAGGTAGGTTTAGATTAGACATTAGGAGGAAATTCTTTAGTTTGAGGGTGATGAGACATTGGAACAGGTTGCCCAGAGAAGCTGTGGGAGCCCCATCCCTGGAAGTATTCAAGACCAGGTTGGATGGGGCTCTGAACAACCAGATCTAATGGGAGGTGTCCCTGCCCTTGCAGGGGTGTTGGAACTAGATGATCTTTAAGGTGCCTTCTAACCCAAACTATTCTATGATTCTATGATAAACATTATATTTATTGTCTGTTTTACAGAATTCCCTGCAACTTGCATTGGTGTGTACTCCATACACTTAAAATGTTTGCAAGACAATGATCCTTACCCTCATTTGTATTGCAAGGCAGTCACTCAGATAGTTCAAGGTTGAAAGATCAGTTAACAATGAAATAGAAATCTTTAATTTTGTTTCCATACAAGACGACTATTTAACTTGCAAAACAAAGCCTTTGAAAGCTCAAGATACCTATGTGAACATTATCTACATTCAGTTAAGGTTCTTTCATACTGACATACCATGAAGCAGTTTTTAAATGACACAATCAATTTTTTACAGAAACTCTGTTCCTTTCAGTGGACAGATTGAGAGGATAAATTAAGTTTGAATCACATCTTTCTTCAACTGTGATAATTCAGTCCCTCTATTAACAGTAATGTATTTATTTGTTGATTTATTTTACTGAGTTTCTGCAGCACTGTCTCTGCAGCAAAAACAAAAAAGGAGCCGTTTCTTACAGATAGCATTGACCTGTCATCTTCTTGTCTTATTTCCTCTGCATGCAACAGCTTCTTTGACAAATAACGGCATTTGTGCTTAACTGAATTAAGAATGAAATTGGAATAGCTTAGAATTCTGAGTTTCTAAATGTGCAGCTTAAACAGTCTCTTGTATTAGCATGCCAAATAATACATAAACCAGACTATCTAGATGTTAAAGTATTCTGACAATGAGGAAAAATCAAACTGATTAATAAGACACAGTTTAGTCCTGCACAGTTCAAATGATACCCTGGAGAGCCATTACTCTCGGAATACCTGTTTACTTAGTAGCTACTCATATCTTGGCAATGACAGCGTATCTCTGCTGTTCTGTGTCCTGGATGTATTTGAAAAAAACTCTTTTTAATTGTCCCCCACAGTTCTGGCCACTTTCAGCTCTAGTTGAGCTTTGGCCACTTGAATTTTCTCCCTACAGTGGTTAGCAGTGTCTCTGTATTCTTCCCACAGCACCTGACCTAGCTTCCACTGGACATACAACTTCCCATCTTGCATAATCTGCAAGAGTAGATTCCTGTTCAGCCAAGCTGGTCTTCTGCCTTCTCTGCTTGACTTTCAATATTTTGGGATTACCTGCTCCTGTGCCCTTAGGATGTGACGTTTAAAGAGTGACGATGCACTCATAAACCCCAGCACCTGGAAATTTTTAATTTTTTTTCCCCAGGGGACTTGATTCAGAAGTCAGGTGCTCCAATCATAGGACTCATCCCAACAGGTTACACTTATACCAATAATGTCAAATCTCTGGGACTGGGCCAAGGCTTCAATCTCAGAAGCCTGAAGTTTGCTCTCCTCGTTTCCAGTGTTGAAGTTTTGCTCACAGACTAATTCCAATCTCCAATTCACTCACAAGATCCTCTCTGTTGGTGAGCAGCACATCAAGTACGGCATTCTTCTGAGTTGGCTCCCTTATGACCTGTTCTATAAATAAAAATCAGGCTAGTACTGAAAAAACCTGTCTGACAATTTGTCATCAAAGTTCACATACAATATTTGTATTGAGATAATTTGTAGCTTATTTCTTGTAAAAGTTAAAGATAATTTAACTAAATAATATTTTAAACACTACTTTAAATCTTTGCTACATGTAAAATATTTCTACACTTCAAGATTCTTAATGTTAAGTAGAACAGCTCAAATTCTTTTTACTTGGTGTGTTTAAGAACCTAGGAAATCATTCTCTTGTAGATATGTGTCCATGTTTTTATTGAGAGCTGTTTATTTTCTTGCTTACTGTATGTGAGCTGTAGAATTAGTATAATTTTGCTGTATAAAGAAAGTAAAGATTATTCTGCAAGGAAGTGAACAGATGCTACTATAAATCCATATGAGTAATTTGTGTAATCTATAATTAATATTTTGCAGTTTGTTTGTTTTTTTTTAAACACATGTAACCAGTAGCCAGGGTTACGTGTCTTTAGCATGTCACATGAGATCCATTCTTCTATAGAATGAATGACAATAGAAAATTAACTATTTTCTAAACTTGTTTTTATGTAAGATGAAGATTTCTGTTATGCTGATCCCCTGGGGAAAACATTTAGACCAAAAACATACAGATGATATAAACTAGGAATGTGGATTCAGTTGATTTAGAATAACAGAATTATGTGTAAAGAACCAGAGGTCAGCATATTCATCTGTATTAGACTGAAAAATAATTCTCCAAAGACGTCTAGCACACATCAGTTTATATTACTCCTTGAGGAATGTTGGGGAACAACAGCTATTATTATCCCCTTCCATGTTTTTTATTTTATGTGATGTCAGTTGCATTAATCCCTTTCACTTAAAATACATACATACGTACTGCAATACAAGAGAAGAAAGAGTGAACATAATACTAAATATAAAATTAAAATATTTCTCACAAGGGTGTACTCTTCAGTGTATTTCATAATCTGTCTAAATTTGATTTTATATACCATGTACTAATTCTAAAACACAGAAAAGAGAATGTCAGACTAGATGCCACCACAACTCACTTCAGTACTTTATGAAAGTGTGTAGCACAACATGAGATAACCACAAGTTTCCGTTTCTATCTCCAGACCTCATTCCTTCTTAAAGGGGTGAAGGAAGGTCAATTAAAAGATCCGTGTGTTGATAAACTGAGAGGGTGGTGTGATTTTGCTTGCTATTTCTGTGGCCTTTTATCTTTTATTTGTTGGAAATCAAGTACTTGTGCAGACTTAATTAATCATAAGAATCAGAATTACAGAATAGCATCATAGAATGGTTAAGGTTGGAAGAGGCCTTCAAGATCATTAGATTCCAACACCCCTCCTATGACCAGGGACACTTCACACTAGAACAGGTTGCACGAAGCCCCATTCAACATTGCCTTAAACACCTCCAGGGAGGTGTCGTCCACAACCTCCCTGGACAACCTGTTCCAGTGCCTTACTACCCTCATGGTGAAGGATTTCTTCCTGATGTCTAACCTAAATCTACCCTCTTTCAGTAAAAAAAACATTACCCCTTGTCTCCTCTACACTCTCTGGTGAAAAGTTTCTCCCCAGCTTTCCTGTAGCCCCCTTTCAGGTACTGGAAGGATGCTATATGGTCTCCCCAAAGTCTACTCTTCTTGAGGCTGAACAGCCCCAACTCTTCCAGCCTGTCTTCATAGCAGAGGTGCTCCAACCCCCTGATCATTTTCGTGGCCTGTCTCTGGACCCTCTCCAACAGGTCCATGTCTTTTCTGTGCTGAGGGCTCCAGATCTGTATGTGGTAATGCTTATATTAATGCATTAATGCGAATTAATGCTTATAGTAACATGCAAGGTGTTGTTTTAGGAAGAAAAACAAATCTCTGTCTCTGGTATGTAAAAAATATAATATAAATAAAATAAAATTAAAAGAAACTCAGCTGGCAAATACCATTAAAATATTTTCCATTATTAGATGTACATATATATAAATTAATGCATTTGATATTTCTCTCATTGTTTTATATTCTTATTACATGAAAAATCTACTGAGAGCCAATACAATACTGATACTGGAAAGAGGAATTTCTACAGTCTTATTTCCCTCTTTGTTCCTTCTGTTATCACCTTTCACATCACTGTGTTTCCCACTGATACTCTCTCTCTTTCCAGCTTTGCTCTTATTTCCTGTTTCTTGGCCCCTAATATTTTGTGAACAATTGTGCAGCTGTGAAACTTTGCAATATTTGTAAAGTTGAAAGGAAAACAGATGTTCCAAACTTCACTCATAACAGACAAATTGAGACACTGTTCAGGATTTTTGCTGTGTATTTTTCTTTGAGGCATCTTCTACAGTTTGCAAACACTAGATCAATTATGAGGGTGAAGTATCACAAATTATCATGCATCCACTAAAGACACAATATATTCATCCAGACAATATTCATCAAAATGTTTTATTTTATGAAAACCCTGGAGAAATATTTTGAAGATATCAAATGTGCAAGAAAAAAACACTTAGCACAGAAATATGTAAAAAAAAAAGTGGAGGAAATGCAAATTACAAGAAGTTACAGAATCCTTGTTTCAGAACTCTAGCCAAACTCCCATTTGAGTTTTATGCCAGCTAAATCCATTGGTCGCACAAATGAAAAACCGCAGAAATCAAATTTGTTTAGAACTACAATTTTAAACCTTTGAAGAAAGTGTAAACTGATTTTCCCCCTTTGCTTTCAAACGGAACACTGACTTAGCTGCATTTTATTGATAATTTGCCTCAGGCTTTGACAGAGGAGAACTAGCATTTTAGATGATTTAGATAATAAAAATATGGAAACAGATATAATGGTCCTTTTTTTCCTCGTTAACTTAATTATTTTGTCTTTGAATTCCCACAGGATTTTTTTCAGCTGACTGTAATGGGAATAGAGGTAAGACACAAATCCATGAGTTTGGTTCTTTGACACACCAAACATTAATATGTGAGGACCAAAAAAAATTTATTTTCTTTAAAGCAAGAAAACATGCAGGAAATAATATATTCCTTTTTTATCTCAGTAGTAAATAAGTCAATCAAATGGTTTAGCACTGTCATCATAATCTTAAATTAAAAGAAAAAGCTCAATGTTAAAAAAAAAAAAAAAAAAAAGTAATTCCCCCAAATCAAGTAGCAACATACTGCTTTTGGTAATTGATAAGAAAAAATATTCAAACAGGAACTATAATTTTGAACAACTAGATGAGCCACGAACTATGACACAACAGTTGTCAGTACCTACATCTACCCCAGCTTGAGCTAATTCTGCATGACAGCCGACTGCAATAATTAGCTGCAACAGAAACAATAGCAAGTGCAGGTATATAGCAGGAGAGTCATGGAGTGGAAGACAGGTGTTTTCTATTTTAAAACCTATAAAGTTGATCAGTTTCCCTGTACACACAAATCCAGTGTGCTTAGAGTGGGTAGACACAGAAGAGGTTTATGAGCTACTTCATTTTACTTAATGACATAAGTTCTCTCGTGAGAAAAGTTCCTTACATTTTACACAGTCTCTGGAGAGAGTTACATTGTTTGAAATAGCAGCTCTAGAAATCCTCACGTTGAAGAGGGAACCACTTTAAAGTAGATAAAAGGAAAACTTTAAGGATAAAGATTTATCAGCTTGTGTGATAGAAATTTTCTCTGAAGGTTATGCAACTCAACCAAGGATTTGGAAGCCTCTCTTCTAACAACTCTTTCAAAGAACTGTGGCAGGCTCTTTTCTAGCACAACAGAATTGTGAGAAGAAGGAGCTGATATTTCTGGGCTTAGTATTTAGGATCCTCAAGCAGACATCTTCTAATTTGTCTGTTAAAATGAAGCAATTCAAATCTCTATTCCCTAAAATAGTCTTCCTTAGTAGCTAATTTATCTGGTCAAAACCAAAATAATTTTAAGTCTCTGTTTGTAAAGTGTTATAGGAAAAAAAAATAATTTACTTGAGAAAGAAAGAATTAATTTTTACTATGTAGGTATATGAATCTAGGACTCTGTATCTTAGTGGTAAGAGCCACTCAAGATGAGACAAAACTGAATCTAAGATTTTCTTTTTAAATTACTAAACTAATAACATAATAGTAATAGTAATAGTACTACTAATAATAATAGCAATGTCAACAAAAAGAAGAATCATCATCATCTTCTTGCTTATCTTCATCATCTCCAGTACCCATACCAGTTCTTCCTCTAGACCTGTTTTAAAAGCAAAGTTTGCAACTCACTGCCAGTGTTTCTTAAGCCTTATGCTTGTCTGTTAGATTAAGAGTCTCTGAAATTTTGCATGGAAAATGCTTAGTTTGTGGACTCTGTATTAGTAACAAAGCAGAAAAAGAGCTGTCTAGTCCTAGCTATATTCATCGGACAAACTTGTCTCCTGAGAGCTTGAAAGTAAATTACAACATCGCATAGTGAGACTGAAAACAATTCTGGAAAGGACTGCATAATTGTATATTTTGGAATCAGCCTTAGCTCTACCTAAGCCTTTCATTCTGCTCAGTAAAGATCAAGTGTTCAGGAGTCAGATTTTTCTTCATCATGTTCTGAGACTTCATTATACTGTAATCCTGTTTTGTAATCAGATCATCTGAACTGGCATGAGTTCAGATAATTCTTGAGAGATATTTTGATTTTAGATACAAAAATATTTACGTTTTAGGATGGATTTTATTCTGATATTCTTTTGCAATACAAAGACATGCTGAGAACATTAAAAATGCTCTGGTTTTTATATCTGTTTATCAATAAACATTAATTAAATATGCTTTCCTCAAGCAGTATCTCCAAATTTCAAATCTAATATTAAAATGGGAAAAGAAAAGATACACATCTCCTTTCCTCTGTTGAGTATGTTCGGCACCTCTGATTTTCCCCTCTTTTTTATTTACTTTTTTTTTTACTTTAAGTCAAAACTAATATTTTATCATACAATAAGTTTTAGAAATTTTCTTAATGTTGTAGGAATAACTTGTGTTCTTAAGGCATTTAAGGTAACTGCATGTCCTGGTTTGAGCCAGGATAAATCCAATTTTCTTTTTTCCTAATTTCTTTTTTCTTCACTAAGCTACCTTGTAATGAGCAGCAAGTTTTCCAGCTGGTGAACTGATAACATTGGAATGTATATGTTACTGCTGAGATGCCACGGTCACTTTGCCCTACTTGTTAAATCTGCAGACTTGGATGCTAAAGAAGCAGAAGAGTCGTATCTGCGGCCTTCCTGTAGGGAGGAGTGGACTAACCAAACAGCAAAATTAACCAAAGTATTCCATACCATATATCTACATAAGCTGAGTGTATATTGTAGTTTAAAATTTTGTTGCCTATTGCTTGGGATAACCTTAATTCTGTGCAGTAACTGTGTGATACAACCATCTGAAATTCACGCACATTAAAACCTCTTGGCTACAGCACACAATGATTTAGTTTTTAAGCTATTATGACTAGATAGCACCCAAAACTACATCAGGGAAAGGATTATAATATAATACAATACCACCTACATGCATATAATCCCTGAGTCTTTCCCACAGCACTGTACTTGAAATGTTTTTCATAGATTAATTTGTTCCCTTTTGCTGCTTGAAGTGTTGGGTTTTTTCTTCAATTTTTTTTTTTTTTATTTTTTTTTTTTTTACAAGACCTATTAGTCATTTGTCAGAAACTGGTCAATAAGGATGTACAAGTAGTAAGACTTATTTCTTTGCTTCCAGCCTCAAGTATCATAACTTTAGGTACTTATTCCTTATATGTTTCCTTTAAGGTATTTTACTAACACAAATGAAATAATAGTATGCACATTTTTACATTTTCGGCAGAAAGATTTTACAGAATTCTTAGTTCTGCCACAAGTATCCTGTGCTACAGGACACACACACATAGATTCCCTTACTATCTGTGCTACAAAATAATGACTGTGAAGTTTATTTTTATATTGATAAAAAAATTTATATTGATAACATTTGTATCTGGATTGTTCTTTAGATATGAAAATGAGAAGAAACATGGTACAATGAACTGCTAGTCCATGCTTTCCTCTGCAGTTAATAACTTACTTTTTTTGAAATCCAAATTATGTCTAGCAAAGATGCTCATAAGATAACATAAGCTGTTTTTTTAACAGCAATATTTCTACTTCTGCAATCTGTAAGCAGTTTTAAAGAAGCTGCCACCTCCAAAAATGGTTGCCCAAATCCAAGCTGTGCCACCAAAAATGTACAACTGTTCAGCTGTAATTTATAGTAACTACGTTAACAGTGTTTTTAGATACAGGATCATAGGAATGAATTAACAATATGAATTATGTGGGGAAAAAAATTATGTAATTTAATTACATTATTCTTATTTAATATTCATAACAATACCAAGAGCAAAAAACCTGACCTATGAGTATGACTCAAAAAAAGAAAAAAAAGGGAAGAAGAATTGTATAACACCAAGTCATCTAAGAAATCCTCCATGTTCAATGAGACAGAGCAAACTTGTACAGTAGGAAGCTTAGTATATTTTATATAATAACACTTTCAGTATTTAGAAAAAGTATTTTCTAAAATAATCTTTTAGTCTTAGTCTAAATTTTATATCTTCTTTTTCATGCATGGTACCTGACTTAAAAAGCAGAAAAACAATTGCAATGAATAATGTGCAGGCTCTAAAATAAAACAAAACAAAACAAGTAAAACACATGAAAATATGTAAATTTTTTGTTTGTATTCATATAGCCAAATTCATTATTCGATGGACTGTACTGTGACATCTTCAAATAAGTGCTCACAGACTTCTCAGAAGATACTATCTTCCTTAAATACACTTGATTAATTCTTCACCATTTTGTTTTGTGGTGTGCATTTTGGAGGGGAAACCAATGTTTTTTAGTAATTTTATACCTGCATAATAAAACAAGAATCTCAGATAAAATGCAGAAACATTTATAAAAGGCCCTATTCCGTATGTGAAAGAAAACAATATTCTAGAAATGTTTTAGGGGTTTGCTGCCAATTTTTGTTTGTTTGTTTGTTTGTTTTGCAGTAAATCACCTGGCTGAGACAGATTGCTTACTGTTACAAAAAGGCTTATTTAGCACTAATGTCATCTATGAAACAGATGCCTAGCTTTGTTCTTGTGATTATAACTGAACAGGATTCAGAGAAAGATTTTATTATGACATGACAACTATAACAACAAATGTTGCACTTCCTGTTGGAAAGTATTCTAGTAGTAAAAAGCTCCTGCTTCTGGTTTTATAAAGATGTAAGACACATTAACAACATCCCAAATTGACTTCTAAAGATCAGTTGTACCTTTTACTGAATTTTGGATTAGTGACATAGCATGGGGATTAAGTAAAAGAGAGTGGGGGGAAAAGAATAATTAATGGCACAAATCAGCTCAATATAAACACAAAAATATGGCAGCAATTTGGACAATGACGTATATGCTGTTAATGTCAAGAGGTTAATAATTGAGCAGAGTACACAGGTGGCAAATATTTTTTTAATGTGCCACACAATTTATACATGTAATATATTTGATAGTTTATATCAGCAAAACAGCCTGTTGTTTAATTCTGTAATGTTATTGCAGACACCACAACATAAGGTAAGTAGTGTGTGTGAATGTAATAAAACACCTAAACCTTTCTTTTTTATATAAATAAAAAGGCACAGTTTCTTGCAATTGCTAATATGAAGAAATCATTAACTAGTATATTACAATAATCTGACTCCTTTTGTGTATGAAGAGTTCTTTACATATTTAATGATCCTGACAAACTGCAGCTCTTGGTTTCCACTGAAGAGAAGGGCAAGAATTAAGCTGCTGCCTCTGTGTAACATACTGATGCAGAGCAGATTTATTTAGAGTAAAACAGCAGTCTTTTAAAATGGAAGGAGTTATTAAATTTCCCTTTTCTATAGGATTCTAATAGTTGTAAAGGTCCACAGTAGAGGCAAGTGATGAGTAGCATTCCTCAGGGGTCAGCACTGGGAACAGTGCCGTTCAGCATCTTTGTTGGAGATATGGACAGTGGGATTGAGTGTATCCTCAGCAAGCTTGCTGACAACACCAAGCTGTGTGGAGTAGTTGATACTCTAGAGGGAAGGGATGCTATCCAAGAGGGACCTTGACAGGCTTGAGATGTGGGCTCATGCCAACCTCGTGAAGCTCAAACAAAGCCAAGTGCAAGGTTGGCACAACCCCAGGCACAAATACAGGCTGGGGGGAGAATGCCTAGAGAGCAGCCCTGAGGAGAAGGACTTGGGGGTGGTAGGAGATGAGAAACTCGACATGAGCCGCCAGCGTACACTTGCAGCCCAGAGGGCCAAGCACATCCTGTGCTGCATTAGAAGTACGACCAGCAGGGAGGAGGGGATTCTCCCCTTCTACTCTGCTCTGGTGAGGCTGCGCCTGGAGTACAGCTCTGGAGTTCTCATCACAGGAAAGACATGGAACTGCTGGAGAGGGTCCAGAGAACAGCCATGAAGATGATCAAAGGGCTGGAGCACATCTGCTATGAAGACAGGCTGAGAAAGGGTTGGTATTTTTCAGCCTGGAGAAGAGAAGGATTTGGAGAGACCTTATAGTGTCCTTCCAGTACCTGAAAGGGGCCTATAGGAAAGCTGGGGAGGGGCTTTTTACCAGAGAGGGTAGTGACAGGACAAGGAGTAATGTTTTTAAGCTGAAAAAGGGTAGATTTAGGTTAGACATCTGTCATGACCCAAGTAGGGCAACCCAGGGAGATTCAGATCAGACCCCCTTGTTTTCTAAACCCTTTCTCAGAGAGGAGCCTTGTTGTGGCTGGATCCTACCTTTGTCTCAGACCTATCCCTTCCAGGTAGCGTGATTAAAATGTCACGGTCCGAGGAAATGCTCAACCGTCCAATACCCCTTGATCAGATTACAGTGAAATGACACTCAAGGTCTGTATTTGAATATAAGGTTTACTTAAAGCTATAGAAGGAATATGGATACTTCAACATTATCTCAGGCTGCACGATCATAAAGGCTGACATTTAGATTACAAGAGTACAATACATACAAGTTTAAGCTGTGCAACCTGAGAAAAAAATGTGGTTTGGCCTGGCATTACTTAATGATATTAGGAAGGTAGAGAGAGAGAGTAGGAGAAGAAAAGTTTATAGAGAGATAGATAACAGAAAATCACCAGTCCTGGATCCAGCATTGGGCCAGCCAGCAGGGGAGAGTCTTGTGTCTGTGAGGGTCCCAAAGCCCACCATTGCAGCCCTGTTTTATAGGCAGTTTCCTTGTTTCGAAAGGTTGTGCAAGTGTGTTTGAGTCACAAGCCTGAGCAGCTTGGAGTGGACCTCTGCCCCCACCACCCCTCCATCCTTATCTCAATCTCTGTACATGCAGCCTCAGGCCATATGCAGACCATCAGTGCAGTCTCCATCCTCTCAGGCAGTTCTTTTGGGATGCAAACAAGACTTTGTTTAGGGGTTACAATGGAGTTTCTACACCAATTCCAGCAAGTATGGGTTCTAAAGGCTGGTCCCTCACAACATCAAGAAGAAATTCTTAACCATGAGAGCAGTAAGGTGCTAGAGTAAGCTGCCTAGGGAGGCAGTGGAAGCTCCCTCTCTGGAGGTGTTTAAGGCCAGATTGGATGAGGCTTTTCGCAGCCTAGTCTAGTGTGAGGTGTCTCTGCTCATAGCAGGAAGGTTGGAATCTGATGATCTTTACAGTCCCTTCTAACCTTAGCTATTCTATCATTCTATGATTTCTACTTGGTTGGCTCTTTATTGTTAAACACATATTTTTAAGGAAAATGCAGTTAGATACTGAACTTCAGCCAAATCCTAATTGAAGTAAAGGAGGAAAAAAATACAGTTCATTATAGTTAAGTAGGCTTGGAATACAAAATGTAACCTTACATAAATCAACTAGGCTTTCAGAATGTTCTATTAGATATTAGAAATCTGTTACTATATTTTATAGTTCTGGGCTTCTTTAAGATTTTTATTGTTTTAATAAACCAGGACCAAAGGACATTCAATTTCAGTAGAAGCAGGGAGATTAAGTTATCAATCACCATGCATTGGTAGCATTAGTGTAACACATAATATGAAGAATAATATGAATTCATAATGAATCTGCAATCATACCTCTTTGTGCACTATTAATATATAGCATTGCAAACCAGAATCAATTCAATACTAGCACTTTTGAGATTCAAGGGAAACACAAAATTACTATAAAGCCTAAAGGTCCTAATTTAGTAGTTACATGAACATAAAGTCATCTGTTTTTTATGTTCAATGATGCATGTGAACTTACATTGAACTCCTTCAAAAGCAGACAGACTTTTGCAGATTGTTACAGTATGCATGCAAATACTTTCCAAATCCAAATTTACACAAGTAAATTACAAAAATAAAATTAAATAGGTACACATGATACCTAGTCATCTGTGTACCCCAAACATACAATCACCTATCTCCTATCATTGCTCACATCGTAGTTTAACTCTAGTCAGAAACTAAGCCCCACACAACCACTTGCTCATTCTTCCCCAATGGTATGGAAGAGAGAATGGAAAGAGTAAAAGAGAAAAGTCATGGGCTGAGATCAAGACAATTTAATAGATACAGCAAAAGCAGTGTGCTCAAGCAAAAAGAGGAATTAATTCATTACTTCCCATGGGCAGACAGGTGTTCAGCTCCAGGACATCAGGACAAACACTGTCACTCAAAATGTCCCCTTCTTCCTTCTTCTTCCCCAGATTTATATGATGAGCATGACATCATGTGGTATGGAATATCCCTTTGGACAGTTGGGGTCAACTCTTTCCTCTCAGTTTCTTGTGCTCCCATAACCCACTCACTGGTGGGGTGCTGCAAAAAAATGGAAAATGCCTTGATGCTATGTGAGCATTGCTCAGCAGTGACTAAAACATCCCTGTGTTACCAACAGTTTTCAGCACAAATCCAAAACATGGCCCCATACTAGCTACTATGAAGAAGAAGACTTTACCTCAGCCAAAACTATCACAGCTCACTACCATGATACCAGTCCTGATTGGTACTTTTCTTCAAACCACAAGTGCATAATTTATTTATTTTTTTCTTTTTCATCTCTTGTCTGTGTTCCTATACTATCTTTTCTGAATTTCTCCTGCTATCCAGCTAACATATAAACATCATTTAATGTAAAATTTTTCCTATTTTGCCATGGATTCACTAATGGATGTAAATATTAATCTGGAGTTACGGATGCTTGGAATATTAATTATTAATATTTTATAATACAAGGACAAAAAGACCTAAAAATACATAATTATATTGCTTTCTGGAAGAAAACACTGCTCAAGTGTAGAGTTCACTTCAGAACATTGAAATATATTAATTTTCAGAAAGGGAAATGCAGGCAGGCACTTTATCCACTGATTATAGTTTTACATTTTGGTATCTTTGTTTCATGAAGTCCTGTTGAGTTTTTAGTAGTTCTTTCACCATGTTTTACACCAGCCTGTCTTTTCCTGAATATTTATTTAAAAAACTGATAATACAAGAAAAAATAATTTTGTAATTCCTGTTACTTGATATAGTCTCATTGAAGTATACATAGAATTTGTATATATTTACTGTCCTATTTTATTGATTTGTTTATTCACTGTCAATTAAAATGTTAGTGTACTTGATTTAGTTATTACAGTGAAGTTTATTATTCATGAGACGTATCATAATGCTTTAGTCTTGATAGTTTAATCTTTACATTTGCCACTTCTTCTTCTGCAGATGTTAAAATAGATGAGGTTATTTAGTTGGAAAGTGTTTTATGCATAAAAAATTAGATAATTGAAGAGTATATACCCACTTTGTCACTGAGTAAAAATAAAAAACCATCAAAGTGCATTGAAAATATTAATAGCAAGTAGTATATCACAAAGGAATCATTGCAGTAGGAAGTTGATCTTGTCACACTGTAAATAAATTGCTGCAAGAAGCAGCAAGGCATATTAATCAATGCTACTCAATTTAATAAAAACTACACAAAATGTCACTCTTGTATTTCACTGGAAAAAAATAAAGTTTTTCTTGTTCATTGCAATTTATTTTGTATTTATTTTAATTTTTTTTTAATAGTGCTTTATTAGGATTTTCTAAAGCTAAAGGAAAAAGGAAAACTAAATGCGATATTGGAGCCATATACATACCCAAAATATTATTTTTAAGCTTGTTAGCCAATTACATATTTTAAAGGATATTTTAATATATAAAAAAAAAAAAAACAAAACAAAAAAACAAACACACAAAAAACCCAAACCCTTAAACTTATTGTAACTTAAACTATCTTAACACCTGTGGTGGTTTGGTTTGGCTGGTTTTGTGGTAGTGGGGGAGGGGTCCCAGGGGTGGCTCCTGTAAGAAGCTACTAAAAGCTCCTCTGGCTCCAAATCAGGTGGACAAGACTGGGCCATTAGGGAGATAATGGATGCACCTCTGTGATTAACATATGAAAAAATTGATAACAGAGCTGAAAGCAGAGAGAGAAGAGCTGAGCTGGATAGGAAAAAGCAATGCCAGAGTGGAGATCCCCAGGCTGCTGAGGAAGAAAGGGGAAAGAGGTGCCCCAGCAGTTCCCCTGCAGCCCATGGCAGGATGGCAGGCTATCCCCCTGCAGTCAAGGAGAACCACGGTGGAGCATCCCCTGAAGGCACCAGAAGGGGCAAATGTGAAGCTGGAACCCATGGACTTGGATCTGCAGCTGTGGAGGACCCCATTCCAGTGCATCTGACTGTTCCCAAAGCAGCCCGTTACTCTGTGGGAGGCCCACACTGGAGTAGCTTGCACCTCGTGGGAAGGACTCATGAAGGACAGGTTCATGAAGCACTCTCCCGTGGGAGGGTCCCTGTGGGGAAACAAGGGAGGACTGTAAGGAATCCTTCTTCCTGAGGAGGAAGGAGCAAGCAGGAACCACCAGACTGTGAACTGACTCTAAACCTCATCCCCTGTCCCCCTGTGCCGCTGGGGGGAAGGAGGGAGAAAAATCAGGAACAAAGTAATTTCGGCCCAGGAAGAAGGGAGGGGTGTGGGCAAGGTATTGAAGCACTGCTCTTAGTTTTGTGCATGTCTTGTGTACATTGGATTAATGATAAATTAAATTACTATTTTTCTCCAGGTTGAGTCTGTTTTGCCCATGATTATAAATGGTGAGTGAACCCTCCCTTCCCTTGAGGGAACCCTTGAGCTTCTAGTTGGCCTTTGTCCTCCCCATCCCACAGTGTGTGCGTGCTTATGGGGGGAGTGAGTGAGTGGCCATGTGGCTGGCTCTTTGTTGTCGGGTTAAACCCAAACTGTGACCCACACACACACACTATTATTACAAAGGCAGTGTACACGTTTGTGGGGTTTTTTCTAAGTGTCAATTAAATTTAAGAATCTATAATGATTTGGTAAGAATTAATTAATTTTCTTTCTGTGATTGTACTACCACTGCAACATAACAGATATGCTAGTTAATGATTAAAGAAAATATACTTTAATTGCAGCTACTGGGTCTAACATTCAAGCTAAAGAAAAAAATAACCCATGCAGCAAGGAATTTTTTCATTAAAGCTATATGTTCTTAATTTAAAATTTTAGACTAACTACAGCAGAGTAAATTCATATTACAATATCAGTGAGTATTTTATATACATATGCATACAAATTGTAAACCTGATGGGTTATTCTTGTCACTCTTTTAATTCCTTTTTCTGAAACATTATGATTTCAGTTTCTGCTTCTGTTCATAGCATATGCTTGATCCCTGACCAATCTAGCTGACAACTAGAAGAATATAAAAACTTTTCATCCTTGCATGGCCTGCTTAAGAGTCTGGCATAGTTTATTTAAAAATCCACTGATTTGCTATAGAATTGACTCCAACGCAAAAGGTATACATGATGAGCTGAACAAATTGCTGCTTTACCTTTCATATAGACCACTCAAAATAATTTGAAGTACAAACTGAACTAGGCCCAGTACGTATGATATTAACATTGCTAGTAACAGGCCACAGCCTTTGCACTGAGTTTGAAAAACTGAGCCTTATTTTGTCTCAACTTACATTGACCCTCCTGAAGCTTTGTTTTTACTTTGCTTAGCTCTAAGAATTCTTTTTTCTAATAACAAAATAGCTACTTCTGTTTTTTTATATACTTGTTTTTACCTTTTTTAGGGGGATTGTTTATTGTTTGTTGTGTTTGTTGTTTTTTTTTTTTAATACAATATAACGATACTTTTATACAAATAGTAGTACCAAATACTTTGTGCAGAATGAATTATATACAATTATAGTGGTGTAGTGTAAAGGAATACTCCCGTTATAAAAGGGGGAACCTTGGAAGTCAGAGCATAGGATATCAGCATAGGCAAATGCAGGCATAGGGTGTATAAAGAAGGGGTAAAGACAGACATTGGAGACACGAGGGCTATAAAAATACAGTGAATGTCAAAGAAAATCAGACCTAGAACTAAGACTAACCAGTCTTGATGTAAGAAAACACAGTTGCATAAGATATGTAAAATTTAACATGTACAATACATTTAGATGTAACATGGACCTGCAAAGGTATTTTAGCAAATACACAAACGTGACTCAAACTGAATCTTAGGGAGAGAAAGAAGAAATCACCAGCATTATGCCACTCCTGATGAGGTGGAGGACTTCAGATACTGGTAATTTGCTGTATAGCACAACAAAACTGAAGTTATTAATGCAAGGATCCAAAAGGCTGAGAAAGTCTAAACAGCAACAGAAAAAGAGATATATTGTAGGAAGTGCATGTTCATATATTCTAACCGTATTATTAGCACTGAGACCTTCTGCAACAGCAGGATTCTTTAGTTTCTTTTTTTTTTTTCCCTTTTTTGTAATAATTAGATCAGGACTAAAATTGATTAGATTGTTAAGATTTCTGTTACACTAGCAATTCATTATTGGCTTTACCAATAAAGTGTGTTTCTTTTTTTGCTCACAACAAAATTTTGTACCAAACAGTCCTGTGCCTCTGGAATAGTTGCAGCAGATTACTGACACTCCAGACCAAGAGGACTTCAGAAAACTGAACAAATCTTTCCAATATTAATGTGATATATATCTAGTGGCTCTACATCTTAACAATTCATATATTCCCATCTTTCTTCCATGGGATAAAAAGATAAAAAAGATTAACAAGGAGAAATGGAAATTATTTTATGCTAGCAGTCAGTGACATGCCCATTTGCAACAAGTTTTAGCAACGGATTACTCTGACCCAGGATGAAAAATTGTTTACTAATATGAAGTAAAAGTGAACACAGGGATAAACAAAACCCAGTAATCTGCGTAGCCCAGCCTCTTAAATTGTATTTAAAAACTGAAAATAACTGTAATCCAGGAAATTATGAAACACATTAATACTGGTAAATCTGAGCAGATGCACTCATTTTTTAAAAAAGCTTTTTTTTCCTAATCATCATAGTAATATAGCAGGGCTTGTGTGTGGTGATGTGTTGGAAGGTGGGTTCAAGTACTTATTATTCTTCTCCTACTGTATTTTTGTTTAATAATAGCTTTTTTCCTAATTAGCTCATTGTTACTTTTGTTGATAACTTTGGTTGTGACTTGCTTTTACCTCGATTCATCTCATCCAGAAATTAGAGCTGCTAGCCTTAGGGACCAATACATATGGCATCCTCCCACTCTGCCACTTCTAAAATTTAGCTAAGAGCTTTAGGTGCACTGCTGCTGCTTTTGCCTTTCCCTCTGGCTTTTTTAATTGCTCTTCCCTCTTGCACTACACAGTGAATAATAACACATGACCTTTTACTTGGTTCTGCTTCTACACTGTGTTTAGTGAAAGTTCTCCCAATTATGCAGGCTTCTGCAGACAGATTGCAGTGCTGACATTTCTATGGAATACCGTAACTTTTACAATGGTTTTGTTTTCAAAGGGGAAAAAATGAGCAGAGTGAACTTTATTTTTCCCTTCCACTTTTTGTTTCGTAGCACTTGTCATTTTTATCCAGCAAAACCAGAGAGGCATTAATCTGCTGACTTCACAGTGCAGCATTGAGCATTTTATCAGAAAGATTTGAAGCATATCCAAATTTAAGCTCAAGGACAGGGATACTAATTCAAAGAACTGTCATCTGCTGCTGCAGGCTATGGCTTTGTTTGCATGACACCTTCCTTGTGTATTTATTACCATACAGCTAAGTTTTGTTTCCAGCAAGGGCAGACATCTTTCCAGTTCATTGATTTCAGAACTGCATCTGAACATTTTCATTCAACAAAGATAATCCCTGAACTCTACAGTTTTCCCTTAGAATTTTATTCAATCACAGCAGAACAGCAACTGACCTGAGGGGTAGTAGTGATGCTAAAATTAAGTTAACTAATATATTTAAATGTTTTTTTTTGTTGTTGCTTTACAATGTCAGGTGCTGAAACAGCTAACAAGCATATAACTCAAGATATTCTTACATAACATTACAATAAATGTCAAGCAGAAGTACAGAAATTAATGTGAGAACAGAAATTATTTTAAGTAAATTGCCAAACAGGCTACCTGAGGCTTCAAGTGAGCTGTGACATGGTAAAAGAAAAAATATATTGCATGAAGTATGTAACTGTCAAGAACAGTGAATTTTTGACTATTCATAAAATATGCATGTCATGTAACCCAAGCATGTCAAAGAATGCACACTCATGCTACCAAGGTCCTTCAATATGCTATCTCAGTGGAGGAGGGGATAGAGATCCATGCCACAACACAGACACAAAGGTTATTAATGGGCTAGAAATCACAGAAGTACCTGAGAATGGTTGCATAGGAATTAGGGTTTGCCCCACCCCAAGGTGGCAGGATCAATAGCCCAGTTGAAGTTACATCTGTAGACATGGGGAGCAGACTGTCCCCATGTGGCAAAAGATGAGCCAGTGGAGAAGACCAGCCTGGCTGAACAGAGAGCATTGATTGGAAAAAGGAGAGTTTATCTCCTTTGGAAGAAGGGACAGGCAACTTAGGACAATGTCATGAGGCTATGTGGGGAGAACACTAGAAGTGTCGAAGTCCAACTAGAACTTAATCTGGTTACTGCTGTGAAAGACAACAAAAATTGTATCTATAAAAACATTAACAACAAAAGGAGGATTAATGAGAATGTCCATCCCTTATTGGATGCAGGAGGAAACATAGTGACAAAGCATGAGCAAGGGAAAGAATTAAAAAGTAGAAGTGAGGAAAGACTGTCTATTTGCAGATGTATGACTTTAACCAGTACATTTATGGACTTAAAAGAGTTTTGAAAGACCCCCTTAGGTAACATGTGAATGTATAATAACATTTATTCTAATTTAACAGAAGCATTACTTATTTTAGATTAATTAAAGATGAACTTTGTGATTAAAGAATATAAGGAAGCCCAGTCTCTTATAAAATCAAAACCATGAAATTAACTGAAGGAAGTAGTAAACTGTATCCTTTTCTGATATTTTGTGTAAAGCATTTAGCAGAATTCTCCAATACTATTTCACAGTTCACATTCCCCAACCATCTGATAATGATCCAGTGTCCCTTCTGAACACAATGTGCTACTCTGTACTATTCTGAATGACAACAAAAATAAGAGCAAAGTGTATGTCATTAATAGGTTCCTGTAGCTGCATAAGTCAGATTATCAGACCACACAATTCCTTTAGAAAAGCATGCCCAGATCAAAAAAGGGGACTTAAAATCCTCCTTATTGGATGTCATAGTACCTAATTTGCAGACAGCCTTCTACCATAAGGGGATTTATATCATCATGTAATCAACAATCTTCTGAATCAGAATATAGGCTCCTAAAAATTACCATACTAATTAGTAAATCAACTAAGGAAATGCTAGCATTAGCATGTACTGTTTTTTTCTGGGATTTTTCTGCAAAAAGATCAGCATCATATGTACTTGCTTTACAAAATCCAGAGTTTAACCTAGTGTCTTCCCTGTGAGATAAAAAGTATTACATAGCTATTAGGGAGGAAAACGGAATGTACTTTTATAGCATATGTGCATCTGCTTTACAGTTAGTGTTACCAAAAAAACCAAACCAAAACAAAGAAATGTCCTACCACTGAGTAAGAAGGCTCAAATCAAATCAGTTAGAATACAGCATAAATATAAAAATACATATGATATAAATATATTGCTGCAGTTGAAATATTTGTATACCACAAATTATTGAAGAAGAATGTATTAAATATTTTTTTTTAATTGTAAACCACACAGTTTGATAAATTTCTCTTTACCTCCAAATATGAAAGGACAACTGAAAGCATCATCATGGAAAGTATTAACAACTTGGAGGGAAGAAAATTACATTGTAGCACCAAATAAAAATTAATTTCTATTTTATTTTAATCAAATATTTACTAAGATTTTACTTTTTAAAAAAGGCAGCCTTTGGAGAATCTATAAGATGAAAACTGTTTATTTACAACAATCCAAAGTACAAACAACTCTTACAGAATGTTAGAAATTACATTCCCATTATCCATTGTAAAAAAAAACACAACCAAAAACCAAAACAAAACACAAACAAACAAACCAAAACAAAACACACCAAAAAAAAGTGCACAAAACAAAACCACAAATCAAACAGAAATATAATAAACTCTGCAAAGACTGAAGATTTTGTTTTCTTAACCAGAGCATCCCAAGTTGAATCTTTAACTTTCAGTACCATGTAATGCACTCAGCATTCGGCTTTGGCCATTAACTCCCGTTATTTTTTACACCCTCTAAATGCAGACTAGATTCAAAATACATTGCATATTGCATTGTTATGATGTCATTGAAACTTACAGAGTTTAACATGTAAGAAACACGTCAATTAAAAACTTTGTTTCAGGGTCTATGTAGCAGATGTTTAGAAGTTTCGGATACAACCACAAAATTTGTTTGGAGATGGTTTAGTAATTAAGATAGTAAGATATTCTTGCTCTGTAATATGACAACATATGGCATTATTATAACTCCTTATATAGTAAAATCAATCAGAAGTATATAAAATTTGATTAAAGGTTTTGGGCATTGAGTCAATATTTCTCAAATGTCTCTGTGAGGAATTGTTCTTTATTCACCTTACTACTGGCAGGATGAGCAGACAGTAAAGCAAAAGACACTTTAAAATATATACATACATTGCAAATATATGGAGGATGAGTAAAATAGTCTCATTTTAAAATAAAATTTATAGTCTATTTCAGCCACCTTTTTTGGTATTTTGGAAATACAGTCTACTGCAAGGTAGTTGTTGATCGCTGAAAATTAAAATATAAAACTTTGTAGTTTCTTTTAAAAGTCTCAGCTGGAGGATGTGTTAATAATACTCAAATTCATAGTAATGTTACAGAGGAAAATTTACCTTTCCTCTTAGCCTTATGTTTTAAATCTGCTAGCATTTGTTACAATGTCAGGCAAGTCTAAAACATGAGACAGCTATTGCTTGTTTAGTATTCTATGCAAATATACACTCTCTGTGCAATGTTTTTAAGAAGTTTTATCTCGTCATATTGTGTGGCTCATGTTGAAGTGTCATATCCAGAAGCCTGCTGAGCTGGAACCAACCGTAAGTACTCAGTCCTGCTACAAAGTGTTCCTTACTGAGCTTTCCATCAACTTCCACAGCAATGAGTTTGTGGGAAAGGGGTTACAAACCCCATCCAAACCCTGATGTCATTCAACCATGGTGGCACTGGTCTATGTACGTGTGTTCCCATGCCACTCCTGACAGGCAATCTTTGACACAATTGAATGCCCACCTCTGCCAGTATGCCATTTTCTCACTGCTCATCTGCCTATTCAGATCTTCCGTTTCTGTTTCACTTGTCATTTCAGATGCGTGCTAGATTGCTGCTGGCCCTGGGGCTCCCGTGGGGAGCACACAAGTCACTGGGATTGTTTTGTGCCAGGAAAGCATGCTGCTGAGATGAGAAGGATGGGTGGCTGCACACCTCTAAAGAGGCCAGGAAGAAGCAAATCATTCTGTGATTCAAGTGGGATCACCATTTTGATCTGGGGGAAGCCAGGGCATCAGGCTGACCTCCCGTCAGGTCCTTGTTCCATTCCTAGTACAGGGTCAACAGGGTCAGGGAGAGAACTACTTAGGGAAGTGCTGATAGCCTCCTCTTTGGTCTCCAGCAGCTCTGTGTAGGTCACCTTTTCTCTTTCACATGACCCAAGATTTGGCAACCATCCACTGATTTGCTCTGACCTGCTGACTTGCCAGACAGGGGCGCAAGATGGAACCGAGATTACAGCTGGACCCTTTCCTTAGGGAATGTTGGGTCTGATATGCCACCACCAGAACATGGAACACCAGCTACATTCCTAGATGTGGTTTATCTTGAATACAGTAAAGCATTTGACACTGTCTCCCACAGCATCCTCGTAGATTAACGGAGGAAGTGTGCTCTTGGTGCTCTTGGTGCTCAGGTAGTGAGGTGGATCATGAACTGGTTGAAAGGAAGAAGTCAGAGAGTTGTCGTCAATGGGACAGAATCTAGTTGGAGGTCTGTGACCAGTGGAGTCCCTCAGGGGTCAGTACTGGGACCAGTACTATTCAATATTTTCATCAACGACTTGGATGAGGGAACAGAGTGTGTCCTCAGCAAGTCTGCTGGTGACACCAAACTCGGAGGAGTGGCTGATACACCAAAAGGCTGTGCTGCCATTCAGCAAGACCTAGGCAGTCTGGACAGTTGGGTGGGGAGAAACTTGGTGAAATTCAACAAGGGGAAGTGTAGAGTCTTCCATCCAGGGAAGAACAACCCCATGTACCAGTACAGGTTGGGGGCTGACTTGCTGGAGAGCAGTGTAGGAGAAAGGGACCTAGGGGTCCTGGTAGACAGGAGGATGACCATGAGCCAGCAATGTGCCCTTGTAGCCAAGAAGGCCAATGGCATCCTGGGGTGCATTAGAAAGGATGTGGTTAGTTGGTCAAGAGAGGTTCTCCTCCCCCTCTATTCTGCATTGGTGAGGCCACATCTGGAGTATTGTGTCCAGTTCTGGGCCCCTCAGTTCAAGAAGGACAGGGAACTGCTTGAAAGAGTCCAGCGCAGAGCTACAAAGATGTTTAAGGGAGTGGAACATCTCCCTTATGAGGAAAGGCTGAGGGAGCTGAGTCTCTTTAGTTTGGAGGAGACTGAGGGGTAACTTCATCCATGTTTACAAATAAGTAAAAGGTGAGTGTCAGGAAGATGGAGTTAGGCTTTTCTCAGTGATGACCAGTGATAGGACAAGGGATAATGGGTTCAAATTGGAGCATAGGAGGTTCAAGGTGAATATCAGGAAGAACTTCTTGGCTAGGAAGGCCAATGGCATCCTGGGGTGCATTAGAAAGGGTGTGGTTAGTAGGTCATAGGTAAGTCTTGACAGATACTGTCACACTACTTGCAATTTGAAAACTTAACCGAAACACAACTTGATTTTTAGTTGGTTTTGCTTGTTTCTAGCAACCAAAAAGAAAGAAGTATATTTATTAAACATCAACCACCTGAAGACATGACCAAATATATACTTTGATGAAAGTGCCACAGTATATAAACTTCACAAATAAAATATGAATCTGTACTATGCTCCTTTTTTGTTTGTTCGTTCCAGATACAACTGAGTTTCTGCATAGAATTTCTGGGAAACTTCAGAGATATGATGTGTGTATTATTGTAGTGAAAATACCTCTATTTATGTTTGGAACTTTCGAGGTGGGGTTCAAGGAGTAATCTTAAATCTCATAATGTGATTACTTAACAAATTATTTTCTCTTTCCTTTTCCTACTTTGGCTTATGGCAGAAATTCTGACACCAGACTTATAAAAAGTCATCATGTTATAAAAGACATGTTTTTAATGTTTTGTTTTGTGTTGTGTTTTGCCTCATCAGTTCCATAGGGATGTGTTCTTTAGACTTATACAGGCAATCTAATATGACTTGTAGCTGGTATAACCTTGTCTTCTCCCTGAACTAATCTATTCATATCCTTTTGAGGCGGCCTGCTAAATAAATATACTGTAGAAAGTGAACAGATATATAGTAGCTAAAATACTTAATTGAGGGCAAAACCCAGAAGGCTTATATTAGTTTAGTATTGTTAACAGATCATACTGTCCATAAAATAAATTATTTCCTTGCTATTACTCCCTTTGATTCCATAATACATCAAAGCCCCTATCATCCTTCAAAATCAGTCAGTCTTTCCTTAGATCAGGCTTTAACAAATATACTCAATCACAAGTAAGATTTTCCTAGAGAACAGAGATGTTAAACCAACTTTGATACTAGTTTAAGGCTCTGCTCTATGCTTTTTATGTATGTCTGCAAGTACGTCTGGCAGTTGTTATATTGGTATTATGAGCTTAATAACAAAAAAGTGATATTTTCTAAATCTTCTAATAGATATATTTACAGTCATAAAACTTATTTAATAGTAAATAGTAGTAAAATTTTCATTTGTGAAAAACAACAGTTTACCATAAGGCAACCATAACATTGCTTAGTACCAGTCCAATATCCAACATAGTGAGGTTGGTTGGAAGTTTTTGAGTGTCACAGCATGCATTCAGAAAATTATTAAATCCTTTTGGAGGGGTGAGAGAAGAGTGATTCATGCTGGAATGTTGATGTGGCAGAGGCATTTGGGGTTCCTGCCAGAATACATTGGAGCCTTGGCTCTAAACCCCCACAGATTTCTATTCTTCCAGCCCCAGTTTCTCATTTGGCTCCATATTGCTGTGCCACAGAACCAGAATCACTGGGGATTATGTCTAATATGTAAATTCAGAGTCTGTATTTTCAACCTCACTTTTATTTTTAAACCATTTCTTTTACTTCTTTGGATTTCTCTTTTGCAGAACATTTTTTAAACCTTACTTTTCATTTCAAAATGTCACTCCATGCTTTCAGAATTCTAGACTCTCTCTTTCCTGGAACAGATATTCAAGTTTCAAGAAGTTCAGCATCTCAAGTAATGAATTTTAAAATTCATGATGTCTTAGCAAGCCCTTCAATAGAAACCCAAGTGAAAATCTGGGAATTTTATGTCCATGTTAATGTACAGCATTACTAATTCAATGAGTATATGGCTGTCCTAGCCAGTCATAACAACATAAAGAAAAAAGAAAAAAAAAAAAGACTCTGTCTTTTGATAAAATTTACTTTATTTATATCAGGCCTCTGAAACATTACAGGTAGCATAAACATAGGATCATTCTTTTGTTAGAGAATAAGTTAGAGAAAAACAAATAATAGAAGTTCACTTAAAATTATAGTATACACACACCTCAGTTAATATACTTGGTGTTATATATACTTGTTATATATACTTGGTGTTACTATACTGGTGTTATAATCTATTTCTGTTTATGCTCTGGGTGGCCAGTGGTCTTAGTTCAATGGTGGTTGGAGGGTGTAGGGTGAGTTGTCAGCATCCTGGAAGAGTATGTTTTTTGTGTTGATTTTTTATTCTTGATTTTTATAGGATCTACTTGGGGTCATTTTCCTAACATGTATGTTTCCTAACATACAAATGTGCTAAGTGCTTTTACACTTTTTGATTCCTTATTTCCTTGGTTTGCAGCTGCACGTCACATCCCAATGCCTTTTATGTAGATTCTGTGTAATTGCTTAGTTCTCTTTCTTGCCCTTTAGACCAGTTTTGTCTAGAATCAGATCTGCATTTATTTAACTGACCAATGAAGAATTGTTAATTGCTGTGTCCATTGCTGACCCTGTGTCCTACCTCTTCCCATCGCTGTACTCCTTTGCATCTCATTGTGTGTTTGTTCTCAAAACTTTTGCTAGTGTACCAGCCCTGTACTTCTCTTACTTCATCATTAGAGTCACAAACATGCAATTCTACCTGCTCATTACAGCTATCTGCATAAAACTATGGTTGGATCATACAAAGATAAATAAAAGCGAAAAACATTACCCTTAAATATCTGGTCAATTAGAAAAATCATTCTCAGAGCTAAACCAAGTAAAACAAAGCTACAGGAAGGTAAAGATCTTACAATTCCATACAAAACTTATAGCCAGCTACTATAAATTGTACTATTGTCCTACAGGGCTACATATTTGCAATGAGCAGGTAGAACCTTTGCATTAGGAATTAAACTTAATCAGAATGATTATGAGGAAAAAAAAAAAAAAATGCCATTTAACCACAGCTTTGAAAAAAAGCCAGTGCCATAAATTATTTATTCAGAAATTTAAGTTTTCACACTGAATAAAATATCTTGTAAGATTTTAAAAGTTCTGAAGGACATCAATTACTGTAAGAAATACGATACCTTCCCATAAACTGTTCAGTTTGAGCCTTGCCTATCTTACTTGTTCAATCAACTTTTTAGCTTTTGTTGTTTTACTTCTAGTTGATTCTCCTCTTTCTTAAAAAAAAAACAACAACTAAACCACAGCTTTGAAAAAAAGCCAGTGCCATAAATTATTTATTCAGAAATTTAAGTTTTCACACTGAATAAAATATCTTGTAAGATTTTAAAAGTTCTGAAGGACATCAATTACTGTAAGAAATACGATACCTTCCCATAAACTGTTCAGTTTGAGCCTTGCCTATCTTACTTGTTCAATCAACTTTTTAGCTTTTGTTGTTTTACTTCTAGTTGATTCTCCTCTTTCTTAAAAAAAAAACAACAACTAAAGAATTTTTGCTCCTTTCAGTGAACATTGCACTGTACTCCATAAAAAAGAGAGGATGAAAATATGTGAGAATAAACTTATACGGTGGAAATACTAAATGCATAATTAGGACAGTGTGAACCATTTGGGAGACCACAAGAAAAATGCTGTGACAAAGGGTTTCAGCTTAGAAAGTACATACCTTACATGAAATTGCATGAAGACTAAATGAAGTAAATTTTATTAACAGAATCCATGCATTGTCACTCATAGGCCTACTGCTGTATTATTACAGCAGAGAGGTGTATCCCAAAACACAAAACCAGACCCAGTATGTATTGTGATAGACACTCCAAGAACAAGCTAAGCAGTTCTATTGAACTTCAATACTAGACAGCATCAGAGTTCATGTTTATCTCTATGCATTCCTTCTCCTTCAATGGAGACTGCTTAGTGCAAGATGGGTCCTTCTCTAGTTGATGGTGTGTTTGTTTTGCTATAACTCCCATGGTAAAATGAGTTCAGGCTTGTAGAAATGTATGACAAGAGACTTACTGGCTTTTTCACAGTTTTGCCATATGTTTTCTGTGTTTTGTGCAAGCCTCCATAATGCACATGTGAAGATAGCTGACACATGATGCTGTAGCAGAATGACTGGGCATTAGTCTTTTTTAGATTTGGCAAGGGTGGAGAAGGACTTACCCAGCAACTTCTGTTGTTTATAATGCAGCTGGAAAGAAAAGTCAGGAGGCTGACAAAGTAGAGTTACTTGTATCCACCTCACTGAGTCTAGTTTCAAGTATGGATAAGAACATACATACAGAGGGAAAGATCAGATTTAGGTTTGTTGTAGAAAGATGGGTTAGAATAGAAAAAGGTTGCAGAATTTATTTAAAAGTCGAAATTCCTGCAGAACCCCTGAGTTATGGTGACATATAGACATATCACATCATTAGGAATCCCAAGCCTTGACAAAATAAATGATTATAAAATATTTTAGAGAAATCTACCCTTGCTACTTTCTAACTTACATGAATACCGTATACCACCTTTGACTGTGACTCATAAGAAGCACTACTTTGCTATTTTTTAACCAGTAACCTTTAAATGCTAAAAGTTAGTGTTCTTAGAGGCTTAACAAGCTGGGATTCTGCAAAAACTTAAGCTTGTGAATAAAATACAGAAAGAACCATGAGGAAGAGAAATGCAGTTGAATGGCACGACCATGCAAACAATGGAAGAATTTGTTCTAGTATGGCATTTATTTCAGTTAATTTGATTACATTTAAAGATTTATGGTTGTATCATTTAGTGATCATTATACATATTTTTCAAAACAATAGTTTTGGGTTGTACATATTTATGTATGTCTTGTGTATGTATCTACTAACACAAATATAAACACACATAAGCTGCTATATATTCCTTTAAAAAAGACATTAAATTGAAGTAAAAGTAGATTACACATACAAGCAAAGAATAAAAAAGCTATTGTAGAGAATGTGATTAGTCCCAATAGCAGAGTGGTAAAAGAATAATTTAATGTAGGTCGGCCAAAGTGAGGTATGGAAATGCACAATTAATCAATTTCAGTTTTTAGCCTGAGCTGTTGTGACTCCATTAGTCAAAGCATTGGAACCAGGATATTGTATTGGTTTCTGTCCAATAATATATTAGTTCAACTATCTTCTCTCTTTGTCCTTACCATTATCTTAACCTCATGGAATTCTTTGTGTAGTTAAAAAACTAAGTAGATATGTAGACAGAAATTATAAGTAGAAGGAAAATATAAACTTTATGGATTTGTACAACATATTTATATTTGGGAAAACAGAAAGCGAATTTAATAGTAGTCTAGCATACTCAGCATTCACTAGACTCTTTTTGAGAGTCTTTGGTCTGCAACCAATACATTAAAAAGAATTGCCTTTATATAATACAAGCATTACTGGTTGAATGACTTAAAGGCTGCATATAATACTACCAAATGGATTTACAAAAATTAAAGGAAACTAGACTGTCTTTAAAAAAATATATTTTCCTTAATATTTCAAAATATGTTATATAAAGTTGACATAATTTAAAAAAAATAATCTTTCTGACTTTGAATCCAAAATCCAAAGATCTAGCTGAATGAAAAAAGAAGAAAAAAAAAAAAAAAAAAAAAAGGCTGCTATTATCACAGCATTAAGTTTTTTGTCTCAGTATTTAAGTTTCCTTTCTAGTATATTTTCTCATAATTTTTGCAGCAGACTATGGTAACCACTGTCAGAAGTTACAGCAGCTGTTCATATCCTTAAATTACCCTATACAGAAACTCCGTTAGGTAATAAAAGTAGAAGTTACCTGAACAGGAAAGCAATCACTAATAAATTGATGTAGCTATTAAAAATTTGAATCTGCTTTCATTTCCATAAATCTTTTTACTTTGTGAAGTAAAAGAGACACCATAACAAATTAAGTTATTGTGGTATTGTGGCACTAACTACATGAACATGAAAAAAAAAAACCCAAACCTCAAAGGAATGACTTGTCTTGGAGATTTCAAAGCCAAACCTGTAAGCTTTAGAGACTGAGATGTTTTGACTAAGATACCCAAAGGAAAAAAAAATAAAATAATTTAAAAAAAAGTAATCTTAGTCCTTGACCATAAATTTTAAAGCTTTCCATCTCCTTTTACTGTAAAAAGATAAATTTTGCCAAGAAAATATATAGTCTCACAATAAGAAAAATGATGTCTTATATTTAAGCCTGCATGATGTGTATCATTTTACTAATTGCTTGGAAAACGTCCCAGAAATCTTTGAACAAAAATCGCCAAAGTGTGACAGTCTTGGTAAAAAAAGAAGACAGATTCTTAGATCAAGAAGTGAGATCTAACAGCCAGTGAAAAGTGAATTAATGGTATGAAACAAGAAGTTTTCTGCCTCTCTATTGTGTGACCTGCTTGCTGTTGTACATTTATCATTACTTTTCTTCATTTTTAAATATATTTACTTATATTATTTAATATACTTATATTATGTAATATAATATATTAAAGTATTAAAACATTAGAGAGGTAAGAAGAATAGATGCTAATCAGCAACAAAAGAAAAGGAAAAGAAACAAAGAAGTGGTGAGGTAATATCAAATCTGACTCACCCTTGAATAACAAATTTTTGGGACAGTATTTCAGATATTCAAGAGAAAATGCAAATTATTATTGCAGAATGAAAAGAATTCAGGTGGAATTTTCATAACTACTCACATATGGTCTCTCTCCACTTATGCTGATGTCAAGAAGACTTTATCCTCATGCCTGAAAGGGAAAGGCATGAGGGAAAGGCACTATATCTCTTTTTCAGTATTGAAGAGGAATGTCAGTCTTAGAATATGAATAGTGCTTCTCCTCATAAGAAAATCAGCTTTCTTTCAATGAATACACTGTATCTATTGCAGAAATATCTACTTTGTCAAGTTGTATAGAATTATAAATGTTTAAGCAGTATAAGGTTTTTGCTTCTTTGTTTTCTACTTTGTTCTTCATACATTCATGTTCTTGGACTTCAGAATCTACCTGAAAATGAAGTGATAATACTATTACTTCTCTTGATCAAATTGGTAATGTAATTAATATTTTTTTCAGCACATTTCTGTTTCTCTTTCACTTTAGAGATCAAGAGTTAAATGATAGATTGTATTGTATCTGCCTATATTTTCAATACATTTTTTTTGCAGACATCAAGATTTCTCTTCAGGTTTGTTGGTGGTTTTTTGGGGGTTTTTTGGCAGTCTTGTTTGTTTTAGCTAGCACACTTTAAGTAAGTGCCTGTCCTTTTCTCACATTTACAAGAAATATGTTGGAACCAAGTCAGCATCTACAACTATGTTTATGTCTGACTAACAGTTAAGTCACTTAATTAGCACAGTTGAAATTTCTGTTAATTCATACATATGAATTTTGAGGTGGTATGTCCAACTTCATTTAAACAGAAAGACATAAGTTTTAGTCTACATGGGTGTCAGATTTTATTTCAATCAACATCAGCAAAGCTTCTCCCTACCTTCAGTATGCCATTTCTCAATCTGAGTGATAGCAATTTTTCTGTTATAGCTCAAAACATCTTGAGGAATTAAAAATTGCATGTTTTTGACAGGAAAAAGAATAGCACCATTCTATATCATTACTTATTCTTTACAACATGTAAAGTTTGTGTAATTCTAATTAATAAAAATTATCACTTATATCCAAAACATAAAATTATCTATTGAATTTCTACATAATAAGTATTCGTTTAGACATCTTTCCAATGTATTTTATACCAAATGAGACACTTTGGTTTCTTTTACAGTAGGATACCATCAGTTTAACTCTCACAATTGTTAAAGGGAGGATGGAAAATTTGGCACTAATAAGGAGTGGATAGAGAGAGGGATGGAAAAAGTACTTGTTCTGCCAAATGAGAGGACAGCTTCTGGTATCCAGGTTGGGGGTAGTTTTGAGAGCCTTCCGCATTTTAGGAGCAGAAAAATTACATAGAATGTTGATATCCAGCTAGGCCATGTGGGTTTTTTTTGTTGTGGTGGTGGGGTTTCTTGTGTTTGTTTGGTTTTGCTTGGGTTTTTTGGGGGGATCAGGGTGGTTTTTTGTTTGTTTATTTGTTTGGTTTTTTGTTGTTCTTTTTCCCTTCTTCCTACTATGAGGGGTACTGTTATCCTGCTGTTGAAGAGGAAAATCACTTGGTTATGTGCTTTTCTCCATTTCAGACCCTGCTGTTCTACTATTAACAATATTGGTTTTGTGTTGACTAGTAATTTAATTTGCATTTAATTTGCTATTAACTGTGAACATACCTTTGGAAAAGGTTTGCAGTATCTCTATGGGGAACAAGGCAGGGTAAACAGGGTGCACTCTCATAAGAATTTACAATACAATTAGTTCTTGGGATTACTGATTTCCCTGAACTTGTTTATAATTATTCCCTTATTTTAAGAAAATAAGAGAATAATTCCTTGAAAACAAGGAAATTTAAATTCTGTACCTTGAGCTGACTAACTCAGTTGGTTATAACACTTTGTACTTTTAGTAGAATTTACAAAACCTGAGATACTGAGATTTAGCTTCTGGGAAAATATTTTTTAATTATGTGGCAATGGAGAAAAAAAATGTTTGTTGCAAAACGCATGGTGTCATCATTTCAGTCAAAATACTAATAAAATTTGAAAACTCACTCAAGTAGTTGCATCAAAGTTGTGCTAGAAAAGGTGACAAATTTATTTAGGTGTCTAGACCATTAACAGGTTTGCCACCTGTCTGGAATAAAAACTAGGAATATGGTTTTCTCCTCTCCCCAGTTATTATATTATCCTTAGCTGAGGATTTTAGAGAATTAAAAGAAAAAGAAAGGAGAGAAGGAAGGAAATACAGAAAGAGGTGAAAGTTACTGAGTTTCAACTGTGTTTGTTATAGTCCTTGAACTTGTTCAACAACTTTCAGTGGAGCATACTGGCCAGTATTTTAGTTCCCTAAATTACAGTATTTTTTTCAGAAAAACTTAAAAGAAAGAGCAAGTAAACTTAGTGAATGTCTCATAAAAATAAGAGTGTGTAGACTTGTTGAACACAGGGAAGGAAAAGAAGTTGCAGTATGTGATATTGTAAATTAACCCACCCTGTATAATATTATACATCTTTGCTCAAAACAGGACTGAGAATAATGCTTTTGCTGTAGCTTTTGATAGATTGTTTCTGACTTAATTCATTGCTTATTACAAAACTGATTAGTTATTGTGCAAGTTCAAAGCAATGGATATGTATCAGACTTGTGTTTGGAACATTTGCTGGAATAGTTATAGAATAACATAAGATAATGATTCCACATGGCAACAGGAGAGACCACCCTCAAATATGTCGTTAAAATCTTTTAGGACAGAATAAAGTTATTTTGGCTCTTATTTTTCTCAGTTCCTTATTTCTGATAAACTTTTTTTTTTTTTTTTTTTTTTAAATCTCATAACTTCCTCTAGCTTGATTTGCTCCACAATTCATCTTCTGACACTGTGTATGGCAGGGAGAATGTAAAAAGAGTGCCTTTTAAGGAAAATGTGTCCTAGAATTGTATAATAAAATTTAAAATATACAAGTTGAAGATTCCCAGTGTAAATCTTGCTTTCTCTCCTCAAGGCAAGTCTGTGAGATTAATTATTTATTCTATTGGCAGCAGTAGATTTTCTTTCATTGGAAAAAATGGGAATAAACAAGTATCTGTATGGGTTCACAGCACAATTCAGAAACAGTAAGCAACTAAATATGTAAGAAATATTAGCTCAAATATTTTACTTTAATACTATAAAAGGGAATAGGAAAACTTAAAAAAAAAAAAAAAAGCCCACAACCAAAAAAACCCCAACACAACAACAGCAACAACAACAAAACAAAACAAAGCCAAACAAAAAAACCCCAAACCCAAACAGCTAGGCAAAATAAATTAAGTAAGGTGCCACAGAGGTAACTTTATGTTTTGTTTAATTTAAACAAAATATGAAACTGTTATGAAAAAATTCTGATGTGAGTAGGACCATCTGCTCTTATTTTGTTATATAAATATTTGCATAAAATGTATTAAATTTGTTGTATTGCATGCTTCAGGAATATAATAACCCAGAATTATGTATGATATACTGCACATGGCAACGAATTGTAATAAACAAAAATGGTACATCTAACTGCATATATAAAATATTTAATGATTTTTAGGAAAATAAAGCTATTGTGTCCTATTCTCTGTTGTATTTATTTAGTAACTAATGTTTTTTAATTCCTGTGAGATCACATGTTCCATAATTCTGTGTGCTTGGCACAAGGGAGCATAGAATGATGTTGGATTTACTTGGTATTTTAATATTACTATCTTTCTCACATATCTACAGTTCTCAGATTTTTACTAGGCTAATGTGGATTAATTCCTTAATTATACTTTGGATATAGAAGGACTGATTCTAGTCTCATTTACACCCATAAAAGCAAATCTCAACTCCTGAGAAATTAACAGCTTTCTTACTGGTATAAAAAACATGAGAATAATAACTGCATTATTATGATAAATTATTCAAGTTTAGTAGTACAAGGATGTCTGCTGCAGGGTTTCTGGTTTCTGTGCCATAGACTTGAAGGATACTCCAGAAAAAAATATTTTATATTAATTTTATATATTGCTAAACTCATGCAGAAATTTAATTTGATGTTATAAAATAAAATCACCTTTATACAGAAGTGGATAGCTAGTTTCGCCACTAGTTGTATTAAAGCAGCTGTGACCCCCATGTCAAACCACAGGGTCAACCAGGTCTACTTTTAAACTTCATTGGATACCTTAAACCACTTTGTATACCAAGATGTCAGTTCCTAGCTTTCTTAAAACTTTAGATCAGTGGCTGAATTCCAGCCCTCTAGATCAACATTTAAAAACAGAGAATGAGAATGAAGATATGGAAAGTCAGCAAAACTAGGTTCAAAAAATTATTTACTTTTTTTCAATTATGAGCTGTTCATTTGAAAGTCCACCAAACAAAGAGCAGGTATCATTCTGCTTTCTACAGGTAGAGTTAAATTGTTTGCAACTAACACCTCTGGTTACCTTCCCTTAACTCCATTCCTCCTTTTACCTCCCTTACCTGCTTTTCTCCATTAGCTAGGTGCTATAGATATTTCAGACTCCGGGTCATTAATTAATTTCTATCAGCTGACTGGTGTCTGCCTAGCATACTGGCTTCTCCCCAGGATGAACTGGCGTCTCCTGCAATTTACATTAGCCTGAGCTCAAGTTATTACGCTCCTTTTAAATTTGTTCTTGATGCTCTCTCTGTGCAGAGTGCCATGGAGATATAAGAAGCAGTGGTGTATTTGGTTAGCAATTTTCCACACTGAGAGGAGACTTGAAATTAGTTTTACTCCTTTTATATTATCACAGAAGCATAAAAGAAATTGACTGGGACAAAGAATCTTTACCAGAATGACAGCAGTAACTTGACTAACTTGGTATAGTACAGTTTCTGAAGTTATCCAACTGCTTTGTGGAATTAAATAATGGTGCTCTATCTAAATAGACTTCTTAGCTGTGAAGATGCTTGCTGCCTGTGGAGCAACATCTGTAGGCTAAAAGTGGTCATGTTAGTATATGAAACTTGCCCATCAACATGTCCAAGTCTTACCCAATACCTCAAGAACTATTAGTATCCATATAACTAACTACTGAGAATACGTGCTTAAGCTACGACCTTAGCACTGCCAAGTGTGACACAGTTTTACTCCGACATATACAAATGTGTTGCAGTGATTGTTTTCCTTAACAGATTTAATCCATTGCAGGATGCAAAAGCAAACTACTAGTAAAATTTATTGATCATCAGGTAGACCTATAACTTGTAATGTTACTTCTGAATTTATAACATTATATGATAAGATAAACAACTACAATGTTACTTTGGGTAAAAGGTTTGAGTTTTATTGAAAAAATTTCAACCTTGTTTCAGTATTAGTTCACTTCCTCATCTTCTGGGCCTGTGATTACTAGTTGATTTGAAGCCACCTATAACTTGTAATGTTACTTCTGAATTTATAACATTATATGATAAGATAAACAACTACAATGTTACTTTGGGTAACAGGTTTGAGTTTTATTGAAAAAATTTCAACCTTGTTTCAGTATTAGTTCACTTCCTCATCTTCTGGGCCTGTGATTACTAGTTGATTTGAAGCCAGATATCCTGAGAAAATACAGAGTTTTATTTCCTCTCAGTATTTGTTTCATTGGATTGGGTTTTTTTGGTGACCTTTTACCCTATGTTGTAATGCCTCACATCTTGGTAGATGAGGATTGGGTTAGGGATCAGCTGAGTAATCTGGACATCCATAAATTGATGGGTCCGGATGGAATGCACCCAAGGGTGTTGAGGGAACTGGCGGAGGTCATTGCTAGGCCACTCTCCATCATCTCCGGTAAGTCATGGGTAACAGGAGAGGTGTCTGAGGACTGGAGGATAGCAAATGTCACTCCAGTCTACAAGAAGGGCAAAAAGGAAGACCCGGGTAACTACAGACCGGTCAGCCTCACCTCCATCCCTGGGAAGGTGATGGAACAACGTGTCCTTGGCACTATCTCTAGGTACATCAAGGACATGGGGGTCATCAAGAGCAGTCAACATGGTTTTACCAAGGGTAAGTCATGTTTGACCAACCTTATAGCCTTCTATGATGAAATTACTAGGTGGATAGATGATGGTAGAGTGGTAGATGTGGTTTATGTTGATTTCAGTAAAGCATTTGACACCGTCTCCCACAGCATCCTTGTAGATAAGTTGATCAAGTATGGGTTTGGTGATCAGATAGCGAGGTGGATTAAGAACTGGTTGAAAGGAAGGAGTCAGAGAGTTGTAGTCAATGGGGCAGAATCTGGTTGGAGGTGTGTGACTAGTGGAGTCCCTCAGGGGTCAGTACTGGGACCAGTACTGTTCAACATCTTCATCATAATATGCCTGTTACTCTCTCTGAGCATCATTCCAGTCTTTTAAGAGTTTTAAGAATGGTTCATTACAAATTCCAAAATCCATATTATATCATTTTACAACCTGCAGGCTTTGTGTTTTTTGGTTTTGTTTTTTTAATTTATTTTTGGTGTTGTTTTTTTTTTAATTTTGTTTTGTTTTGTTGTTTGTTTGTTTTGAGTTCTCTCTGCATCTACAGTTTACAAAAGCCTTGATTTTCTTGGTTGCTTCAAGTTGGCTTAATTGGATTCCTGGTAATACCCTTTTCTCTCTCTCTTCTGCCTATTATACAGATTTTTATATGCTGTTCCAATCACAGTAGTATCCAGCTGCTGAATGTTTTATTACACAAAATATTTCTCTGGCAGTTTATTTGTGTTAGTATGTGCTCCAGAGTATGAACAACTGATAAGGATGCCTTCCAAAACAGCTAATTTACTCCCACCCAAGTAGAAAATTAGTTATTTTAATATATTAAGTATATTACTCATGACCTTATCTGTTTACTTTCTCATATGTTCTTAATAATTGAATTATACATATATTGTAGAACTGGTTACATGCTTTTCTCCTCACACAGTTTTTTTTTAATTAATACTTTTCCTAATTTGTGTCAAAGTAATATATATATTCTCACTTTATACAAAGAGCAATAGTTTTGCTAAAAAGTCTGTATATAAAAATAAAAAAACTCTTAATATTAAGAAATGGTTACTGATTAACTTTTGTTTTATGAAAATCCTATGGGATAATGTACAATTTGGTTTTCCAATGACTTTTAAAATTTTGTTTCACCATGTGAAGACACTTTGAAGTGATATATATATATATATATATAATACACAAGAGCAGAGACTGTCTATAATCAGGAACACAAAAAATATTTTATAAACCATAGACCTAAAAATTTTGTGGCATTGGTGTCTCATTTATTCATAACAAATACATATTTTTGATGCATTTACATGAACTGTTTATGTTGTGATGGAATCTTAGCAGCCAGAGCTTTAAGGTGTATTGCCCTAGACCCTTTCGCTGAAGTAAGTGCCTGGAGCACATCAACCACCTGAACCTTTAAAAAATGCTAATTTACTCAGAAGCTAGAATCATGCTCTTTTTAAATGAATTTTTAGAATCATGCTCTTTTTCAAAGCTCAGAAAAACACCATCAGAAATAAAAAGGATTGTGAAAGATTTCTGTGTTCACTTTATCCTTGAAAGGGTGGATACTTCCCTCCAGTTTCATGTCCCGCAATTTTCAGTCGCTTTGTTGTGATGACAAACACCTCAGTACCTTGTCTGGGTTTCTCAGGAAAATTATTTCTTTTTTTGTTCCTGAAGACTGGCCTGCTGCCAGCTTCTGCTGCATTTGACTCAGTACTGAGGCACTCAGTGTTTCAGTCTTTCTCCCTGTAGGAATTTTCTCTAGCCTGAGTTTGTTCTGTTAGAAGAATGTTATTATAATTGCAGTAACAAGAATCTCAGTGTTTGAAAATACCAAAATCAAAATTGGCTTATACATTTACTTTATTCTGTGTCTGTAATTACTTCAGAATCAGCTATTTTTTTTTTCCCTCTACCCTTTCAAAATGAGTTAAGGTTTATTTAGTACAATAACAGCTGCCTGTTTGGTCCTCCTCATTTTGTTGCCAAGGCTATTAACTGAATAATGCATAAGATTTCAGGAGATTTCTTGAGCTTTCTATCTATTGCAGGAGGTAAGAATGATGTTGACTTGGTTTGTCCTTTATTTTTTCTTTCTTAGGTCAGTTACAGCTTTGGTAGGATGCTATTCAGTCAACACAAAGCCACCAGATTCACAGAAAACACTTCCCCTATTCTCCATTCAATGATTCTTAGAAATTCCTCTCTTCTGAACTGAGTGTATTTTAGCTGAAATCTTCTTCTACAAAAACAGACAGTATTATTTTTTTTAAGCCACGTAATACTATGACCAATCCTGTTTTGTTTTATACAAAGTGAGGATAAATATCACTTGAACTACTTTCTTTAAAAATTGAAGCAACAGGCAGAAGTACCCTGTATAATTAATGACATCTAAATTATTGTATAGTTAGAACTATACTGGGTTCCTGAAATTATTTATATTAGCTTTTATTTAAAAAAAATCTATACATATATAGTATAAAAATGTATATCAAATAAGCAAGATCGTAAGTTAGACTGAAAAGCCCTGGTGTTTCTTCAGTCTTTTTCAAAAGTTTGGAAATATATCCCCTCACCTCAGTAAAACACCGTTTCATTGATAACTATACAGTATTTTGAAGCAGGGTTCTTTATCACAGGACACAGTGAAATTTTCTAAATGACACACTTGGTTCATTCTTTCACGTTAATATTACAATAGCCAGAGATAAAAGTGACATTAACAAAGAAATATAATGTCAGACCCCTTTACAAATTAGGTATATTTATGCAGATATTTGAAAAAGACCATAGCAGTTTCACTTTTTTTCATTCCCAAAAGACATAGTGAAAAACTCTTATAAAACTATGAGTGAGACAGAGGCAAAGTAGTGTATTGTATGAAAGAAAGGACAAGGGAAGAGGAAATGAAAAAGCTATGCTTATTAAGGGCCTAATTCCATTTCCTTTGCTCCTCTTAGACCCTTTTCAACCCCTTTCTCTCTTTCTTTACTTCTCTTCTCCAGATGTGTGTAAGAGACAAGGTAAGAGGAAGTGACCTTGCTCTCCAGCTTCTCTGTCTTATCCCCAGATTGCAGCTGACTTAATTCTGAAATAGAAATCCCCTTAACAAATGATGACTCAGTTATTAAAAATTAAGAGAAGACATTAAAAAACAAACAAACAAAAAAACACACACAAAAAGAAACAAAACCAAACCCAACTCAAACCAAAAATCTTCACATTGCAGTATTTTAGCTGCTCAAAATTTACCATTTATTACTTACATATTTTTCTTTTGCCAGTAAACCATTGTTCTTGATTTTTAAAAAAGGATAATAAATCCTAAGGTCTCAAGTCTTTGGCTAAATTTTAAGGTATATTTAGGACACATGCAAAGCATTATTTTGATCATAATAAAACCTGCCTGAAGTGGACACAGCTTGGACTTGCTATGCTCATTTAAGGTGTTGCTTATTTGCAGAGACTCAAATATTGCAGCTGATAAAACTTCTATGGGAAAGTTGACACTTCAGAGTATTTTTCATTTATTTTTCAGAAAAAATAGAAGGAATTTTAAAATCTTCCTGAAGTAAATAAAGACCTTACAGTTCAAAACACATATTTTAGACTTCCAGTCTTATTTAATGAGTTCAAGTAACAGCTATGTCTTCCTTTTTATTCTTTTTTAAATTATTATTTAAGGATTTCATATAATTCAAGGGGTTTTATATTATTTTTTCCTAGTCTCCACACCGTAGTATTACCTTGTACATTATATACTGTAATAGATTATTACAAAAGCTAATGTAGTCTTTAAAATATTAGATATGTATATATCTAATATGTATATTAGATATGTATAGATGTTTTTAAAGCTACTTTATTTTTTTTTTTTTAAATATCTATGGTAAAGTTGCTCAATTTTGAATGATAATAAAATATATGGCATTATGCTAAGATTGATTTAAAACAAAGAAAATCAAACAAATATATTTCAATTATTTCAAGTTGTTTTAAAATTCTTTCTATTGTCAGTGGGTTAAGAAAAGGTCATGAATTAATATGTGCATATACAAAGTCTTTAAAGAAAATGTGCTAAAGAACTAGAATGTTCTTGTTGTCCAAATGTTGGCATTTAAAAGTTACTTCTCTTTAAAATGTGGTTTTACAGAAACTTATATCTAAACAATATTAACCTGAGTAATAATAATTTTACTTTGAAAATATTTTTTTTTAAGCTATTTTCAACATTTATCTTCTTTTGACTCATTGCAGTTTATGCTTGCTTTATTTTGCTGTACTTCTGATGAGACAAATAAGATGAACTTTGTTGGAAGAAATTATAGTGTAATTTTAAAGTAAGTCCAACAGCTTCTATCAATAATGTGTTTAAGAATTGAAATTTAATATTTTTTGTATTTTTAGCTATTCAAAATTTTGTTTGTGTTTTATCTTCTGATGCAAAACCGTGAGATTCTTTAGCTATCAATACTGCAATATAGACCAAAGAAAAACAGAAAAGCTAAAATGTTTGGTGTAAATGAATATACCATACTTTAAATTATTAAAATATCCCAAGGATTTGATAAATCACTTTCAGGTAGCAGAAGTCTTGACTGAGTTGATACAACATATCTTAAATATAATTATACAGAGATGACAATATCAGCTGAAAAACAATATGTCATAATCACATAATAAAATTTCCTCAAAATAATCAAGATGTAATAAAACATATTAAAATAAAGACATTTGAGGTGTGAAGTGTTGAATCTCAAAATCTAAAACACACAAGTGAAAGCATTTAGAATTTATGATGAAAATTCTTATTTTTATTACAAATTCAAAACATCTTCTTCAAGCCTTTTGCCCAACTCTTGCAGACATATTAAATACAAATAAACATTATGTGTGGTGACAATGATAATTTAGTGTATTAATAAAAAAGTTGAAAGATATGATGCTGTGATTGAAAAACAATTATCTACAAAGGTACACTGCTGCTGTTGATCATAATTATTTTTAAGGAACTTTTTCCCCTTTAGTTAATATTTATTAATATAACTATTATATAATTATTTTTGTAAAAATCATTGCTTCTATGAGCTTAAAGCCATAATTATTTTGGCAAAAGATCAAGAAAAATATTTTGTATTATCTATTCAATTTCTGGTGTAAAGAAGCTTTTTGGAAATGAAAATTTTTGAAAAACATGTACATTTTAACTGGAAAATTATTATGTTATTATGCTAGCAAGTAAAATAAGGAATTATTCATTTATACTATTCGGGATTTTTATTAGATTATTACAGCATATGTGGAATCATCTTTCATTTACTTAAAAAAAAAGCTCAACAGATCGGTATACAGCTTTTAAAGAGACTGTCTTACATGCCAAGTAGTCAGTAAAACATAACATTGTACAGAGAGATTTGTGTACAAAAATAAGTAGCCTGAAATAAAAGAACTCTCTAATCTATGATCTCTTAAGAAAGGATCAGACATCACACCAAAGAAGTTACTGATTGAGGTGGTAAACATTTGTTTGGTTATCTGGTTGCACAAGTCTCATGTGTTCTGTTGAAAAACTCTTGGCCTGAGACAGGCTGTAGCCCATCTCTACTGAAAGTAAGGGTTGCATGATAGATTATTTTTGGGGAATACAATTCATAATCATTATCTAGGAATTCCAGCACATGTTGGTTTATTTTTATTTTTAAGAAAAAAACCAAACCTCTTTCAGTATTTTTCCAGACATTTTTTATGTCTCCCAAAATTAGACACATGTTTTGAATTTCTGTGTAATCCTATGATAAACATATTACTTGCTTGGGAAACATACCTTTTTTTTTTTTTTTTTTTTGTCAAGAAACAAAGGGTATAAATATACATAGAATTAGCTTTCTGCTTCTCATCAGTAGCAAGACATTATTAGATTTGGCAAACTTTATATGGGCTTGGGAACAGTTTGGTTCTTGCCAGTTAAAAAAATTAGTAAACTTGTTCTAGTCTCTCCATTAATGTGTTGATATAACCCAGCGTGGTAAACTTGTATCCCAGATGAATGCTACTTCAATTTGGTGTTTTCATACTTGAAGTGAAGAACAGCAGAAGTGGTTTTCTTTAAGTATGTCATAGCAAGCGGAAGGAAATGTAAACATGGGGTATGGCGTCTATCAGCAAGGGATGTAGAAAAAACTGAGGCATTCAGTGCCTTTCATGCAGCAGTTTGCCCTAGTAAGGTTTTTCTTTGAGCCTCCCAGATCTTTGGTTCTGCTGACAGTGTTTGGCAATGAAGTACTACCCACAATACAGGAAGACAGCAGACAGCTATCATTTAATCTGCTTAAATACACACAAGTCCATGGGAGCAGATCAGATACATCCAAGTGTGTGGAATGAGCTGGACAAAGTCATTACAAGATCATTTGCTATCATCTTGAAAAGGGCATGGCAATTGAGAGGGTTTTCTAATCGCAGAAAACAGGCATACTTCACACTGATCTTAAAGAGGGGCAGAAAGGAGAGTCTGTGGAACTGCAAGTCAATCAGCTGCATCTTGATCCATGGCAAAGTATGGAGCAAATAGTCTTAAAAGACAGTTGTAAGCACAGGAAGAACCAGGAGATTGGGTGCCACTAGCATGGATTTACCAAGGACAGGTCATGCCTGACCAACCGCATTTCTTTCTATGACAGGATGACTCATGCTGTAGACCAGGAGGGAGCAGCAGATGTTTTCTACCGACCCAGCCAGGAGAAGAGCAGCTGGGGGACACTGGGATAGCCCCAGTCCTGGACATGGGGCAGCTCCCTGGGGACAGGCACAGGCTGAGCTTGGTCCAGGATGCGGGCCTGCAGGTGGGCCCTGTTTGATGGGCCCCATGGCCAGGCAGTGCTGTGAGGAGCTGGAGACAGACACTGCTGTAACATTGTCAGAGAAGGGACTAAAGGCCCCATGGGGCTGACCTGAGGACCTGGGCTGTGGGCAGGGTTGAGGGAGCTCCAGGGACTTTGCAGGGACAGTTAGGCTGGAGGTGCCCTCCAGACCTGGGCATACAAATTGCTAAGTTCTAATTTTAGAGCAGTAACCCTTATTACTGGTATTACAGTCAACAGAAAACACAGGACTCAAAAACAAAAGAGAAGCATGAAGGCTCTTGAGATCTGCCAAGTCCCTTGTCCCTCTGTTTCCTTCTTTCTTGATAATTCTGTCTGGCTTCTAATTCATGTCCTTCCAACAAGTGTCTTTAAACCTGTTTTTTTGAGCTTCTGCCAGTTCTTCAGATGGGGGAATGACTCAATTAAAAATCAATTAGCAATTGATTGTGATGAAGTCAACAGAGGTAGTGGTGTTTAAAAATTATTTGAAGTAAAAAGAATTTTCCTCCTTTGGGATAATGAACTTTAATTCTCCATTTCATACTCTACACACAAAGCTCAAGAAAGAGCCAGAAACTGGAAAATCCTCAGCCATCTCCAATGGCTCGATGGCTGCTATGGAATGCCCAGGCTCACAGTCACGCAAAATATGTTCAAAACTCCTGTTAGTTTCTTAATCCCATCATATGTATTCTGAGATCTCCATTATTACAGTACTATTTTATGAAAACTAGACCAATAGTAATAATATAATCCTGTCATACAGTTAAGTTTTTAATGGAGATAAGCCTTATTCTTTGTATCATAGACAAAAGTAAAGCAAACTGAAATACACTGTAAATCAAATATAATTTTGTGCTGTTTTTTTAGATGAAAGCTGATGTTGTATAGAGTTAGAAATGTTCTGTAGGTATTTTCAGTCATGTCTAAGTAACCTGTGAAGTTCAGGCTAATTTCCCTATGTCTCTTACATTAGTTCTCTGTGGTTTTAAGAGCCACACATTGGTTGAGAACATTGAAAAGTATATACAGAAAAATGTAGAAGTATCTACATTAAGGGACTCCTTCAGCCCATGACAAACTACTTCATTGGAAAACTCTGAACTGAAAGCCCATGATGACTGTCAACTTGGGAAATCTAACATACAGTCAGCTACCTACTAGGTGAAATATCTCAATCTTCTGAAAAAAGAAAAGAAGCAACCCACCAAAAAGCAACCAAACAAACAAACAAAACAGCAACAAAAAACAGAAGCAGAACTTTGTGCTAGACCATTAATTCAGGAGACATTTCTAAATCAGGTTATTATTTGCTGATTTGAATACCACACATGCAGCATTACTTATGGTTTGAAAATTATTACACAATTAGAGACATTATTATCTTTTGTAATCTGCAGATTTTTTTTTGGTCTTAGTGAAAGAATAATGTATTACACATTAAAATTCATTGCCTCATATGTTTCCTTACATTTGTACACTTGCAGGAGCATAACTATATTATATGTAAGAAAGACTCCACTCATCCCCACTCAAATTCATAAACTCTTAGCAGAAAAATGTATTGCAGACTGTGTTCATTGTTTTATTTAAAACTGAGCATCAATTCCCTTCCCATACTGGAACCAGAATTAATTAGCTAAATTCCCATTCAGATGTATTAATTCTGCACAGGATATGGTGAGATATCACTTAGATTAATGTGTCTCCAGCACATTACCCATAATGATGGTCAAATTAATTCATTAAAACTCTGACCATCATTAGAAATAATGACCTCAAGAAACATTAATCAAGTAGGTATTTCACATAATATTCTATATAGGACTGAATGTAAATGATATGAAATAACTCTATATAAATTTCAAAGAAATAAAATAATTGGTTCACATTATTGCTTAACTGAAAGTAATTAAATTTTATTATATAATCGTACTAATATTTTGTTACATAGAGGTAACTTCCTCATAAACGATATAGGGAGGATGTGCCAAAAACACATTGGTAATGTAGAACATAGTGTAATACTCTTTAATATTAATACTTTTTAAACTCTGGATGAAAGCATTTGATCCTCCAAGGAACAAACAGAAATAGAGTTCTAAAATTAACTATAGTACAGATCAATAAACTAATCCAAACCAGCATCAGAAATCAAGACATAATATACCTCAGTTTGCAATCCTGAAATATATGATACATAAAATTTAACATTTTTGGATCTGGCGGATATCCTGGTGTAGCAATTCTTATTAACAACTTCAAATAAATCAATAGAACTTGTTTCTCAAAAAATTCAATTATTTTTTTTTTGCACTTACAACACCTATAAAAATATTATTTAAGGAAGACCAAATGGTTATCTTTTCATGTAAACTGTGGTATGTCAGTTCAAAATCCTATGTTAGATTTGCTACTTTAATAGCATATTTTCTCTTCACATTTATCATAATTACATTTTCACTAAGCATGAAAGGTTTGATAGTCGCTTACCTTTAATAAATGTAGCTTCCTTCCAAACCATTGATCACATCTTTGATTGGGATGAAAGAAATGTTGATTTTTTGTATGAAAACCTTGTACTTTCATGATAGTTTCACAACATTTATTTGCATTGTACTGTTAACTACTAATGCAAAGTACTGATATGAAACTTCCACTTACTGTGACTGAATTACAGTAATCTTTCACAACAAAGGTTTGTTCAATAGAACAGCCATGAGATTTAGACAAGCAATGCCATAAGCACAGAAGTTATTACTCAATCAGTCCTCTTTTTTCCTGGGCAGGGAGTGTCTTCAAATTTGCACAAAGATATTGTAGCATTCATTTTTGCAATCATCTCAAAATAGTGCTGGCAAGTTAAGAAGTGTGAGTGGTACTTCCTGTATACTTTTGATAGCCCTTATCAGCCTCACTGCTAGCCCTCTTTGCTGTCCCACTTATGCATAGCAAGACACACAGTGTATCAATTCAACAAGTAAACCCAATTAGGGGATTATAATACATTACTATTTTTGGATGGGATTGCAAATTATAATAGTAATGTTGATACTTTGACATGATCTCTAAAAGAAACAGTTTTTGGAGTTAATATTTTTTCGAAGGGTTTCTAATCGTATCCTCTCAAATTCACTCATTTTTGTCAGAAGGGTGTTAGGCTCTGAAAAATATGAAACTGAAGATGTTAAGATTATTTTAGGGAAATACAAACTGAACATACCAAGAAAAAACTTATTTCCCGGGAGTACTGAACTAGCAACATGTCCCTAATATCAGAAAAGTACTAACCCTGTATATAACACAATCTTTACGGAAGTTAGTTATACTTTTTTCTTAGTTTCAGATTAATCACAGGAAGCTAGTCAGTCCTTTCAACCTTGCCTTTTAAAACAATGTGAGAATTTCATCTGTTTCAACTCAAGTCTATGTTAATTCTTAAAAGATGCGTGATCCACTTTTCTGAGCCACCCATCATCAGCTTTGTTGAACCATAGATCATGTCAATGCTACATCAGGTAACTGTTCCTGTCTTTCTACAGGTAATATGCTATTTTGTGATTAAGCACCCTAATAAAGGAAGTAGGGATTTTGAAGTAATTAATGTGCACAACATTCTTAAGTATTTAATTTTCAAGTGGGTACTGAATTTTTGGAAAACTGTTCTTTCAGGGGCCTGAGTTATCCATTAAAACCTATATAGTAAATCATATAATTCTAATTATGATTATTCTGAAGAATCAAATACTTTATCCTCTGAGCTTTTACTTCTAAAGGCCTTAATTAGAAATATATTGGCTGATGTTAGGTATTTCTTTAAAAAAAATCACACACACAATTTAAGAGAACAAGATAGTCTATTAAAGCCATTTCATAGTATTACATTGAGTTATGTAATATTTAAATTCTCAGTGCTATATTTAAAATCCTGTAGGTAATGTATTAATTTTCATTACTTTCTACTGATAAATTATTAATTTTAATTAATTATTAATAAATTATTAGTTTAAATAAATAAAAAAGGATATTTTTTAAAAAAAATTAATGCAATGGAAAGTTTGAAGAATTTAAACTACCATAATTTAAAAGGAGATCTACATTGCTGGAGGGTATGGATTTACAGATAAAATATTCTTAATTCAGATGGGAAGATACAACATATGCTGATGAATGTAAGCCTGGATTAATATGTATCTCATTCCTGACATGCTGTATACCGGAGTTGTTTTGACATAATAGAGGTTGAAAAAGAAGATGGCCTCCAGAGGTCTCTTCCAACCTCAATCATTCTGTAATTATTTGATAATAAAGGCACTTTAAACTACTGAATGCAAGAAGCACTAGGTTTTTTTGTTTGTTTAGCTTGTTAATGAGCATCCATAAAAGTGGGTCACCAACCTGTGATATAGGTACTAATATGCCCTCAGTTACCCTTTCATCTTTGTTAAATGATTCCTAAATAATTAATGTTCCAAATATAACAATCTCTGTCCCAAACCTGTCTTTTTTTGAACAAGAGTACTAACGAAGAGCATTGTGAGGTGGCATGGGGACAAAGGAGAGACAAAAGGTTTTAGAGTACTTTTACATCTAAATTTTTTGCAATGTAACCTTTTCAGATTGTCTTTTGCTTATGCACATTAGAAGGAATACAGTTTTGAAAGTCACTTAATTGGGCTTTATCATGCGGTTTTTCCTGTATTAACTATCATAAGAATAAATTTTGAATTAGGTGTTAGAGACACAATTGCAATCTATTTGACTAACAAAACTTCTCTTACTCAGAAAAGGAGACAGACATGATCAAACATGCTCTGAGGGACTATTTTGATACAATATAATTATATTATTCCTACTAATGCAAGAGCATAACCAAGTTAGAAGTCAAATGATTCCAACACTGTAAAAAGAGAAAAAATATATTCCTATATTCACTTTTGTAAACATATGTCAACCCATATGAAAGTTACTATTATCGAAGAAGCTCATATTACAGTCATAATGGACATATCCTGGAAATAGTGTCAATACATATAATGTATCAAAAAATAAACCAAGTTTTCACTACTTCCTTTCAGACCCGCATAAAAACAAAACAATAAAAAAAACCCTGGTTTTATTGACATACATAAGCTTCTCATTTTTGAAGTTCAGCTGTAATTGTGAAAGACAAAACTGGCTAATACACAGCCTAGAAACAAAACCATCTCAAGGGCAGAGATCACAGGCAAACTCATGCTGTCATTGTAATATGTTGGCCAACTATGCAGCTAGCTAGAACATTCACTAAGGTTTCAGAGGCAGTAGGTGCAACTTTCAAATGCTGAGTTTGGGTGTCAGTCAGCATCTGACTACTCAAAATACTATTATATCTGAAAAATATTTTCATTATGTATTATTAAAATATATTTATTAAATTATTTAAAATTAAGTATTAAGTTTTAGTGTTTAACAAATATAACAGCTGTTTTTTATTTCTCTAGCTTTGAAGAACGCTAGGCATGAGCTACCATATTCTTTGGTGTCTGAGAAATCTAAAATAAATAATCTTAAATCCATATATCTAAATCGTAAATACAGAGGATAAGGTCAAAGATAGAGAACGTGTGAGAGGACAATGTTCTTCTATTTATCTCTTGAATGTAATTTGTGAAGGTTAACAGTAATAGCTATAATCCAGTCGAGAGACACTTCACATTCTAAGTTTATGATTTCTAAAAGGAGATGAGATAAAACAGGTGTACGTTCTGTGAAAGACAAGTCAAACCACTCTCATTTTTTCCATGACACTTAAATAAATGTAGTAGACTTCAGTTCTTCCATTTAGACATAAAGTCAATAAACACAAGGCCACCTCTAATGCAGTAATTCTGAACAACACAGACCTATATTGTAACCACTAACAGTGGGAAAAATAACTGGCAATCCCTGAAAGTATTTGTAGACATGACTTTTACTTTGATCATGGACTTGATTCAAAGAACTTCATGGAGCCAGTAGAGAACTTCAGTTCTAATAATTTTCAATTGTAAGTGCATAACTTTTCTTAAGGCTTATTTTGGGCTCTAAGTAGACACTACAGGAGTATAAGAGTGTATTGCATCATCTGTGGGTTACTTTGACATGAAGTATTGCAGTGAGGAAAAAAGAGGTAAATTTCTTATATCAAACTCTCATCTAAAGCCTGACTTACAGAGCCTATGAAATTGCCCGTGAATTTCAGAAGAAAAACAGTGACATAGGCAGATTATTCTTTTTACTTGTCCTTTCAGAGAATTGTACTCTTCTTTTAAAAGAGCTTTTATTTGTGCTACATTCATATTAAGATAATCTGTTAATATAGATTCCACAGATTGTACTTGTGGTTCTGGCTGTCAGAGAAAAAGAAAGCTTAGCAAATATAACCATTATATTTTAAAAGTAGTAGGAAAGGATTTAAGAACATGGAGAAATGTGTAGGCTTCAGGCAGTCTAGTGCCTCAGAGAATGTACCTATCCCAGAGCTGTAAACTCCAATACATCATATTATCAACATACTGTAAACACTTTCATTGTTGCAGCTCACAAAATATTTTTGCAAGCATGCAACGTAGCACATTTTTTGCTCTTGACCAGAAGAACAAAATTACTTTTTAAAAATAATGTTTAGGTTCTGTGTTGCATCACTTAAAATACAATGCTCCCTTTTTGGCAACGTCACAGAGAAGCTGAAGAAGAAATGATGAGTAACTAGAATCAAAATGTACAAACGGGCAGTTAAAATACAATACAAACCAAAAAATAAAAAGCTGTCCTGCATAAAGTTAATCAGATCTACTTAGTATTGGTATGACCATAAATGGGAAAAAAATATTTATAAACTTGCATTGAGTCTTACCCATGGAAAAGATGCTAAGAGAACTCTACAGACTATGCTCCAGAGGTTCTTTTCTTTGGACCTTGCTTCTAGGTAGAGAGCTATAGTAACACATACAGCAAGTCTCCAATTCAGAGTTCAGAACACTGCAAACCACCAGTACCCAACCACCCTGCTGCAGAAGTTCTCCCAGTCCAGTGCATCATAGGTTATACTTGCCTCTCTCCAGAGAATCAGGCCCCTACATGAAAAATGCCATCTTTCTACTTTTCTGTTCCTGAGTTCCCTGTTAATACTACTTTTCTGTGGACGTGAATTCTATAAAAATTTCCTGATAATCCACTTTCATTGACTCCATATTCCATGATACCTCACCTTTCTCCTCCAGGATAAATGTTTAATGAACAGCAGAGCAGATGCTATGCTAGGCAAGTGTGATTCCTGAAAAATGCTGAGTAGGGCTGACATCTAGGAACCATGTGTCTAAATTAATTCCCATGGATTTTGAGCTTTTAGGTGTAGCTAATAGTCTGAAGGATACTGTGACGGAAGACAAAAAACAAGGAGATAAGAGGAGCCCAGCTGAGAACTGCCTGGTATCCAGAGATCTTACTTGTTCTCTGTGTCACAAGGCACCAACCTGCTCAGAAGCTTACAGCAGCTTCTCTTGGATCACTGGAAGCAAACATTAGCAAGGTGGGATGCAAATAGCAGTGTGAGAAACAATGTAAATTACTTCACCAGCCTCTGCCTTGTCACAAATTGTAAAATCCTAGGCAGAACTCCCCCTCCAGGTTAATTGCACAACCTCCAAGAACTGCTGTGGCTTTATCCTGTCACTTTCAGTTCTGCCTTACTCCTCATGCCATGCCCTTAGTCCCTGTGTTAGTTGTTAGTATCCTGTACCACCTTCTTATGAGCTGTCATATCCCACTGAACTCATGTCCTTAGTTGAACTTTGCCCTTTAGTTGGCCAACTTTGCAAAAGAGTGACACCTCATACATCTAACCAGATTTCACAAAGCTGCATACAGCTGGTTTTGGTGTAAAAACAACTCTCCTGGAAATAGACATAAAAGTTTTCATGTCCAGGAAAAAATTATATGCATGAGTATCTGTAGAGGAGGCATAAAAAATACTCTGGAGATAGTATATTGTTTTTTTATGCAAAGTTTTGAAGAAAATACTTGTTGTCCTCAGTAAATATAATTAATCAACATCAACCCTTGATCCAGATAACAAGTCACCATCTTCAGTCAGGGTTTCATTACTAAATCAGAGGAATAGTCTTCACTAACCAAATATATAAATTAATCTTTCAGTGATTTTCTTGCTTTTTGTCTATAGTGAATCATATCAGTTCCATCCTACGGTATCCATAAGAATCTAAGCCCAAAAATATTTGCTTCCCTGTACATCTGTTTATTGGAAGACACTAATCTGTTAATGTTTGTACTAAGATTTAAAATATAACAACCAACTAATATAACACTATTAGAAATAATAATACTTGAGAATCAGTTTAATATAATGTTTTCTCCTTATTTACACTTTAAAAGACTCTTCAATATGCAAATACTATATTTTTGTTATAAAATGTCAGCCAAATATTTTAAAGGATGTGTTTAAAGTTAGGCTCATACATATTTAATTGTACTGCACTATATGTTGCTCCTATTTACTGAAAAAGGTATTGTAAGTCTATTTGTTCAAAGTGCTCACCAGTTATAGCTCATTTTTCTTCAAATTTCATGTGCTCAGCAATTTCATACAAGAGGATGTACTTAGTGGTCTGTAAAAGTAAGTATAAATACAGAACCCTAACTTTAAGTGGTCAGTTTTCAGACTTTTTTTGGTATCATGTATCAAATCTGTGAACCCACAAGTGTACTATATCTCACATGGCAGAGAAAATCTGTAGGGTTTTTTTCATTGTCGCTAAGAATTGTTACTTGCATATCACTTTAAATTTAGGCATGGATTGCAGAGAAAGTATTTTGAAACAGTGATAACCTGCTGCCAAAATACTGTTTACAGTGACAATTTAATAGAGTGGAAAAATGCTTGTTTTCTATTTAGTAAAATTTACCTCTTGATCTAGATGTGAATTGCTTCCATGATAGAGCTCAGAAAAAAATGTCAGGCAATGGCTTATGTAGCCCTGCCAGTAAAATGAAACTTTGAAAGTAATACACCTTTGCCAACAGATAATTGAACACTGCATAGGTGACGTCTCAAGGAGGAAGTTTTCATCCTAAATAGCAAAAAAAAATTGAACCTTGCTGATTTCATAGAGTACCCTGGGCATTCTTTAGTGTTTATCCAACATGAGTACTTATGTTAGCTAAGCAGCATTACATCTGAGGATTGACTTATTCTTTAAGTGTTTGAAAAGCAGAAGATGCAAACAAAGCTTAAATGGAAGAGAGTTTAAAACATCAGTTTCCTCTGTTGCTAGTCTCTTTTTCTGATGTTACAGAGAGAAGCATATAATAAACATCATGCTGTGATGGACCAAATGTCCATCTTTTCAAAATTGGTAGGAAGTCAGTCATGAAGGTGTGAGTCTCCCATTTTAAACTCAAATGGAACTATCATACAATCATAGTTGGATATGTAATTCACTTTTTATTTTTTTTTTATTTCTTAAAAAGTTGCCAGGTAATCACCAGCAGCCCAAATCAATGATCACAAAAATCTAGCTAATTAGAAAGAAGGACCTTAGGCTTTTTTGCCTCCAGCACCAATTATCACATAAAGATTGCACCCTTTCCTTCCTTTTGGCATATGTTTTGAAGAAATCTTCCCACAGTACTCAATGGGTTTTAAATTTTATTTAAAAGTTCTCTAGTTCTGTCCTTGTGATGTCACAGAAGTCCTGAGCAGCTGTCTCCTCAAACAACAGCAGGATGTAAGACATGGCAGTAAATGAGATAAAATTCTGAACAGTATATTCTGAATCACTAAATCATATTAATTCTAGCTATTGATACTCATTGAATTGCATTTTTAAATCCAGATTAATAGCTAACTAGTGTGTATTTATCATCTTTGAAAAAAAAATCAAGTACAGAAGGACTGCTCTTAATATCACCTGTGTTGAGTCTGACGTTGATGTGACAAACTGGCTAGGAATTAGCTGATGTGCCCTGGCTGTGGCATGGCCAAATCTTGCATGTGCAAAGCTACTTTTAACATGTTTAGAGCTCTTCTTCCTGATCTCAAAAATTTAAAAGTATACTTTATCTTATCTACTGTCCTGGTTTGAGCCAGGATGAAGTCAATTTTCCTTTTTACTGATTTTTTTTTTTTCCATCAGTAAGCTTTCTTTTAACTAGCAACAGTGTGTTCTGCTAGTTTGATAAGACAGTGGAATGTTTTTCTAACTACTGAGGCTTCAAGGTCGTACCTTCACTCTGCCGGCTTAGACACAATGGGGAGATCTGTGACCCCCCCATAGGAGGCTGAGTTAGACAGACAGCAAAACTGGCCAGAGATATTCCATTCCATATATCTACGTAAGCTCAGAGGAAGGACAGAGATGACAGAAGACAACTTCCTTCCTTCTTCTTCTTCCCTTCTCTTACGTACATGGCTAGTGTCCTGGGAGGACTCTGTTCATCCATCACCGTCGACCCTTAGGCTCGAGCTCTCCTGACCCTCATCACTCTCCACTCTTCTCCAGCAGCAGCTCTGGGATTCCTCAGGACTGTCTGATCTGAGGGAAGTGCTGTGGAAGTTGCTGGGGTGGGGGGAGGCTAGAGGATTTTGCCCATACCTGAACATATCTGTATATAATTGTACATATTTTCTTGTATCATTCATTAGTGTTTTAATTAAAGCTGTGCAATTTAGTTTTCAATCCAGTCAAGTCTCTCTCTTTTTCTCTCTCTCCTTCCCTACTTGGGTGGGAGGGGGAGGGGATCGAGAGCATTGTTGTCGGACCTTGTCACCGTTTGACTCAGGCCTTGAAGCCTCAGTAGTTAGAAAAACATTCCACTGTCTTATCAAACTAGCAGAACACACTGTTGCTAGTTAAAAGAAAGCTTACTGATGGAAAAAAAAAAAATCAGTAAAAAGGAAAATTGACTTCATCCTGGCTCAAACCAGGACAGTAGATAAGATAAAGTATACTTTTAAATTTTTGAGATCAGGAAGAAGAGCTCTAAACATGTTAAAAGTAGCTTTGCACATGCAAGATTTGGCCATGCCACAGCCAGGGCACATCAGCTAATTCCTAGCCAGTTTGTCACATCAACGTCAGACTCAACACAGGTGATATTAAGAGCAGTCCTTCTGTACTTGATTTTTTTTTCAAAGATGATAAATACACACTAGTTAGCTATTAATCTGGATTTAAAAATGCAATTCAATGAGTATCAATAGCTAGAATTAATATGATTTAGTGATTCAGAATATACTGTTCAGAATTTTATCTCATTTACTGCCATGTCTTACATCCTGCTGTTGTTTGAGGAGACAGCTGCTCAGGACTTCTGTGACATCACAAGGACAGAACTAGAGAACTTTTAAATAAAATTTAAAACCCATTGAGTACTGTGGGAAGATTTCTTCAAAACATATGCCAAAAGGAAGGAAAGGGTGCAATCTTTATGTGATAATTGGTGCTGGAGGCAAAAAAGCCTAAGGTCCTTCTTTCTAATTAGCTAGATTTTTGTGATCATTGATTTGGGCTGCTGGTGATTACCTGGCAACTTTTTAAGAAATAAAAAAAAAATAAAAAGTGAATTACATATCCAACTATGATTGTATGATAGTTCCATTTGAGTTTAAAATGGGAGACTCACACCTTCATGACTGACTTCCTACCAATTTTGAAAAGATGGACATTTGGTCCATCACAGCATGATGTTTATTATATGCTTCTCTCTGTAACATCAGAAAAAGAGACTAGCAACAGAGGAAACTGATGTTTTAAACTCTCTTCCATTTAAGCTTTGTTTGCATCTTCTGCTTTTCAAACACTTAAAGAATAAGTCAATCCTCAGATGTAATGCTGCTTAGCTAACATAAGTACTCATGTTGGATAAACACTAAAGAATGCCCAGGGTACTCTATGAAATCAGCAAGGTTCAATTTTTTTTTGCTATTTAGGATGAAAACTTCCTCCTTGAGACGTCACCTATGCAGTGTTCAATTATCTGTTGGCAAAGGTGTATTACTTTCAAAGTTTCATTTTACTGGCAGGGCTACATAAGCCATTGCCTGACATTTTTTTCTGAGCTCTATCATGGAAGCAATTCACATCTAGATCAAGAGGTAAATTTTACTAAATAGAAAACAAGCATTTTTCCACTCTATTAAATTGTCACTGTAAACAGTATTTTGGCAGCAGGTTATCACTGTTTCAAAATACTTTCTCTGCAATCCATGCCTAAATTTAAAGTGATATGCAAGTAACAATTCTTAGCGACAATGAAAAAAACCCTACAGATTTTCTCTGCCATGTGAGATATAGTACACTTGTGGGTTCACAGATTTGATACATGATACCAAAAAAAGTCTGAAAACTGACCACTTAAAGTTAGGGTTCTGTATTTATACTTACTTTTACAGACCACTAAGTACATCCTCTTGTATGAAATTGCTGAGCACATGAAATTTGAAGAAAAATGAGCTATAACTGGTGAGCACTTTGAACAAATAGACTTACAATACCTTTTTCAGTAAATAGGAGCAACATATAGTGCAGTACAATTAAATATGTATGAGCCTAACTTTAAACACATCCTTTAAAATATTTGGCTGACATTTTATAACAAAAATATAGTATTTGCATATTGAAGAGTCTTTTAAAGTGTAAATAAGGAGAAAACATTATATTAAACTGATTCTCAAGTATTATTATTTCTAATAGTGTTATATTAGTTGGTTGTTATATTTTAAATCTTAGTACAAACATTAACAGATTAGTGTCTTCCAATAAACAGATGTACAGGGAAGCAAATATTTTTGGGCTTAGATTCTTATGGATACCGTAGGATGGAACTGATATGATTCACTATAGACAAAAAGCAAGAAAATCACTGAAAGATTAATTTATATATTTGGTTAGTGAAGACTATTCCTCTGATTTAGTAATGAAACCCTGACTGAAGATGGTGACTTGTTATCTGGATCAAGGGTTGATGTTGATTAATTATATTTACTGAGGACAACAAGTATTTTCTTCAAAACTTTGCATAAAAAAACAATATACTATCTCCAGAGTATTTTTTATGCCTCCTCTACAGATACTCATGCATATAATTTTTTCCTGGACATGAAAACTTTTATGTCTATTTCCAGGAGAGTTGTTTTTACACCAAAACCAGCTGTATGCAGCTTTGTGAAATCTGGTTAGATGTATGAGGTGTCACTCTTTTGCAAAGTTGGCCAACTAAAGGGCAAAGTTCAACTAAGGACATGAGTTCAGTGGGATATGACAGCTCATAAGAAGGTGGTACAGGATACTAACAACTAACACAGGGACTAAGGGCATGGCATGAGGAGTAAGGCAGAACTGAAAGTGACAGGATAAAGCCACAGCAGTTCTTGGAGGTTGTGCAATTAACCTGGAGGGGGAGTTCTGCCTAGGATTTTACAATTTGTGACAAGGCAGAGGCTGGTGAAGTAATTTACATTGTTTCTCACACTGCTATTTGCATCCCACCTTGCTAATGTTTGCTTCCAGTGATCCAAGAGAAGCTGCTGTAAGCTTCTGAGCAGGTTGGTGCCTTGTGACACAGAGAACAAGTAAGATCTCTGGATACCAGGCAGTTCTCAGCTGGGCTCCTCTTATCTCCTTGTTTTTTGTCTTCCGTCACAGTATCCTTCAGACTATTAGCTACACCTAAAAGCTCAAAATCCATGGGAATTAATTTAGACACATGGTTCCTAGATGTCAGCCCTACTCAGCATTTTTCAGGAATCACACTTGCCTAGCATAGCATCTGCTCTGCTGTTCATTAAACATTTATCCTGGAGGAGAAAGGTGAGGTATCATGGAATATGGAGTCAATGAAAGTGGATTATCAGGAAATTTTTATAGAATTCACGTCCACAGAAAAGTAGTATTAACAGGGAACTCAGGAACAGAAAAGTAGAAAGATGGCATTTTTCATGTAGGGGCCTGATTCTCTGGAGAGAGGCAAGTATAACCTATGATGCACTGGACTGGGAGAACTTCTGCAGCAGGGTGGTTGGGTACTGGTGGTTTGCAGTGTTCTGAACTCTGAATTGGAGACTTGCTGTATGTGTTACTATAGCTCTCTACCTAGAAGCAAGGTCCAAAGAAAAGAACCTCTGGAGCATAGTCTGTAGAGTTCTCTTAGCATCTTTTCCATGGGTAAGACTCAATGCAAGTTTATAAATATTTTTTTCCCATTTATGGTCAAACACGTGACCAGTTGTCTCTAGGAAGAGTCTGGAGATTACTTCCCCACCTATTTGACACCTTATTCTTCCTGCCAGTCATTTGTTCAATGGCTGAGGTGTGGAAGTGAAAAGAGTCAGAGAGGAGGTCTCCATACTGTCGTGCTTTAAAAGCTACCTCACGTACAGTTGGTCTTTGATAACCTTCAAAGCATTCCATGAAGGAGAATATATGGGCATGCACTGCTGGTACAGCCTGAACAAACCTCCGGAACATTTGCGTGTCACACTCAACATCATCAGGATTTGTGAGTCCATCTTTATCAAACGGTGACATCTACATATCTATAAATCAAATTGTGCGATGTAATTATAAAATTTATAGATCTGAATGCATTATATATATATAGTTAATGTAATATAAAATGTAATGGAAATTATTGCCAATTTGCGTATGACATCCATGCGCATGAAAAGAGAGAGCACGATTAATTAACTCCAAGGAGAAAGGAAATAACTTCTACTATATATTAACAGTAATACCACATTGTAATAAAGCCAAATTCACTCATGCAATGCCATTGAATTCAGTAAACCTACACAAATAATAATACCTCTTTACACAGGGGTATTATAGCATATAGCTTGGAAAATTTTAGCTATTAACAAAATACAAATTCTTCATATTAAACAGGGTTGCCCCGTCAAGCCTTTTATCAAAGATTCAGAAGTACTGATTTTCTCTGAAAATTTAGAAAACCAGATTGGAAATATTTCTACTGTACCTGAAAAAAGAAAAATTAATTACAATAAGTAATATTATTTTTCCAATAAGAATTGTTATTTCATAGAATTTACATTACTCATCTTACATTGTAAATCAGTCTAGATATGGTAGCTTCTTATCATCTTCTAAAGTAGTGTCTTCCAGCCCTTTCCAGTTTTTATTAAATATCAGAATAAACCCAAAAAATGTTGTGATAATCTTGATATTTATTTAAATATTAACTATTCTCCTTTTTTTTTTTTTTTTTTTTTTTTTTTATATATATATCACAGTTACAGAACTGTATTACTTAATATCATTTTTCTCCCAGGTAATTTGAATTCTAGATAAACTGGCTAATCTTGCTGAGTTTATTAGAGTAAGATTCACTCCTTGAAAGGAAGGGATTTGTTTTCTCACCACTGGCATTTGAATATATGTCTTACATATGATAGATTTCAATTTAATTATGATTTTAGAAATTTCCATGTGCAGATTTTCTATTTTAAAATATTCTGATAAAATCTAGTAAAATGCAGTTAAACATGTATCAGTAAGGATACAAACCCTTGTTACTGTCAGGATTTGTAACATAAAATTTAATATTCATTCCTGTGAGTGAGACAGTGTCAGAGCAATGCAAACTTGATAGAACTCCCAAGAAGTTAGTGAGCTTCTTCAGATTTTAAGTACTCCAAAGGACATCACAGTATCATAGGATATGATCAAACACACATTTAAATCAGTGCAATTGCATATTGAAGAATAAAATTATGTGGATTTTTTGCAAATTTGGCATCATGGAAGCAGTCTGATTGTCATGAGCTGGTAACTAGAGAGGTTCAATACTTTGCTAGTTAATTTTCTTTGATATTCTTTTTGTACCAAATGCGGATGCTAACTTTTTTGTCTCTTTGTCTTATATTTGGATCTCTCCGCTGACATCCAGAAGAGAGGCTACAAGCTGGTCAAGTGTCAAAAACACTTGAACAGCACATTTTAAAAAATGTTAATGAACACCCACTGTCTTCAGGGTGATTATTTACCACTACCTGAAAAAGGAGGTGCTTCAATTGCATAGGAGATGTGTTCACTTGAGGAAAAAATCAGCTTTTTAGGAACTTTCAGAGAGTGTTTGTTTTGTTAGTTCTTCATAAGAAGTAGCTTAGCATAGTAATATTGTTAATATATAGTTAATGGAGATGCATCTGAAGCCTGTACAATGCCACTATAATTGACACTAAATAGAAACTGGTGGCACACGATATATTTGTTTCACTGTCATATGTTTAGTACACAGCATGTGATAGGTGATAAGAAAAAAGCTTTAAAATAAATAAATAAAGTACTTTTAATAAAAGTTTGTATGCCATTTTTGGGCTCTGACTCAAATCATGTGCAAAGTGCATCTTCATTTAATCATGTTATCAAACATGTAAATGTCACAGAATCACAGAATCCTAGGGGTTGGAAGGGACCTCGAAAGATCATCTAGTCCACCCCCCCTGCCAGAGCAGGGTCACCTAGAGTACATCACACAGGAACATGTCCAGGGGGGTTTTGAATGTCTCCAGTGAAGGAGACTCCACAACCTCTCTGGGCAGCCTGTTCCAGGGCTCTGTCACTCTCACAGTAATGAAGTTCTTCCTGATATTCACATGGAACCTCCTATGCTCCAATTTGCACTCATTGCCCCTTGTCCTATCACTGGTCATCACTGAAAAAAGCCTAACTCCAGCTCCTGACACTCACCCTTTACATATTTGTAAACATGGATGAGGTCACCCCTCAGTGTCCTTTTCTCCAAGCTAAAGAGACCCAGCTCCCTCAGCCTTTCCTCATAAGAGAGATGTTCCACTCCCTTCATCATCTTTGTAGCTCTGCGCTGGACTCTTTCAAGCAGTTCCCTCTCCTTCCTGAACTGAGGGGCCCAGAACTGGACACAATATTCCAGATGAGGCCTCAACAAGGCAGAATAGAGGGGGGGGAGAACCTCTCTTGACCGACTAACCACACCCTTTCTAATGCACCCCAGGATGCCATTGGCCTTCTTAGCCACAAGGGCACATTGCTGGCTCATGGTCATCCTCCTGTCCACCAGGACCCCCAGGTCCCTTTCTCCTGCACTGCTTTCCAGCAGGTCAGACCCCAACCTGTACTGGTACATAGGGTTGTTCTTCCCCAGATGCAAAAATCTACATTTACCCTTGTTGAATTTCATCAAGTTTCTCCCTGCCCAACTCATACTTGATCTACTTATCTACAAGGATGCTGTGGGAGACGGTGTCAAATGCTTTACTGAAATCAAGATAAACCACATCTACCATTCTACCATTATCTATCCACCTAGTAATTTCATCATAGAAGGCTATAAGGTTGGTCAAACATGACTTACCCTTGGTAAAACCATGTTGACTGCTCTTGATGAACACCTTCATCCTTGATATGCCTAGAGATAGTGCCAAGGACACGTTGTTCCATCACCTTCCCAGGGATGGAGGTGAGGCTGACTGGTCTATAGTTACCCGGGTCCTCCTTCTTTCCTTTCTTGTAGACTGGAGTGACATTTGCTATCCTCCAGTCCTCAGGCACGTCTCCTGTTACCTATGACTTACCAAAGATGATGGAGAGTGGCCTAGGAATGACCTCCGCCAGCTCACTCAGCACCCTTGGATGCATCCCATCCGGACCCATCGATTTATGGATGTCCAGATTGCCCAGCTGATCCCTAATCCAATCCTCATGTACCAAGGCAAACTCCTCCTTTATCCTGACTTGTTCTGGGGCTATAGGAATCTGGGGCTCCTGGGGAAAGCCTGCAGGAGGAAAGACAGAGCCAAAGAAGGCGTTCAGCACCTCTGCCTTCTTTATATCCTCTGTCACCAGGGCACCCACCTGTCAGAATAAGGAAGGATATTAATTGATGAACAGAAGCAATCAATACACAAATTAAGTGGTAAAATTAAAAAACAAAAACAAAAACAACAAAAAAACACAAAAAAAACCCCACTGAATTTCTCGTAAATATGACTATGTACATTGTTTTTGTTTTATCATAATGTGGATTTACTAACTAACTTTCAGGTATCTTTATCTTTTGGGACACAATATTCAATAAAAAGATTTATATTTTGTTCTGACAAACAGTGCTATTTACTGGTTCCTCACATGTTGATTTCTAGTTTTGGGCAAACTGCATTAAGTTAAATACTGTTTTTTTTTCAATTATAACTCATGAGGTACCTGTAGTAATAGAACAGAGTTGATCATAGTGGTATTAAGTCAAGCTTGCTGCTCTTTAGGGAGTAGATGGCCCTTACTTTACCTTCATACAAACAGGACTATGCTCCTGCTGAGTGAATGGAAATCTTCTATTTTGTCATTAATTTTACTCTAAATATTTTTTCTGTATTTTGGAATATGTATTTTTTAGTTTAGGCTCTGCTAATTTGATAATAGTATTTCCTCAGTAATCATGTCAGTATCTGCCTGGTAGTTATGCTGATTGTAGCCAGCAGCTCATGGAACACAAGTGAAATCTGGCAAAATGTTATGTCCACGTAGGGAACCCTCAATGCTGGGAATCTTAAACTTCTCTTGACTTGTATATTAGAGTGAACTTGGCATTCACTGTTGGGTTTCAGAGTGGTAAGAAACTTGTCCTGTCTTATTTAGACCTTCTATATGTATTCTGTGCCTCCAGTGGCAGTAAGTAGATTTTATTTTAATTTTCTCTGGAAATAACAATGGAATTCCAAGTTACTTTAGTGGATCTATTTACTTTTTGATGAACTGTCTACAGCCTCACAACTTCAGATATTAGTTCCATTATATGTATTCTTACAAATAATAAATCCTTAAGCACACGAACTCATCAATTCTCTTTAAGCAACAAAAAACCTGAAAGTTCAAGATTGCACTGGGAGGAAGAAATTCCTAGAGTGTGGATTTTAAGCAGAATGAATAATGATATGTTAATAGGCAGCTGCAACATATGCGTATTCTGCCCATTACACCTTTGGCTATTTATCGCCAGTTGGTGTACTGAGTTCAGATCAGACTTGGGTGAGCAATATTGTTCACAAAGATTTCAGTCTCCTCTGTTTCTAGTATATGTAGAATTGACTGGGGTATCACTTCAAGAATAATTATAATTTTAGAAAGAAAAATATACTACAATTTTAGTATTTGTAAGTAGTCATGACAGTAGATTCAGAAAAACAGGCATGCTGATTCATGGACAACTGGGGTGAAACGCAGCTTCAGTGTAGAAAGGAACTTGCAAACCCACAAAGTATGCAGATGGCAGAAAAAAAGACTTTTAAATCAGACCCTTTAGTTTTCATCTGACAGTTGTGCAAGGAGTGTAAGATATAGTATAACTTGGAGGTGTAAATCCCTGTATTTACTACACTGTTGAGCATAATTTGCCTGTTCATAGGGCTTATTTCTTGCCAAAGAAGTCCTCCACTCTTTGTTACTGGAAGTAAGCTACATCTGGCTCTGGGTGTCATTTCGATTCCCATGAGTCATATACCAATGAGGATAAAAAAAATGCCCTTGCAATATTCAGAAGCAGACTCCATTCATTCAACTAAGAAGCCTTAGCGATGTAATTACAAAGCAGGTGATGAACTACCATGCAAGCTGATCTTTAATCAACACATACTCAAAGCTAGAAGCCCATAGAACAAGAAAATTATTAGTTAATTTAATAGCTAAAGGAAATGGGAATTCAAATGGGAATATGTTAAGAGTAGCCTGACAGTTTATTACTGTGCTAGCATTTTGTGTCAGTAAAATACTCGTTTATTTCGAATCTATACGATAATTTTATTTTAAAAAACCACCAAATTGTTAAAAAATATCATAGAATCATAGAACCATAAAGGTTGGAAGTGACATTAAAGACCACCAAGTTCCAGCCACCCTGCAGTGACCAGGGAACCCTACCACTAGATCAGGTTGCACAAAACCTCATCCAACCTGGCCTTAAAAATCTCCAGGCATGGGGTATCAACAACCTCCCTGGGCAACCCATGCCGGCTGCTCACCACCCTTATAGTGAAGAATTCCTTTTTAATATCTAACCTAAATCTCCCCTCTCTCAGTTTAAATCCATTACCCCTTGTCCTATCACTGCCTTCTCTCATGAAAAGTCCCTCCCCAGCTTTCCTATAGACCTATAGACCTGTCAGCATCACTTACATCCCTGGAAAGGTGATGGAACAACTTGTTCTTGGCACTATCTCTAAGCATAACAAGGATGAAGGAGTCATTAAGAGCAGTCAACATGGTTTTACCAAGGGAAAGTCATGTTTGACCAACCTGATAGCCTTCTGTGAGGAAGTAACTAGGTGGAGAGATAATAGTAGAGCAGTAGATGTGGTTTATCTTGATTTCAGTAAAGCATTTGACACTGTCTCGCACAGCATCCTTGTAGATTAATGGAGGAAATGTGCTCTTGATGGTCAGGTAGTGAGGTGGATCATGAACTGGTTGAAAGGAAGAAGTCGAAGAGTTGTGGTGAATGGGACAGAATCTAGTTGGAGGTCTGTGACTACAGGAGTCCCTTAGGGATCAGTACTGGCACCGGTGTTGTTCAAGATCTTCATCAACAACCTGGATGAGGGAACAGAGCGTGCCCTCAGCAAGTTTGCTGATGACATTAAACTGGGAGGTGTGGCTGATACACCAAAAGGCTGTGCTGCCATTCAGCAAGACCTTAACAGGCTGGAGAATTGGGGGGAGAAAAATCTGATGAACTTCAACAAGGACAAATGTAGAGTCTTGCATCTGCGGAAGGGCAACCCCATGTACCAGTACAGGTTGGGGGCTGACCTGCTGGAGAGCAGTGTGGGGGAAAGGGACCTGGATGTCCTGGTGGACAGGAGGATGACCATGAGTCAACAATGTGTCCTTGTAGTCGAGAAGGCCAATGGCATCCTGGGGTGTATCAGAAAGGGTTTGGTTAGTCGGTCAAGAGAGGTTCTCCTCCCCCTCTATTCTGCCTTGGTGAGGCCACATCTGGAATATTGTGTCCAGTTCTGTGCCCCTCAGTTCCAGAAGGATAGGGAACTGCTTGAAAGAGTCCAGCACCAGCCCCCATGAGTGCATCCCATCAGGGCCCATGGATTTGCACATGTTCAGTTTGCCCAAATGATCTCTAACCCAATCCTCGTTGACCAGTGGAGAACTCCAGCCTTTCTCTGTTACTTCTGGGGTCTGGGATCCCAAAGACTGGTCTCAGGAGCAAAGACTGAAGGAAATAAGGTATTCAGTAACTCTGCCTTCTCTGCATCCTCCGTTACCACCTCATTCAGCAGTGGGCCCACATTTTCCTATTTCTTCCTTTAACTACTGATGTATTTGAAGAAGCCCTTTTTGTTCTCTTTTACTTCCTTAGCCACATATAACTCTAAGAGAGATTTGGCCTTTCTTGTTGCCTTCCTACATACCCTGACAATGTTTCCGTAGTTCTCCCAAGTGACCAGACCCTTTTTTCACATACTGAGAACTTCGTTTTTTCCACATTACTTTTTTCAGCAGCTACTTGTTCATTCATGCAGCTCTTTTTCCTCCTCTGCTCTTTTTTTTACTCATAGGAGTGCTCTTATCTTGAGCTTGGAGGAAGTGATGTTTGAATTATAACCACCTCTTCTGGGCCACCCTACCTTCTCGAGTCTTAACCCACAGGATTCCTCCAAGTAGGTCTTTGAAGTGTACAAGTGTAGTCCTCTGAAAGTCCAGGGTTGCAATCCTACTTGTTGCCCTATTTCTACCTTGCATAATACTAAACTCTGCCATGTTGTGATCACCGCTTCCATGGCTGCCACTAACCTTCATGTCCCCAGCCAGATCTTCTTTGTTCATTAATACAAGGTCCAGCAGTGCATCTCTCCTAATTGGCTCTTCTACCAGCTGCATCAGGAAGTTACCATTGCTGCACTTCAAGAGTTTTATGGACTGAGTATGCCTAGCTATGTGGCCTTTCCAACAAATATATTTCTTTTGGTGAAGATTAATATGAAATACATTTTAGCCTGAAAGAACCATAGGATTAGGTTATTCTATGTCAATGTATCCGTATGAGATAGAATTTTTTCTCTAATCTACACCAGCTTGAGAAAAGATGAAGTCAGATCTGTTTTGGATAAAGATAAACAATGAAAAGCCATAGAAAATATGACAGACTCCAACATTTTTTTTCCACTGTTTTATTTGTTGGGATCAATTTGGTTTTTCATTTCACATAGTGACTAAATCACAATAAACAGCAGCACTTTTGAGAGTACACTACCTTTATGTGCTTGGAAATACTATAAATACTTTTTTTTTTTTTTTTTTTAGTAAAAGAACAACACCTGAGAAATTATATTACATGTACATTCTGTATGAAAAAAAATCAGTATAATCAGAAGACTAGTTTGAAATGCTTGATGCAACATTTTTTTCTTAAATGCATATTTTTTGGTTATATATGGTCTTAATAGTTTATACTGGCTTTAAGATAGTGCTGTGGTAGTAGATGTTAGAAATTATAAGTAGCAAATAGAAAGGAGTTGGAAATTATAAGAATATGTTTACACCTAGTAACACTCTTCACTTTAGCCAACACATAAGGTAGTGAGTGCTTGTCAGTGCTTTCCTCTTGTCCCGTTGAGTCCCAAGAAGATGTGCAGGCCATGGCTTAAGTGGCTACTTCTATGACATAGCTTGATAACTCTGATTTCCTCCTGTCTTCTGGGGGAAGTCAAGCACTCCAGGAAGGATTAAAACCTTCCTGGTGTTATTCTGATTTGGTACTTGGATCCTGACCTAAATGCATGAAGACCTCATTTAAGAACCTTCCTCTGTTACAAAACATTGCTCTAAACTGTACTTGCACTTCTTGTTAGTATTTTATTTCTTGTGTCAGCGATGTCTTCTTACCTGCCCCCCGCCTTCACCTCATATTCTTGTCTACATATTTTGATAAAGTGCAAAAGCAGAACCTCTCAGCAGAGTCTTTGTTGGAAAAAGCAGCATCTAGAGGGGTGGAGGTGGCTGGTAGAAGAAACGCAAAGTTTACATGTTTACATAGGAGAAAATTATAGAGAGAAAACAGCAATGTATTTCAATAACAGGGCTCTGTGCAGTACATACAGCTAAATGATAGATTACTGTGGGTGTATGTAAATATAGACATTTCTGCATTCAGTTATTGAACTGGCTTCAGTAAATAGAGACTTCTTGTAAACTCCATGGAGAAGAAATAGAAATTAGATTCTGCATGAACAGTGAAACCACTTTAGTGGGCAATATTTTAAATATTAATCTTAAAAAAAATGCACTCATTTTACTCAAGAAATACATGTTTGAAAGGGCAGCTTCCTGGAGTGAATTCAATCATATCTAAATTTTTGCTATTTAACCTTTTTTTTTTCAGTCCACCCATTCGAAAGGCCAAGTTAATTTACAGAAATATTTTGTGCTATAATGTGATTTTAAGGAACAATAAAATCTTATACCATTTGTTGATGCATTTAATAGTCGTTTTCACTACTAACGGGGTTTATGAGTTCCTTAAGAGCACTTTAAGGTTCCAATCCAAAAAGGTACTGAAAAATAAGCTATATTTGAGCATGAGTGCTAAAAGCAATAAGATTACTTAGGTACTTACAGTGTCAGTTCAAGCATCTTGCTGATTTGGCATGTGCAAGTGAAGTACAAGCAAATGTAAGCACATCTCTCATTTGATGGTTAGCAAGGAGCTATGTATGCTGCATACCAGGCTTAAGATTTTGGAGACCCTGGATAGTCTATACAGGCCGGAAAATGAGTTGCCTTGTAAGTTTTGCTTCTGATTTAAGTCTAAGTACATCCCGTTATAGAATCTCTAGGTGGGCTGCTGCACTGCAGACTTTCCATCTATCTGAATCAGTCTACTGTATGACCTCACATAACTTAAAATTTCAGTTTTTGAGGAGAATCCTATAGTAACTTTTCTGCTCCTTCTCCTGTATCTGGTGTTGAATGGAATATTTGCCTGGAGAGATATGAATTCATACAAGGGATCCTTGTATTCCTTAACAGATAAAAATTATGTGTTTATATTTAGAAAACAAAATGACAAATTATGGTATCTCAAGAAATGTAGGGACTTCTAATTAAAAGGCAGATTACAATAATTGAAAAGATACTTCAAAATGCATTAGGAAAAAAGTTTGGTAGTGGTTTGTTGTTTCCCCCCTCTTTCCTTCCCTGTAATTCTACAAGATTAATGCTGGATTTATGTTCCCTTGTATTAGAACATTGCTTTTTTTGGCATTGTTAATATTGCTCTTTTCTTTCACATTACTTATCTCAACTGCAGTAAAACGGAGAAAGCTTTATGTGAATGTGTTTATAAATATTGGTTCCCTTCAATTGATAACATGTTTTGTATATGTTCTCAAAGTGTGGGTAAAAAAGTATGTTTAAATGAAATGCGTATAAAGATTAAACCAACAGGGAAGGGCATGTGGACTGCTTCATTCATAAGCCCCTTTTATTGCTTTGCCTTCTATCTAGCCACCATGCAATACAGCCAGGAGAAATCAGGTGAAAACTAAACCAAATATTTTTTTCAGCCTAACTTTAGGTCTTTCTTTTCCTGGTACTGGAAACCTGGTTTGAGCCAGGATGATGCCAATTTTTCTTTTACTGTTTTTCTGTTATGTGGTGTTTTGTTTTGTTTTATTCTTCAGTGAGCTCTCTTTTTAACTAGCAGCTACTGGACTGATAACGCTGGAATGTTTATGCTACTACTGAGATTCCAAGGTCAGTTTGTTGTACTTAGTGAATCTGCAGCCTCTTCTGCTACAGGGAGGAAAAGAGTCATATTTGTAACCCCCTGTAGGGAGAAGTGGACTAGACAGACAGCAAAATTGGCCAGAGATTCCATATATCTGCATTGGATGCACCTCTGAGATTAACATATGAAAAAACTTATATAAGACCTGAGAGCAGAGGAAAGGGGGTGGTGAGAGCAAGGTGGAGAGCAGTGCTAGAGCAGAAGTTCCCCTTCAGCCTATGGTGAGAAGGCAGGCTATCCCTCTGAAAGCCACAGAAGAGCATGGCAGAGAATCTCCTGAAGGAGGATGGTGGAATAGATGTGGACCTGCAGCCCATGAAACTGCACCTGCAGCTGTGGAGGACCACATGGAGAGTCCACGAGGACCAGTGGAGGTAACTGTTCCCAAAGCAGCCCATGACTGTGGAAATCCACGCTGGAGTAGTCTGCTCCTGAAGGACTGCACCTCCACGGAGAGACTGAAGTCACAGAGGTTCGTGAATTTGTCAACATTCCTTGTGCTGGGATTTCCTTATTTGAAAACCCACTTTGATGAGTTTACCAGGTATAGACCATTCAGAAGCAATATTGAAATCATGGTGGCTAAACCAGATTTCCACAACAGAAAAAGCAGTTCAATATGATCTTGTTTTAAAGAAATTCTGATTCCTTCCACTGTTTTAGAAGCACCTTTGTCATCCTTAACAAGTATCCTATGGTGTAAAGTAGATTTTAGCTGCCCATCAGCCCTAGCTCTCATTCCCAGAAAGTGATACTGGGAAAGTTGCTTTTCCCTGTACTCAGCTGAGAGCTAAGCAATCCTGAGTGGCACAGTCTCATAGCTCCTGCTTATCTCAGAATTCAGAGGGAGCTCAAGTGGGTAACTCAGCCTTTCAGAGAAGCAAGTGTGATCAGGAAGAAAAAGCAGACTGCATGGTTAAAGCAGTTCATCACTGCTCCAAAGATTTGGAGTTCTCTCTACCCCACTGTGATAGACTATGTGACATTCAGTAACACAAATACAATTATTAGTTGTGTATTTCTCATTTGCTGGCTGTGCAGTTTGGAGACATTGATAACTGCAGCAGTTATTAATCCATTTTAAATACATGATGCTACAAAATGCAAAGCAATATGGAAAATTAGGTTCTGTATGTCTTATATTGGCTATGTAAATATAGTAAACCCTTTGATTTTATAGGCTATGACCCTTGTCTGTATAATCAGCCTAATCCACCACTAACAATTAGCAATGGTGTTACAAAATTAAGTTTATTAAATGCACATCTATTATATTTATGATCCTTGTAGAAAAGATCATGAAGAGGCTAATAATTCTGTGTTCAGAGCAGGGATTGAATATCATGCAGTAACTGATCCTGCACAGAAAAATGGAACTGAATGTGAGTAGCTGTTCATGAACCAATCATAGCCCTCCCTCTACAAGAAAGATGTATGATAATATGGAATAAAATACTGTGCAATTATATATCTAATTAATTATCATAATGATACACACAGCGGGATTAAATTATTGCTTTGTAGACAATCCATATTCTATCATTCCCTAACTTGTGCATGTTTTTGGCTTCATGATAGCTTGATATTGTGTGATAAAATCTTGGTGAGAGGGAGTACTACACAATATGATAAACCACATGTATCAGACTAACTCCTTTATAGATTTACTTCTTTTGAAGAAAGACCAGTGAATATTTACATTCTCAAGGGTTTATTAGATGTTCCCAATTGCCAGCATGACATTTTTTTTCCTCAGACAGAAGGAGAAGGTGAAAGAAAGTAATTAAAAATAAAGTTATGGAAACAAGCACAAGGTTAAAGTAGACACTTTACACTTACATGTTGCTGATCTCTACTTAGTTACTGTTAAGCTTCTTTAGCCCTGCTTTAGTTTTAAACTGTTGTAATTAATTTCTGTTTTGTTTTGTTTTGTTTTTCCAAAAGTAAACATGTATTGAAAGATTGTTTAGGAAAAATACTTTGAAAATACAGGATAAATGTTTTGCATGCCACATCTTCAGAGCAATATGCATTATGAAAGAAGATAGTCTTGAGATGTCTTCTTCAGAAAGATCTTTCAATTACTTCTGGATTGGTCTGATGAAGAAGGGTTGTATGTGTGCTTTGGTTTCAGGAGAGGAGCATTCCTGGAGTCTGATGCTGTATTTTGAGGACAGATCTTTACACAATTATGACAGGATCACGTCTATAGTATAGCCAGAAGCATTTAGTAATATTCTTGATCCACAGTAGGCATCTATTTTTACTCACTGAGCTTCCTGCAGAAATCTAAAGCTGATCACTGCTGCTGAGAGCTGCTCCTTCCCTCTCTTTTTCTGAACAGTAAAGAAAGAGGTGAGGGTTAATTGTTGATCATATTTCTGGAAAAGATGGGAATTATATATATGGAACAATTGAAAAAACAGGTAGAGTTTGCACACATTTCAGAGATGCAGGAAAACAGCTTTACCTGTAGATTAGAAATGGCTAAGTGGTTGTGGGCCCCATTGTCTTTTTTTTTATTTCTTTTTTTTTTTTCTTTTTTTTTCTCCTTTTCCCATGACAAAGCTGAGAAGATGGGGAAAAGAGCAATATGTTCAGCCTGTTCCTCCTTGACCATAGTAAAACAATCAACCAAATCAAAAATCTTCTAGCTCTAACCTCAAAGGACTCACTTCAACAGAAAAAGACAGCAGTGGCAAAACTGGTAAATAAAATCTCTAATTCCTTCTCTCTTGCCAGAAGAATTTGCCTGAAAGTGCTCACAACAGAAGGAGGGAATTGACGCTCACAGATAATTTAGCTGTTGAGACACTTACAAGGTTTGACAGTAAGAAAGGTTTGTTCTGGACAAACAAACAGGAAGAATAGGAGCTTAGCCAGATGGATGAACCATGTGTAAAGTCTGGCTAGCACTCTGGGTCTTCCCGGCTGTGCAAGCTGAAGAACAAGTTTGTACCGGTTCCTGCCACTGTGCTGTTTCAGATCCTGATTTGGTAAGACTTCTCTTAGTATGAGGGAAAAATGGTTCATTTTAGCTGCTTGAGTCTTTAAGATTTCATTTTATGAGTCTTCAACATCATGTTTATGTTTATTGCATAGGAAATCTCATACAACTTCAGAATGAGTAACAGTAATTATCGCTATTGTATTCCCAAAGTTTTCCTCCATGTAGTTCTTTTCGTCATTTGGATATTTTATCAAAATCTGGATTGGAAGAAAAGAGGTGCCAGGAGAGATGAGAATATAAAAAGTCAGAACCCAAAGGAAAGTAAATTATGCAGAAAAACAGGGAAAAGGCGCCAGGTATTTTCATTCCAGATTTAAAAGTGTAAAGAATGTTACACTATATGACCCAGAGGGAATAAAGAAAAGGATATTGAAGAGATGTTTTTATGTAATCCAAAGCTCTTTTTTAAAACAATAAATAAATTATTTAAGTGACAGATTTTTGCACTATTTGGGGGAAATTAGGGTCTTTATAGCAATATGGCTATCTCTGTTTATCTCACTGTTTATTTTCATCTGATTCACACAAAGCAAAATGTTTAAATCATTGATTTTTATTTTTTTTTCTATTTGTACAGTGACATTGTGACACTTCAAAAATGTTACTCAAAGGTTCCTCTTTATCTTCCCTGGCTTCAGAATAAAATCTGTGTTCTAAATCATGCATTTTCTATGGGAGGTTTATTAGTTGCACATTGAAAAAAATTTGTTGGTTACACTGGTCAGGAACTATGGATTTGATCACAAAATAAGTGAGGGGATGGAGATGATTCCTTCATGTGTTTGAGCTTTATTGTTCCTGGATGTGTCAATAACTCATGATTGTCTTATATGCTTGGGGGAAAACAAAACAAAACAAGAAAATAAGACTTTCTGACCTTTGTAAATACTATCTGGAGCAGAAAATATGCCATGAATACCAGTAATACTAAGAGTGTTCTGAAAATGCTTGATTATTTTTCATAAGCATGCAACTCAAATCACCTTTGGCTCTTAAACCTGTGCTACAGAGAGAATGGACAGATGCATGAAGAAGCAGAAGTGGAACAATACTAAGAACTAGAGGATGGAAAAATTATCTTTGTTCTTTCAAAGAATGAAGACTGATCTTGTCTATATGTGGGAGCATATGTACATTTGTATAGAGAGTTTTGATGTAAAATTATGAAATGAAAATCCATGAAAATTTCTCACAAATACTTCTTAAGTCAGTCTGGAATGTAGCATTTTTTCTCTTGGTACACAACACTTTTTACAATAGATGTGAAAAATGGTAAATACATCAAGCACATCTTGTTCCTTTGTTTCATGCATCTATTGATTTAGCGCCATATAATGCAGTCAGGCATTCCTAGCTGGACTAATTTGGCAAGTGCAAGAGTCATGCAATATGTGCTCACCAGAAAAACTACACCCAAGAATGAACACAGAGCACAAAATTCACTGTCCTTACTTTGGTTCCTCAGAGGACCCAGGGGATAATCCCTAGTATGGGCTGCAGATGGCCATTTTGGGATGGAGCCTAGAAATTACAGGCAAGTGGTGGGCTTTTTTTCATGCTGGTTTATCAGCTTTTGATTCATAACTACCCACATTTGCTCATAGAGATGAAAGAAATTAATTAAATGAAGAAAGAAAGGGAGATTTGAACACTCCTGTGCTCTCTTTTGCCTGCTTTGGAGACAATCTTTTCAAGTTTCGAGCTGATCTCATTTTCTATGTCTTTTAAAAGTGCTTTGATTCCAACTAAGCATTTTTCATAATGTCATTCTAAACAAAGTTAGTATTCAGATGATGCTTTCATGCACGAATAAAGTAGTTGAAATGACCTGTAAATATATTAGCAGGCCAAATACATATTAACTTGCTGCCTTAGGTTATAAGCCTTCTTTTAAAGAAGGATAATATTTGGTAGAGTGAATAGCTTTACTGAATTATAACTTGTAATGCAGCATTACAGGCTGTCAATAAATGACATCATGTGTCTCTAATGGTTGTATTAGAGAAGAGTCACCATAATCACAGAAAAGCATCTGCTTACAGCAGATCTAGAAATTTTATCAGTTATGTTAGCTTTTTTTCCCCCTCAGAGTAAAGACTGAAAACATAACTCCTTTTTACAAATAAAATAAAGCTAGATGAAAAATCTAAGAAATAGATTGCATTTTCTGATATTAATCACTTATCACTTATTATTATGTTGTACACTAAAAAGATTAACATAAAGGCTCTTTGTCTGTCATCTGTTACCAAAGAACAAGTAGAAGTTAGCCTTTCCTTTTAGCCCATACTTTTCAGGCTAACAGTCTTGATTGTCTGTTTACAATATTAGCTTCCTAAATTTCAACTTTAGCACCACATGCTTACAAGATAGAAATAAAAGACTGAAATTTGCACAGATTATTTTGGCCAAAACTCGTGGTACTTTAAAAGCATAAATTTACAATTATTTTCCTTCAGTGTGTGGATCTCTTTGGAAAATTCAGATCTACACTGGTTAACAGAATTAACTAGTCTTCCTGGGTTAAATAATATTATCCTGGGTTTAATAATAAAGCTGATGAGCTCATTCTAACTATTCCAGATCACCTACATTTATTTAAAAGGGAAAAAGAAAAGCAAACATGTCTGAAATTTTTGAGATCTGTTGAAAGATGTTACCATTTAATTTCACAGGATTTACAGAATATATATTAGATAAACAGGCCAACAGTCTGACTTTTCCACATATGGCACTTTTGACAGTACTGCAACGCTGCAGGGTTGGCAGATGGAGCAATCATAATTGGATATGTATTTTCTAGCTAGGAAGTAACCTTTAAAGTTAGACTATAATGTAACATAGACTATGCTATGATTTAAGAAATTTCTACTTTAGTTTTTACTATGTTACAACTTTCAGTATGATATCTGTGGGACTATTAAGATTAGTTTCTTCTAATTAATATATCTGTAGAGCAGTTCTCTGACATTCAAATTTTACATATGGGAACGTACCTGACTAGAGTTATCTGATGAACAACAAATTGATTGCTTTTAAAAAACTGAAACCATCATAATATTTCATTTTACCACTGAGGAATCAGAAAATAAATTTAAAAACCACAAACAAATCAGCAAAATAATTTTAGAGAGGACAGTTTTAAAGAGATATTTCCTAAAAATGAATTTGAAAGAGGTTGGGTTATTTTGTATTCTCTTTGTATATATATATATATATATATATATATAAAGGAAAATTACATAAATAATAAAATTTATATAATTTAGATGTGTAATTTAAATAGGATATTCCGAACATATTCAAACTACGTAGATGGACCTATTTTTTAATATTCTACACTGTGACTTCCAGAATTATTTCATCCAGAGCTTTGCTTACCTGAAATATTGTTCAGAGTACACTAGAGCTTTTTACTTCATTGTATGTACCTCAGCCTTCAATTTAGTACCTTGTTCTTCTCATCTTAATGACAAAGTCCAACCTGATTTAAAAAAAAAAAAGAAAAAATGATACTGTGTATACATTACTGTAAAATGATTTTAATGTAACACTTAAAATTTTCATTTAACTTCTGTTTATTGGGAAATTATGAGTAAAGTATTTGACAAATTTATACTCAAGATATGCCTTATTCTATCATGACATACAGGTTTCTGTAGCTCACCTTGAATACATCTTATTATTCAAAATATAGCTTACGCATAACTAAATGTCCTTGGAGAACATGCTTGACTCAAAACATATGAAGAGACAAAGTATTTACCAACTCAGGCATTCCTATTGTTTTCCTTATCATTGTTTAAGACCTTTGGTAACAAGAGACTAGTAGTGTGGCTTCTTGAAACTCATTAACATATCTGTTAACAACCAGTACAGTTATTCATCAGCATGAAAAGAGCAATAAGGTTTTAATAAGAGCTTAGTATTAGCACCATATATAACAAATATTTTTCATTTCAAATTTAGTGATAAAATCACTGATAAAGTATGTAAGGGGAAGAAGCAAGGGACAGAGGATTATCTTCATGTCTCAGTAACCAAACAAATGAGCTTCAGGATCTATGAAAGCTGTGTCCTATCATCTAAGTAGATTTTAGAAATGTGGTGGTAAAATGCAAAATTCCTTCCAGTTTATCAGGAAGAAACCAGGCAGACTTTCACCTTTAATTATGACCCATAGCTTCACAACACCATTATCCTGTGTTGGTGACTGTGTATTTTTATTCTCATATCTAATCAGAACAAAGTGATAAATCAGAGAGATTCTTAGTCTTTACTATGTTTTTTACATTTTCACTCTTAAATAATGTGAGTGAGAGGTGCTGACAAATACTGGAAGAGATAACCTCAAAAATGATACCTTCTTCCACTATTCCTCTTATTCTTGCTACCTATTTGCTTTCCTTGGCTATGTGAATCAGCATAGAGAGGGAAGGTGGGCTTATCTTCTCCAGGAATGGCTGTTGGTTTTATAACCTGCTTTTAGTTTTGATGTCAGGGGGTGGTGTCATCTAGGTTTCTTCATGCAGAGAGCAAATCACTGTTAGTAAGAAGAATGAGGTTTATCTTTCTGCAGGGGCTAGAAGCATAAGGGTCTCTAATAGTTTATTCTAGGACTGGAGGAATAAGTTTGTGGTCTGTTTTCCAAAATATGCAGTTCCCACCCTGCTTTTTCTTAGTACTCTCACACCTCTTGTTTAAGCATCAAACAACACAATTTAATGTCTCTTTGCTAAGAGTTTTTTCATGGTTTCTTCTTGTCTCTTTCTGTTCCCAATTTTTTCCTAGTCCCCTCTCCCTTTTTTTTTTTTTTTTTTTTTTTCCTTTCTAATAATTTCTCTCTCAGCTTCTTCTTTTTTTCTCCTTTTGTACCAGACTTCTTTGACTAGAATGTCACAGACTACGAAATTCCTATTATGGACCAAACAAAAAGAATACTCTTGATTATTTTTATAAGTGACTTCTGCAAAAGTATTTAATGGACTGTTTGAATGAAAGGGATGTCTTGAGATTACCTAGTTCAAAATTTTCCTACTTGAGCAGGGTCAACTACAGCAGATTATCAAGGACTGTGCACTTTTGGATACATCCAAGAATGGGACTCCACAACCTCTTTGGGCAACCTGCAACAATACTTGACCTCCATCACAGTAAAAAAGTGGGGTTTAGTGTTCAGATGGAATTTCATGCTTTTCCATTTGCGCCCATTGCCTCTTGTCCTGTCACTGGGCATCACTGAAAAGAGTCTGGTACCTTCATCTTCATCTCTTCCCATCAGGGATTTGTAGACATCGGTAATATCCTCACGAACCCTTTCTTTTCCAGCCTGAACAGTCTGTGTTGTCTGCATCCCTTACTGGGCAAAGGTACGAGAAAATGCAATAGCTGCACTCCTCTGAACTGGATGCATTCAAACGGAATTAAACTTATAACACTTATTGTCACTTATAACAGTGACAATAATTACCAACTGGACAAATTTACAGTATCTAACAATGTGCATTTTAAATAAATGAATTTGTTCTGGAAAACTAATATGTTAATTTGTTCAACTTGTAAATGCCTTGCTGCAGTCAACTTTTCTTTAGCTATTGAAGCCTGGTTTTCCAAAAATTTGCCACTTGCACTTGCTAAGTGTGCACATGAAAAAAATACATGACAAAAAATATAGCAAAGTATTGAAATCTGAGCCCAAGCAACAGTAGTTTTTCACTCATCTCTTCTCATTCTCTGTTGCATTCTACTTTTATGCTTCTCCCGTGTATTCTTCCTATGCGACTTTACTCATTCACTGGAGATGCATTTTATTTAATATTTATAAGACTGTAATGACAAATATATTTCATGATTCTTCTAATTGATTTTTAATATGACATTTAATTATAATAAACTTAGATATCACCTTCATGTCTCTATGACATCAAAAGCAGCAAATCCATTTCCACATTGTGTGTCCAAAAATACGCCTGGTCAGTACCACAAAGCTTTCCTTGACTAAAGAAACTGTACTTGAAGAAGATCCTACAGACTGCACGGAGATGCAAAGGTGGTCAATAAGTGGGAAAGAACAATCCCTGTTCAGTCACAGCAAATACTGTGAATCCTAAATCAAGTAACAAAATTAACCTATGGAATCAGCACACCAACAGATGCTTTTCCGCTCTTTTCAGAATAGCTAATTAGTGAAGTGAAAATGAAACAATTTTGTAGGAAGATTGGTGCACGGGTGTATTAAGCACTTTACAACTGGAAGCTGTACACACTTGTTGGGGTTTGCAGTTCCTGTTAAGCACTACAAGTGGATCTCCATTATTTTGTTACTTTTAAATTACATTGTTTACTTTTAAGAAATAGACCTGTTTGGATTTCTGCTTATTTCAAAGAGAGATGAAGAAAGTATACATATCTTAACCTAGAACGTTTGCTTTTCTTTGAGTCTTTGCTCACTGAGTAAATACTCTCTGCAATACTTTAATAACATTTTAGCTATTCTACTATATATTAATGTGGGAGTGATAGAATTTAATCAGATTACGTCACACAGCTCCAGTGTTATCAGATGTTTCTGCAAGATATTTAAGTTTTAACTTCATCACTTCAGAATATGGCAGAGTATCATATAAATGACATCTCTTAGGCAACCATAACTACTGAGTTGCTGAATTAAATTCAGACATGTCAAGTATCACATACATTTTCTTATGCTGATGGACTTAAAAATAATACAGAATGGAGAAGAAGCCAAATGTAAGAAAGAGCTTATTTTCTACTCTCATTTTTTTTGTTGTTGTTTCCTTACTACAAGCTAGCTTAAAGAATCAGAAAATGTTCTTTTATATCATATGAATAGAGATGTAATCTGTTAAGTCAGAAAAGCCCTTATTAATATGGTGACTCTACAGCCTGTGTGCATACATATGTTGTATCATATGACAAGGCATATGACAAGGCATTGTTTGCTGTGCAGTCCTCTGGGTTCAGACATATGTCATTTCATATAACCAACACAAAAGGCTGATTCAAACAATACATTTTGACAATAGGTATGTTTTCAGGAGATAGCTATTAACACAGTCCTCAAATGCTGTTATATTTGTATCAGTTGTCTACAAGGCAGGACATTTTTGCTTGTAATATTTTCATATTTCATTTGAAATATGTCATGTGTTGGGATATGTTATGCCTTCAGAGAAGTAGTAACTTGCCAACTTGGAGTGCTGGGTGGTGGGTGGTAGAGCAGAAGAGGTGATAGAAGTGATTTTATTATTTCCTGTTTCAATTCAATGAGAAGAAAAAACCCAAACATTTTTCCCTGGACCCTCAGGCAACACTGAGGTTTAATTAACACTAAGGTTTAATTCTTGTTTATGTTATTTTGGATACGTGCATCCATCATATTTCTGTCTTCAACTATGTTGATCTTACATCCAGGATAAGCTGATGCAATAGTTTGTTGGGTTTTTTGTTTTTGTTTTTGTTTTGTTTTGTAAGAGGCTGAGAAGCCCCCCCGCTCAAAAACCCAGCCAAGGAGCCATTAGACGGACAATAGATGCGCCTCAGCGATTAACATATGAAAGAACTGAGATAAGAACTGAGCAGAGTGAGCACTTAAGGAAAAAAGAATAACAGTGCTGAGGAGGCAGAGCGGTGCTGGTGGCTGGTGAGGAAGAAGGGGAAGAAGGTGCCCAAGCAGAAGTTTCCCTGCAACCCATGGCGAGATGGCAGCTGTGCCCCTGCACTCGTGGAGGAACGTGGTGGAACATTCCCTGAAGGCGCCAGGAGGGGTGAACTTGGTCAGTGGACTTGGATTTTGTGGCAGGTGGACTTGGACTTGCTGCCAGTGGACTCTGATTACGCAGCTTTGGAAGACTCTGGTGCCAGGGGAGTTTGTTCCCGAAGCCCCCGTGACTCTGTGGGAAGTCCAGGCTGGAGCAGCTCCGGACCTCGTGGGAAGAACTCATGAAGGAGAGGTTGGTGGAGGACTCTCTGGCAAAGCAGGGAGGGTCTGTAAAGAATCCTTCTTCCTGAGGCAGAAGGAGCAGCAGGAACCACCAGCCTGTGAACTGACTCTAAACCCCATCCCCTGTCCCCCTGTGCCGCTGGGGGAAGAAGGTACAGAAATTTGGAACAAAGTAATTTGGGCCTGGGGAAGAAGGGAGGGGTGGGGTAACATATGCAAGCCCTGCTCTGTGTGTGTCTGTGTCCTGGGTGTGTTTGATGAATATGAAATTAAATTATTATTTTTCCCCAAGTTGAGTCTGTTTTGCCCAGCATCTTAATCGGTGAAGAGCCCTCCTTGTCCTTTGTCTCGATCCATGAGATTTGTCCTCCTCACCTCAGTGTGTGTGTGGGGGGAGTTGAGTGAACAGCCATGGGGCTGTTCCTCTGTTGTCGTGTGGAGCACATTGATTCAGAGTGCTTTATTTTCTAACATGAATATTTTAAACTTTTTTACTTTACATGTATCCTATTGAAGCAACTATTCAAGTATACAGATACTGAAATTTAAAAAATAAGATCTTAGTGAATTAATACATAGAAATAACAGAATCCTGAAAATAAAAGAACTTTCCATGTATATTGAGAAAGTGGTAGTGGCTACTTATAAATTAATTGTCACTTTTTTTTTTTTTTAATGAAATGAAATTATTAAACGTATTTTTTTTTATTTAATTTGCTTGCTCAAAGAAGGTTATATTTGTAGGAGCTCTCTGTTTATGGGAATTTATGAGCCTCAGAACACATGTATTTTCTGTAAGTGCTTACTTTAGCTATTTAATCCAAGTATATCTTAAAGATTTCTCAGTGAGAAAATTAGATGTATAAGTACTGGAAAGAATTGTAATTATTTGTATAAGTCAGGATTGAAATTTTCCTGTTGACATCACTTCAGTGGAATTCTTTTATCCTCAAAGAGCTGAAAGTCTTCATTTACAGTTACAATTTGACACAACAGCAAAGCAAATAATCTTCCATTTATGAGTTATAAATATATCTAAATTGCCCTCACTTCTGTTTACTTTTTTTGGCAACTTGGTCATTTTATTTTTTTTCTCTTTTGAAATGCATTATGTCTTTATTGAATCTGACAACTTTTCCTGCAGGGAATCACTTCATGCTGTTTAAAAATACAACATCAAAGATTAAAGACGATTTTATCTTACAGATACACTGTTAAAAGATAACTGATAATTTTGCATGGTTTTAATATCTGGTACGGGTTTGAGGGAAATAAATAGGAAATGAGAATCTATTCTGAGTAACAACAGACCAACTATTATAACTGGTTTAAAAGTTTGGCTTTATTCTATAAACAAAGGTTTAAATCATGTAACAAGGACCTCATAAGATAATTATTAGAGGAAGACAGTATAAGATACACATTAGATAGTTGGAGAAGGACAGTAGAATACAGAGAGAGTCATACTTTTAGATGGAATTTCAGTATTTTGACATACAAATTTGCATGGGAAAAATAGAAACCTTTTAAATGTTGAACTTTAAGAATGCACTTAATTTTTTTTACCATTACAGTGATTCTCCCTACCAGCAATGAAAAATAAATATATTTAATTTAATGTAGGGTTTGGGTTTTATTTTTCACTGTATGTAGCTCAGATCCCCTTATTGTCAGAAGAGCGTGTTCCATTTTTCACCTGATTAGAAAGTTGTTCTTCCTCTACCTTGCTCTTTCTGTCATCAAATCTTCAGAAATTAGGAAAAGTCCATGTGAGCACATAAGAAATTGTTATTCAGGGGTATATTTATGTGGGTTTTTTTGTCAAGAACAAGCAATTTGTTTTAATTATTAAAATAAATTTGTCTTCAAGAGAGTACACATATTGCAATCAGAAAAATTTATGTAAAAAAAACTGGTGAGAACTCATGAAGGAGAAATAAATTCTCTGATATGGAAATTTCTGAAGCTGCAGTGGTATTCTTAAAGAACATGACAGGAATCTATGATAATAAATGAAGGTTATAACTCTACAAAAATTAATTAAAAAACATATAGATGAATAAGAACATTTTTAATGACATGGCATGTTGGCTTTAAGTAAAATATTTATTTAAGGAAACTTTGGGGTTTCTGTGTAAAGAAAAAGCAAGAATTCATTTGTCAGTTACCAAATGTCAGTGGTGGACTAGCTACTACAGAATCATAGAGTTAAATGATAGTTTGGGCTGGAAGGAACTTTAAAGATTATTTAGTTCCAATCATCCCCTGCTGTGGGCAGAGTCAGCTCCCACTAGATAGGGTTGCTCAAAGCCACGTGTAACCTGCCCTTGAACATTTCCAGTGTGGGGGCAGGTAACACTTCCCTGGACAATGTTCCTGTGTCTCACCATCCTCACTCTAAAGAATTTCTTCTTAATATCTAAACTATATCTACCCTGTTTCAGTTAAAATCTGTTACCCTAACAATACATGCCCTTGTAAAAACTCCCTTTCCAGCTTTCCTTTAGGCCCCCTTCAGGTACTGGAAGGCTGCTGTAAGGAATCCTCAGATACACTTATCCAGGCTGAAAAACTCTCTCAGCCTGTCTTCTAGGAGAGGTGATCCAGCCCTCTGATCATTTTTGTGTCCCTCCTCTGCACTCATTCCAGCAGCTCCATATCCCTCCTGTGTTGGGGGCTCCAGAACTGGACACAGCACTCCAGGTGGAATCTCACAAAAGCAGAATAGAGGAGAACCACTTATCTCAAACTGCTGACCACACTTCTTTTGATGTAACTCAGGCTTTCTAGGCTGCAGTCGTACATTGCTGGTTCATGTTAAGCTTCTCAACTAACATCCCCAAGTCCTTTTTCTCAGGGCTGCTCTCTGTCCATCCAGCCTGTAATTGTGTTTGGGGTTGCACCAATTCATGTGCAGGACCTATGTCAGATTCTGTCTGATTTAAATTATGCTGATTTAAAAATTTCTGAAAATGTTTGCTTTTAAACACCTAGTCTATCACTGGAAAATAAGCAAACTTGTAAATAATAATATGGAAACATGCATGAGGGCAGAAGTGCAGCATAATTCCCCATGATTAATCTGAGTTAGCGTGAGATTTAACCTTCATTTCATAAAAATACAAGTTATGTAAACAGTTTTCTCTACAGATAAGATGAAATTCAAATACTCCCTACCTTCTGCTCTGTTGCCTGCAGTTGTTTCCAAAAGCAGCTGATATGTAAATACCAGTGTTATCATGGCTGTGCCAATGAAAACAAGGATGAGGTACAACGTTGAACCAGTGTGGTCGATGTATAAAATTTTGTCTCAACATACAAGTCATGACCTGAAGTTGCGGATCATTGGTGAAAGTCTGATTTGGATTTGGTCTATTGCAGAGTGTTTTGGGGTGTTAATTTATATTCCTGAACTTAATAAATGCCCTTGTAGATTAAATAAAGTGAAAATATGATGGCAAAAAAAACCCAGAGAGAATAAATTTCATAGAAGTCAATGAGAGGTGAGAGGAAAGGTCACAAAGTGTAGGAGCAATCCACTGATGTTTCTTCCCTCTGTCCCAAAGCCCAGTACATCCTTTTTCTTCTTAGTTGGCTATTCTGTCATCTTTCAAACACATACCTGCAGTATTTGAGTTTACTATTACTACCACAACTCAGATTTTAGCTTGAATTGTAAAAGTTAAGTAAGTTTGTGAGAAGAGTAGGAAGATTATTGCACTATCTCAGTACAATATGTGTAGTGCACAGATGCTGGAGAAGCAGAGGATCAGGAAGACAATATTGCCACAAGAAAAAATAAGTATAAACTGGTCACAAATAAGTGAGAAATATAAAATAATCTTATTCAGAACAGATCAGATTTAAAAAAAAAAATTATTAAGAGAGTTAAATTAAATAGATGTCTGTGAATCTTAAAATATTTGGTTTAGAAGTCTTTTTTAAGTCTTTACAAAAGCTTGAGATGATAGGAAACTTGGTTAAGTGATAAAATATTTTCAAGATGAATGTGCAACATGTTTAGTTGTCACACACTCATTTTTGCATGTTACACAAATACTTCTTTAATGTATTAAGTATTTCTACAGTTTTATAACGTGGTTCTAAAAATCGTGGTTAGATTTAGATGAGATTTAACAACAGTAGCCATTTATTTTTCCATCTGTAAAGCAGAAAGGCACCTTTGCAAAGTAAAATACAGTTAAGTACAGATATATTTGAGGCCTCCTCTGAAGGAGATTTTTGCAAACATGATGTGTGTCATCACAGTATTTGCTTGGGAAAGTTAAGATATATGTAGTGGCATGCCATTTAAAAACATCTTTCTTGGGATCAATATTTCTGACAGCACTGAACTGTAGTGTAGAAGTTTTAGTATCCCTATGCTGGACTGAAATCCTTGTACTACTTTAAGCAATGGAAGGATGTAAAGGCAGCATGCAGAAACTACCAGAAAAAAAGCATAATGTAAAAACTTAGTTGGGCAGAAAAATGGGCTAGAATACATTATTTGAAAAAGAAAAATGATGCAGTTTGCTGAAACTGCTAAATACAGGAATACAGCTTTGCTGTTAGGAAAAAACAATCAGTCAGTGTCAGCGAAAACTTGTATTATCTGGACTGCTTGTTATCCCAATGAATACTTTCAAAACCTGTGGGCTAGGAAACCTAAGTCACTGAGAAACTTGATGAGCATAAATGGTATGCAATATCATGTGCAGCTAATTTTATTTCAGACCATCTTCTCCCATTTCCAAATTTAGATAATCCAAAATTTAGATTCTTCTTTTAAGTGTTATATTTTTCAGATACCTAACTTTAACTAAGTTTTGAGGCAGGCTGACTTGTCTTGGGTACTTAGAGAATGAGACTTCATCATTCAAATCAAAAGATGTGTAGCTGTGGTGAAAATCATGCCAAGAATGAAAATAGTAAATGCTATCTGAAGCCTTCACAGTCTTAGTTCAGCTTTGCAAAGCTTTGCAGCTGCTACGACAGTGAGGGTTCCTGTCTGTCTCATGGTCATGCATTCTCCTTTCTTCCATGTTGTCAGAGTCATTAAACAATATCTGGCCCAATAGCAATAGAACTGCACCCAAGATGACACCTATTCACATTTTGAGCAGTTGATCACTACTATTTGAATCTAACTGTCCAACTTTTTGCTAACGTTGTAGTCCACTATTCAGTCTATATTTCCATGAATTTGCTCAAGTTAGTACAATTGCAAAACTGAAAAAAAGAAATAGTGATAACAGAATTCAGGTATCATGCTTTTAAGTTATTAATTTTCCTTCAACTTCTTTTTTTAGACAGCTTTGGAAAAAAATCATTGTACCACTGTGTGAGATTAATGTCAGGTTTTTTATCAAATACATAATTAATGTTTAAAAATGTGTTTAAATTGTGCTTCTAATGAGCATTTTCACACCATATGAATGAGCATTTATCCATCTTTCTCTTGTCATATCATTGTCACGTCATTTTGACTCTTTACAGAACAGCAAAAATAGAATGCTTCAGGGGAAAAAAAGAATAATTGTGAGGAAAAAAATTATCTGTTTTGCTGGTGTCTCCTGGAATGTTTTACACATTGTATGGAATTGCTGTTAATCACTCAAGTTTTCTACTAAATCTTGTGTCCAACTGATAAAGTTTTTTATACTTTGGTGTTCATCAAAACCCTGTAGAGAATGAAAAACATTAGGAAGACTGTTCACATTTGCTCTGCTAAGTCCATTTGAGTTGCATGCATTAGGGAGAGGAAAGAGAGAGCGAGAGAAAGATATTTGTGGCCTTATTTTATATAATATTTTAGCTTTTCTTTAACAATTTTTTAAAAGATACATTAGCACAGTTTTTATCACGAGTAGAAACGCAATTGTATTGATGCCACAGCATGCATGCATGCATGCATGCATGCATGCATGCATCCATCTATCTATCTATCTATCTATCTATCTATCTATCTATCTAAGACAGGTTTTCCTTGCTTAACAACATGGAATAAATCCTGAGGATTTGTTGAGTTTCAAATTTACATGACAGACATATTTGTCCTACAGAACCGTTCTTTGATCATACTGGAAAAAAAAATGTTATAAATGGAACACTGCAGCCCTGTGGAAATACTCAGATGAATCAATAAAACCATATCGGATAAGGCCATGGGAAAGAAATTATGACATTGAATCATGGAATCACAAAATCACAGAATTGTCAGAGCTGGAAGGGACCTCTAGAGATCATCTAGTCCAACTCCCCTGCTAAAACAGAATTGCCTAGGAAGCAGGGACAATGCCCCAGCCTCAGGGGTCTCTACTTTCTCTGTAAGACAGTGCTCTCTCTTCTTCCAGAACAAGAAGTATTCTGATGTGATCATTCCGAGAGGAGCCAATAATTAAGGTGAGTGGACCCAGACCCTGCTGTAAGGTTCTGTTGCGGGCCGGTATCGGGGGGGCTACTGGCTGTCAGGATGTTTCCGTGACTTCCGCCCGCATTGTGGAGAGGTTTGTTAATAAGCCCGAGTGTTCACATGTGGCGTTCGCCTCTTACCGAGGAACAGCCGTTTCGGGACCATTTCTTAGAGGGTAGATTAAAGTTCCCTCCCACCACGCTTGGAAATTGTTACTGAGACCAATGTTCAGTTTGCAAATTAATCAGTTTATTAAGGGGCAATACAAACTAAGGGATCAAGGTTCAGGAGAGGTTAGCTAGGTATATATATTGGAAAAGGGATTCAAAGGCAGTATGGTCTATAAAAGGTACATTCCGAAGGAGAGGTGTAAATCAATGGAGTGAAAGGGTAGGAGTTGAGCCCAGTAAGAAAATTAAAGTGTGTGTGTGTATGTGTGTGTATATTTACCCTCCTTCCTTAGCGCAATTGTCAGAAGTGCTGGCAGGCTTGGCTGGGGAGCTGCAGGGGGGCCGGCGTCCCAGTAACCAGGGCGACCCCTTCCTGCTGCTGGCAGGGCTCTGGTCCCGTGGCAAGTGGCAGACGCAGGCTGGGCAGGCTTCTCTGGTCCTGTTCGGTCCAAGCTGGGGAGGCAGGGTCCCCAGGAATGGGCACAGGCGCCCCCCCCCGCCTTCTCTCTCTTTTTATGGATCAGAGACCATCGTTCCAGAAAGTACCACTGTCTGAATTAGCCAATCACCATTGGCCAGGTACATGTTCTGTTAGAGGCAGTTTTTAATCTATTGTTTATTTTTCTGCCAGTTATCATAACCTTTGTGCTGCTTCTTTGCTATGCACTTATCTGGTAGGGCAAGAGGCCTGCTCATTCTGTCCTTGAGTGAATCAGTGAAAAGGTGTCACTCTTGCTTTGCTGGCTTGAAAGGCATTTTTATTTAGTCTTATGTGGGGGGAAAGAAGATGGACCGTTCCCCACAGGTTCTTGCAGCTAGCTTTGGGCTGTTGATTTTGTGGTGGCAGTAGGGAGGAGGTAGCAAGACCTGCAACGCAGGTAAATCAGGCCACTACTACTCGAGAGCGCTGATACCACACATGTGCTGAGATGGGCCTCTCCCCTTTGCTCTTGCCTAGAGCATTAGTGACTGAGAGTTTGTGCTTCTCTGATCAAGCCTGGTACGTGCGGTGAACTCCTGGTTCATCCTCAAATTGTACAAGCCTGCTTTCTACAGATTTTATTAGATACTTAATAAGAGTTACAACATCATGAGGTCAACATGCAATCTTTCAGGTAATCTAGCTGCATTTAATGTGCCAAGGTCTTTTGTGTAGTCAGTGAAGTGGTACATGCAACTTCACTGATTTGCAACTTCACAGTGGAAACCCATAAGCAGTAGAACTTCAATATGGAAGCCATAGATAAAACTTCATAAAGAATCACCAGGTATATCAGAATGTGTGCAACATGCTATTGCATTGTATTTTTTTGTTACAGAATCACACATGCTATATTTTTTTCTAAAGTCACCTAAAATTTCCACAATTTTTTTTATTCATTGGAATTAGCCACTGTTTTTTGATACTGTTGAAAATCTAGTCTAGTATTGCTCATTTTTTGTGCAACTTATAAACAGGTTTAAAGAATATTGTAGTGGGATAATGGTATGTGTTCAGTTATATAAATCTTTTCATTTGCTGGGATACTCTGTTGGCATTTCATCAGAATCTTTCTTGCTTCAAAGGATTTGATATCCTAATAAAGATATATTAGCAGTGTTTCTGAACTGACGCAATTTAAGGATGGGGAAATAATCCGTAGAGTTGTACTATCTCGGTTCTTTTGGGATCAGAGCTCAAACATAATGCTGCTGTTTTTCAGGAAGCACCCTCTATTCCCCTTTGAACATGGAAACCCTTTCCTTCTTTCCATCTGCCTTTGCAGTGTTTAGATGTGAAATGTCTATATTTCTGCACCTGCAGAAGTGATACCAAGCACTAGTTTTAAGTAAAATGGGATGAAAAATTTCCACTAGAAGCAATTTTCACAGGAAATTGCGTTTGCAGCAAAAAAAGCATTTTCATTCAGCCTCACTGCAAAGATAAAAATGAAATAATTTGCCAGTGTTTGTTAGTGTTTCAGTTTTTCTATGATGGATAGCACTCGCCATTCAAAATTTGCCCTTGAAGTCTCACGGCTTTTATATTTACAATGTCTTGAATTTTTTGTTTAAAATTGTGACTTAGTTCCCTAAAATTTCATACTAAATGTCATGGTGATTAGTTGAAGGGATGTAAAAACAGGTTTTTATTTTGTGGCTTGCTACATGCCCAGTCTTTCATGTAATTTTCTGGCCAAACTCCTCCTTTTCAGAAGCTGTGACTTCAGAAGTCATTTTGCACTTAATTTTCCACTGGAGCACTTCCATACAAGCAAGTAACAACAGTATGCAGGCATTCAGCTAGCTACCACTGCTTGGAGGAAAACTGAGATGTATGCACAGAATAAGGTTGTATAAAATGAACTGAAGCTCAGGAAACATGATAATCCTTCAGAACTGTTATTTAAAGGAAATGACTAAGTGCACTTGTGGGAGGATATCTGTCTTCCCAGAGGCTGTCTCTATACCAGTTCTGATCCATGGCATATTTTTTTTTTTTCCTTCAGTGTTACTGTCTTTAAGACTTCCAGAATAGAAGTATGTGTTAAAAAATGAATCTGAGCATATAGCTGGTATTATAGGAGGGTTCTGATTATCTGAACACATACTGCTCAGCACAGATTCTAGTGCACAAAGCCTAAAACTTCATGAATGTCTCTCTAATGAAGAAAGTCCAGAGAAGAACAGTGAGAATCTTCAGAAGTCTAGAAAGAATCTTTCAAGGAAAACTTAAAGGTTTTTGTTGTCAGACTTAAAATAAGGCTAGAAAATACAGGGTTCTTCTTTTCAGATAAGTCACAGATGAAATCTTTCCTCGTGTTGACTTTGCATAGGACTAAAAGGGTTTTAAAATTCTGAAATAACAGAATTGTGAAGAAAATTGTTAAAGCTGTAAAAATAATGAAGCATTGAAATAACATATATCTAGGAAGGCTGAAGAATCACCAGCTTCTGGAGGACTTTAGCAATGATGTAGAGAGGAGTCAGATAAGAATGTTGAATAAATTGCTTCTACTCTTGTTTTCTGGATGGAGCAGGTGATCACTGCATATTATGTGTTGTCCTCCTTTATGAGATTTTAACAGCCATTTTAATCTAGAAGACTTCATTTTTTTCAGGATTACATTTCTTTTGTTACTCAGTAACACTGCTGTCCAGTGAATAAAGGAAGACTTTGGGAAATGGTAGATATAGCAACAGGTTGCAATCTGCAGATTAATCTCACTTTCAAAATATTTCTGAGTCTATCCTTTTAATTGAAGGTAAGAAGGCCGTTGCACTTTGAATGCTTTTTAATAAGAGACACAGAAAGAGGAGAAAATCTTTAATTTTAAATCTATTTTCTGCAAGGCAAAGAATATCCAACAGGACGTAAAGCTGAATTCAAGCAATGGAAAATATCAGAAATATGAGACCTCAATATATTAATTAGTTATCATCTACAGACATGAAATATCTTAAATCTCTATATCTGAGAACATCTACAGGCTAGTCCAGCCTGAAAGAAGTACTTTGAGAATATAGATTGAAGATTGTGAAGATAATTAGTTAAAAATAAAACAAATGTCTTAAAAAAAAATATACCTTGCATATGATCCTTGTAATTCTTCTGTCAGCAGTCAATGTTCAAGTCAACGTTCACATGGTAGGGTACAGTCTTTACTGCATTTATTTAGCTTAACATATTAGCTAGTAGTATAGAATACTGCTTAATGTAGTGGTATTTTGTTTCCTATTAATAATTTTGATAGCACAATCAGGAGTAGAGTCTGTCTGTGCTAAGCATTCCACACAAAGCACAACTCAAAAGAGACAATATATGAAGGGAAGGATTACACCTCACTGTTATGAGTTGTACCTTAATTGCAGACGACTCTTGCAGTTGCAATGCTACAAGAACAGACAGAAAACCATACCTTTGGCAACATTAGAAAAAAATAGTTACATTCCCCATTTGGCATTAAAACATTGCAAAATTCTGCTTTTATCTTCAACAGCAGTTGAATTGAATTCAGCAGTCACTTGGGTGCAATGAGGAACCCAGTTTTGATTTTCAGGAATTTGGAAATCTACATATAAGGGTAATTGTCCTGCTTTGAGCCAGGATGAAGCCCATTTTCTTTTTACAGATTTTTTAGTTTCTTCAGTGAACTCTAGCTCTAGTGTCCTCTAGCTGAAAGTAGCAGCAAGTTTTCCAGCTGGTGGACACATAACACTCAAATGTTTATAGTTACTGCTAAGAGACCAAAGGACACTTTGCTCTACTTGTTGACTCTGCTGCTTTAGACACTAAAGGAGTGCAAGAGTCATACCTACAACCTGTTGGAATGGCTCACAGCTAAGGAGAGTGGCATGGGATTTGTTGGGGGAAGCAACAGGGGTTTTGCACATTTCTGCACACACTTGCTTGTATTTGTAGATATTTTCTTTTATTGCTAGTATTCAATTAAAGCTGTCCTGTTTAGCTTTCAATCCGGGAAGTCTCTCACCTGATTATCTCTCTCCTATCCCTACCTGGGTGGGAGAAGAAGGGGATTGAGAGCATTGTTGTCATTTGTTTCATTGCCAATGCTGAGTCAAACTGTGACAGTAATAAATAGAACTATAATACTTATTATTATTATTTCAGTAAGTTTCATGGTTTGTCATTGTCCAGACAGCTGCATGTTTGTTAAAGAGGTAGCTATTGCAGGCAACTTTCTAAATAAAGGGTGGAGGAGGGCAATAGAATATAAAGGATATTTGCTGCTTAAGAATTCTTTATTACTAAGCATTCAGGTTCCCCTTAAAACAGGGTGATCTCTGTATTTTTCCCTTGGCAGTTCTGAAAAAAACACAACAGAAATTAAAAAATGAAAGCACTTTTAACAAACAATTTTTTTTACAATTAATATTTATATTCTGTTTTTAATGACCAAGCACACAGGAGGAACTGTGTCATAAGTTGCAGTCATATGCTGCTCAACAATCAAATTGTGTCAACTGAAATAAAAACCCTAGCAAACCACTGGAATTGTTTTACCTAGTTTAGAAAAATGTTTATGTAGCTTCAGCATCAATAACAGAATGTGTGAATAGTCATTTAAAGAGCTGACAAAAGGACAGATTGTTAGGACAAACAAACAGTAAGAGAAACACTGACTAGACCAATTTTAAGAACACCTTGAAAGATTGAACACAAAATTGTCTGAAGTCAGAGAAATTCTAATTCCTGAGAGAGGTTATTGTAAAATTCAGGGAAATAGAGTGATCACAATTATTTCAACTTTAAGTGTCTAAATTTACATTTTTTAAAAAAATTAATGCATTCAAAAGCTATAATTGTAAATAAGTCAAAGGAAGTGCTATCTGTGTGTCGCGAGCCAGTACCAGAGGGCTACCGGCTGTCAGGATGTTTTCGCGACTCCCCCCCCTAATGTGGAGAGGTTTGTTAAAAAAGCCCGAGCGTCCACCTCTCTCAGAGGAACGGCCGCTGAGGGTTCGTTTCTAAGAGGGTAGATTAAAGTACCCTCCCACCACGCTCACAAATTATTACTGAGACCAATGTTTAGTTTGCAATTAATCAATTTATTAAGGGACAATACAAACTAAGGGATCAAGGTTCAGGAGAGGTTAACTAGGTATGTATATTGGAAAAGGGATTCAAAGGCACTAAGGTTTGTGAAAGCACACTCCGAAGGAGAGGTGTAAATCAATGAAGTGAAAGGGTAGGAGTTGAGCCTAGTAAGAAAGTTAAAGTGTGTGTGTGTGTGTGTGTGTATATTTACCCTCCTTCCTTTGCGTAGCGCAGTTCTCGAAATGTGCTGGCAGGCTGGGCTGGAGATCTGCAGGGGGGCCTGCGTCCCAGTGACCGGGGCGACCCCTTCCTGCTGCTGGCAGGGCTCTGGTCCCGTGGCTTTGTGGCAGATGCAGGCTGGGCAGGCTTCTCCGGTCCGGTTCGGTCCAGGCTGGGCAGGCAGGGTCCCTAGGAGCGGGCACAGGCGGTGCCCCCCTCTTTGCTTCTCCTCGCAGCGGAGTGGCACTCAGGCAGGTTCAGGTGCTGCAG
>NW_009951997.1:1390544-1399337 GCF_000747805.2 Chaetura pelagica
GGTTCGGTCCAGGCTGGGCAGGCAGGGTCCCTGGGAGCGGGCACAGGCGGCGCCCCCCTCTTTGCTTCTCCTTGCAGCGGAGTGGCACTCAGGCAGATTCAGGGGCTGCAGCGGGGTCCTGTCCCAGGCAGGCAGAGAGAGCGAGCAGAGACCCCCAGAGAGCAGATCCTACTCTCTTTTTTATGGATCAGAGACCATTGTTCCAGAAAGCACCACGGTCTGAATTAGCCAATCACCATTGGCCAGGTACATATTCTGTTAGAGGCAGTTTTTAACTTATTGTCTATTTCTCTGCCACTTATTATGACCCTTGTGCTGCTTCTTCGCTCTGCACTTATCTGGTAGGGCAAGAGGCCTGCTCATTCTGTCCTTGAGTGAATCAGTGAAAAGGCATCACTCCTGTCTTGCTGACTTGAAAGGCATTTGTTGTTTAGTCTTCTATAGAGGGGAAAAAGAGGGACTGTTCCCCACACTGTGGCATTAATTATACAATTTATCTTGTAATCACTTAGCCATTCCAGCTGTTACAGATTTTCCACTTTTGAGTACCAAGTAACCCATAATGTCAAAGTCAGAAAATGCTGTACATGACAGATGGTTGCTTATGATGTTTTTGAAGAATTTTTGTAATTACTTCTGTATGCTTAAGTACTTTCTATCAAACTGGCAGATGAAAAAATACTACTTTTTGAAAAATAAAAAATCCAGAAACTACTCAGTAGTTGCAAAATAATGTTAAATACTCTCTTTATTTCTAAACAAATATTTTGTGGAATACATTAACATCACCCTACCTTGTTAATTACCTAAGAGAATATGTGATACAGACAACACAGTTAATGAGTTATTCTTAAAAGCATTTATATTAAAGAAGTGCAAGCTGTACGCTCAAGCTCTGAGCAGAAAGAATAGAGGACTATAATCTTGGTTTCTACAAAGATGTTTGGAAAGCTTTCATAAGATCATAAAAAGTTTTGGGTTAGAAGGGACCTTAAAGATCCATCTAGTCCAAATTTCCACTGCCATGGGCAGGGACACCTCCTACTAGGCTGGGTTGATCCAAGTCACATCCAGCCTGGCCTTGTACACTTCCTCGAAGTGGACAGCCACAACTTCTCTGAGCAACAGTTTCCAGTGTCTCACCACTCTCACACTAAAGAATTTATCTAATAGAAATCTACCCTTTTCCATTACCTTTTATCCCATCACTACATGCCCTTGTAGAAATTCCATCTTCACCTTTCCTGTAGGTCCCCTTCAAGTACTGGAAGGCTGTTATAAGGTCTCCTTGGAGACTTCTCCAGGCTGAACAACCCAGACTCCCTGAGCCTGTCTTCCCAAGAGAGGTGTTCCAGCCTTCTACCATCTTTGTGGCCTTCCTATGGACTTGTTCCAACAGCTCCATGTCCTTCCTGTGTTGGGAGCTCCAGAACTGGACACAGTACTCCAGGAGTGGTCTCAAAAGAGCAGAGTAGAGGGGGAGAATCAATGTCCTTGACCTGCTGGACATATTTATTTTGATGCAGCCCAGGACATGGTTTGCTTTCTGGGCTGTGAGTACACATTACAAGCTCATGTTGAGCTTTGTTGTGCTGGGCAAACAAAATCCAACTTTCAGCCTGACAAAAATTCTCATCTTTTGTTGCTTTTGTCAATTTGTATGTTTACTTTTCCTATCTACCAAAATAAAAGTATTATCCACAATATACTTGTTAAAAGGTACCACTTAACCTCTTCACAATATATCTCTCCATCATTTGGCTAGGTGCAACTGTTAAAATCCAAGTTTTATGACACCTTTTTTATTGTTATACTGCAGAACTTTTATTCTTATTCTGATTCTGTTTCTTCCTGCAATAATAATATAGTGTCATTCACAAATGTAGTTACTGAAAACAGCAGCTACTAGAAAGATATATAGATTACAGCCCCAAAAATCATATATACTCCCTCTTGCAATATAAAACTCATCACTTATAAGTGTATCTGTTTTATATCTTTTCTGCTTTTTTCCAGTATGTTATATAGTTCCTACAAACCAGAACAGTAAAACCTTGTATCACTTCCTGAGTTATTAAAAATATGATAGGAGCGTTCTGTATGTTTTTTGTGTATCTGTGGTTTGTGACGTCAGTGAGTTTACATGTACAGGAGTATTCAAATTTGTCATTATGTTTCCCTTATCCCTAGTTCATTACTTCTACTTTATTTTTCTGTACATGGTTGCAATTTCAATGATATAATGCAGAATTCCTACTGATGTCATAATAGGAAATCTGTGTGTATGAACATAAAGCAAGCATGTCTTGTTAATCCCTAGCAGCTGGAGTAATCCATTATTCAAGATTGCCTTGTTCCACTGTAAAGCAGATGACTAGGCATTGGAAGAGAAGGTGTTTCATAGAATCATAGAATCTTAGGGGCTGGAAGGGACCTCAAGAGATCATCTAGTCCAACCCCTCTGCCAGAGCAGGGTCACCTAGAGTACATCACACAGGAATGCATCCAGGTGGGTTTTGAATGTCTCCAGTGAGGGAGACTCCTCAACCTCCCTGGGCAGTCTGTTCCAGTGCTCTGTCACTCTTACAGTAAAAAAATTTTTTCGGATATTCACCTTGAACCTCCTATGCTCCAATTTACACCCATTACCCCTTGTCCTATCACTGGTCATCACTGAGAAAAGCCTAACTCCGTCCCCCTGACACTCACCCCTTACATATTTGTAAACATTAATGAGGTCACCCCTCAGTCTCCGTTTCTCCAAGCTAAAGAGACCCAGCTCCCTCAGCCTTTCCTCATCAGGGAGATGTTCCACTCCCTTAATCATCTTTGTAGCTCTGCGCTGGACTCTTTCGAGCAGTTCCCTGTCCTTTTTGAACTGAGGGGCCCAGAACTGGACACAATACTCCAGATGTGGCCTCACCAATGCAGAATAGAGGGGGAGGAGAACCTCTCTTGACCTACTAACCACACCCTTTCTAATGCACCCCAGGATGCCATTGGCCTTCTTGGCCACAAGGGCACATTGCTGGCTCATGGTCATCCTCCTGTCTACCAGGACCCCCAGGTCTCTTTCACCTACACTACTCTCCAGCAGTTCAGCCCCCAACCTGTACTGGGACATGGTGTTGTTCTTCCCCAAATGTAAAACTCTGCACTTCCCCTTGTTGAATTTCATCATGTTTCTCCCCGCCCAACTCTCCAACCTATCTAAGTCTCTCTGAATGGCAGCACAGCCTTCTGGTGTGTCAGCCACTCCTCCCAGCTTAGTGTCATCAGCAAACTTGCTGAGGGTACATTCTATACCCTCATCCAGGTCGTTGATGAAGATGTTGAACAACACCGGTCCCAGTACCGACCCCTGTGGGACTCCACTAGTCACACACCTCCAACCAGATTCTGCCCCATTGACTACAACTCTCTGACTCCTTCCTTTCAACCAGTTCCTAATCCACCTCACTACCTGATCACCAAACCCATACCTGATCAACTTATCTACAAGGATGCTGTGGGAGACGGTGTCAAATGCTTTACTGAAATCAAGATAAACCACATCTACCGCTCTACCATCATCTATCCACCTAGTAATTTCCTCATAGAAGGCTATGAGGTTAGTCAAACATGATTTACCCTTGATAAAACCATGCTGACTGCTCTTGATGACCCCCATGTCCTTGATGTGCCTGGAGATAGTCACAAGAACAAGTTGTTCCATCACCTTTCCAGGGATGGAGGTGAGGCTGACCGGTCTATAGTTACCCGGGTCCTCCTTCTTGCCCTTCTTGTAGACTGGAGTGACATTTGCTATCCTCCAGTCCTCAGGCACCTCACCTGTTGCCCATGACTTACTGAAGATGATGGAGAGTGGCCTAGCAATGACCTCCGCCAGCTCCCTCAGCACCCTTGGGTGCATTCCATCTGGACCCATTGATTTATGGATGTCCAGATTACTCAACTGATCCCTAACCCAATCCTCATCTACCATGTCAAACTCTTCCTCTATCTTGACTTCTTCTGGGGCTATATGAATCTGGGGCTCATAGGGAGACCCTGCAGGAGTGAAGACAGAGGCAAAGAAGGCATTCAGCACCTCTGCCTTCTTTATATCCTCTGTCACCAGGGCTCCCACCTCATTCCTCAATGGGCCAATATTGCCTCTAGTGCTAGTTTTGCTAGCTATGTATTTGAAAAAGCCCTTTCTATTATCCTTAACCTGACTTGCAAGGTTAAGTTCCAAGGAGGCCTTAGCTTTCCTAATTGCCTCCCTACATCCTCTGACAACAGTCCTATATTCCTCCCAAGTGACCAGCCCCTCCTTCCATGATCTGTAGATTTTCCTTTTCCACTTAAGTTTGCCCAGTAGTTCCTTCTTTAACCATGCAGGTCTCCTAGCACCCTTACTAGATTTCCTAACCATTGGGACACTCTGATCCTGTGCTTGCAAGAAGTGGTCCTTGAATGTTGACCAGCTATCTTGAGCTCCTTTATTTTCTAGCACCCTGTCCCATGGGATTTCCCTTAATAGATGATTGAGGAGACCAAAGTTTGCCCTGTGGAAGTCCAGGGTTCTGGTCCTGCTGGGTATTTTGTTCCTTCCACACAGGATATGTACTCATATAAAATCTGTTTTGTTGTGATTACATCAGCTCAGTTAAGATTTTATTAGCATTTAAATTCTATCACCATGCCTTACAAATTAGGTAGTTAATATTGTACAAACAAGGCAAACAAATAATTATCTTACTGTATTGCTTAATAATCTACCTGGTCTTCTGACATTTTTCAAAAAGAATTTTCAGCTTCAGTACAATACATTTTTTTTCTACTATGTTCTTGTTTGTTACACAGTTGTCAGGCTTTTCACTCTCAGTCTATCCTTCTTTCTCTCTTTCTTTACCTTTCTTCTTTTAGATTCTGTAGTATTGCTACATTAAAAGAGAAAGCAAGGAGACTTGCTATTAAGGGGAAGAAATTCAAAGTAGAGTGAAAAGTCATAGCAGTACTGTGAATAATTAGAATGCAATGATTCTTTGAAATATAAATATGTGTAATTTTGTAGGAGTGTAAAATGGTTTGGTTTTTTTGTCCCTTGTTTTTTCTTTCTGGGTTTCAGTGTTTAGGAGTAAGGTAGGACAGGTAACAGCTTCTGTTGTTCAAATTTAAAAAAATGGAAGAGAATATTTCAGATTATCCCATATTTTGTTTTATTTTTATTTTTCTATTATAACCACTTATTTATTTGTTTATTTGTTTTATCTAAATGTTGCATTTTAAAATGCTTTTAAATTCCCTCTTTCAGAGGTTTACCTTTTCTGAATTCACAGCTCAGCAAATCTGCAGGAATTCAAAACTGTTTCTCTACCACCACATTTGTTTTTATTATGTATGTCTTCAAAAAGAGGTTATTCTAAACATTACAGATTTACCTATGGATAAGAAATCATGAGTTATAATATTATCTTTTCCAATCCTTTCAGTTCTCAGTTTTCTCAGTCTAGCCTTCTCTTTGACTCAAAGATTCTTCCAAGTTTAGTCCACATTGAAACTTGTTCTGGTTCTTCTACTCCAGAACACTTTACCTATCTCTATTTTTTCCTGTATTTTCTTTATTTTAGAAATTCTCTATTCAGTCAAATCATATATTTGCTCTTCTTACAGCACTGCTTTTCTTTAGGTTCCACTGTAAAATCATTAAAATAAGAAGCTTTTAAAGGCCTTTCAATAGCCCTTGGAAAAGGTCCTATGTATATATTTTGGGGGAAAACCTCCCAAAATCTGCATGGAGTGTTTAGACCCTATGTAAAAAAAAAAAAGGAAAAAAAAAAAATAAGTCTTGAAGGCTGCTTTCTCTATTCTCTGTTCTAGAGAAGTAAAAGCATGGTCCTTTCTTTGGAAAAGAGAGGAGAAATTGATGAGAATTAAAAGGCCTGTTCTTAGCAAAATCTTAGCAGGTCTTCAAAAACAGCTCAAAGGGGAGTTTTTTTACTGATTTATGTAAATAGAAAGGCAAAGTTGTCAGAAGCCCAATACAAAATATGGAGTAAAGTTCTTAATCCCCACTCCTAGACATATTATTATTATTAAATCAGAGTAGTTAGGTTGGAAGGGATCTTAAATATCATATAGTTCCAACCTCCCTGCATGGGCAGGGACACCTCCCAGTAGACCAGGTTGATCAAAGTCCTGTCCAGCCTGGCCTTGAACACTTCAGGGATGGGGCATTCACAACTTTTCTGGGCAACTTGTTTCAGTGCCTCATGCCCCTCATGGTGAAGAATTTCTTCCTAATATATAATCTAAATCTACAGTCTTTAAGTTTGAAGACATTACTGCTCATCCTGTAGCACTGGTATTAATAAGTTTGCAGAAAATGTTTTGACATTTTGGCATTTTTTTCATTAACACTAATAGCATTAGGTGTAACAAAAGTGTTAGTTTAATCTTCTGCGCTGCCGCGTGCTCAGATGAGGCTGCCAAATGGCCGCTTTTTAAACCTTGCCGCTGTTCACAGCCACACCCCCTGCCACGTCAGCCTTCCTCTCCCTCGCAGGCTTCCGGCTCAGACTCGGGTCTCCTGGCTCTGCCCCGGCTTCACTGTCTCTGGGAAGCCCGGCTCCCTCTCAAATCCTCAGTAAATTTAAAGGAACAGCTCTCACTGCTGCCGGTGCTGCTGCCGCTCTCTCTTCTGCGCTGCCGCGTGCCGCGTTTCCTCAGAGTGTGAGGCTTAACTGGATAGAATAGACTGTGACAAGTAACTAGAAATTTTTCAGAGTAATAAAAATATAGGACAAATTATTCAGGTTTTAATTATCATGTTGCATCTTTCTCCCTAGAAGCCTGGCCCTGCTGTATTACTTTAGAGCATAAAATTAAGGTTTCATTTTTTAATGCAATATTTATTAAAACATATGAACAGGCAAGTTGATGCTGCTCAGTTTACTTTTTACCTTTTTTTGTTAGGAATACTTCCTGAATTGTTTCATTTGAAGTTTATAACAGCATTTGCCTTCTGTATTTTTTTGGTAATTCAGGAAGTCAGAATAATAAGTGCGTGTATGTAAAACATAAAGAGCAATTACCAGCTTTTCATTACTCTTTATGAAGGAAAATTCACCTCACTATAGCAATCTTTTTTGACGAATGTCTCCCAGATTCAAAGGTAAGTTGTTGGGGCAGGAATGGAGCAGGATGACTGCTCCAGAGGTAAGTGCAAATTGTTTATTTTTAGATTAACAATTACTATTTTGGTAGCAACAAATGACAAAGTAATCATTCACATTTTACTAACAGGGAGGTATAGTGACTTGCCAAGACCATTAATTTTCTTGAAACCAAAGGTTTAAACAAACTTTTAGAGCTGCTGCATCACACCTTCCCTTTGCTTTCAAGCATTGAGCCTCATGTTCTTGTTCCGCCCCTCAGTGAAGTGTCTGGCCCTCAGGGCTTCTCATCTTAAACTGATAAATGTTTGCTTTTCTGTAAAGCTCTTGCTCCTTTGCAATGGCCTTCTTTCCCTTCATTTATTATTTCTGATCCGTTTTCTTGGCTGTGCAGTCCCATTTTCCTCAATCAAGGAACTCAAGGTTTCCTCAGTGAGAGACAGACTAAGCTAATTTAAATTACTTTATGTTTTTTATGCCTAACAGGCAGTTACTATGGATCACTTTAGGAACAAATCTTGATCTGAAATGTCTGGTTTAGCTATTTAATTTCTGATGTTGAAAAAGCTTGCAGAAAAAATTATTTTAGAAAAGTCATATAGACATTTCTTTTTCCCCCCCCTGATTATTAAATAAGATAGGTAATAATGAGAGGTAGAATCTGTGTTCCTTTAGTTTTTCTGACATCTACAGGTAAATGTAGATGTGTATGTAAATGTATGAATGTATGTAAATACATATAGGTTAGGCCTAAACATACCTTGTTAACAAAATTAAAAATTAAGGTGGGGTTCAATGAACAGTTGAAAGTAAGTGTGTACGCATTATGCAGTAAGGGTTATAAAAAAACTCACAAATCTTTGGATTTGTCTGAATTATATAAAGAAGGATACTAAGGATGGATTTGACATCTAATTTATGGAGATGCTGATCAATACAGAGCACTGTAGGAGAAACAGACCTGGGGGTGCCAGTGGACAGGAAGATGACCATGAGCCAGCAATGTGCCCTTGTAGCCAAGAAGGCCAATGGCATTCTGGGGTGTACTAGAAAGGGTGTGGTTAGTAGGTCAAGGAAGCTTCTCCTCCCCCTCTATTCTGCCCTGGTGAGGCCGCATCTGGAGTATTGTGTCCAGTTCTGGGCCCCTCAGTTCCAGAAGGACAAGAAACTGCTCGAAAGAGTCCAGCGCAGAGCTATGAAGATGATTAAGGGAGTGGAACATCTCCCTTATGAGGAAAGGCTGAGGGAGCTGGGACTCTTTAGCTTGGAGAAAAGGAGACTGAAGGCTGACCTCATCAATGTTTACAAATATGTAAGGGGTGAGTGTCAGGGAGATGGAGTTAGGCTTTTCTCAGTGATGACGAGTGACAGGACAAGGGGTAATGGGTGTAAATTGGAGCATAGGAGGTTCAAGGTGAATATCAGAATTTTTTTTTTACTGTAAGAGTGACAGAGCACTGGAACATGCTGCCCAGAGAGGTTGTGGAGTCTCCTTCACTGGAGACATTCAAAACTGTGAAGGACCAGGTATTTCCTTACACGAACATAAAATGTCCTTTGAGTCAGCTGACAAAACTGACTTAAAATGGTGTCTCCATGTGGCGCTGAACTCCCTCTGTGTGTGTGTGGGGGG
>NW_009951997.1:1399489-1446128 GCF_000747805.2 Chaetura pelagica
GCTGCCAAAGCCGCAGTCCCAAAGTCCCGGAGCCGCTCGCCACGCCGCTGAAACCGCCGCAGCTACGGTCCCGGAGCCGTGCGCCGCTTCTCTCTGTGGGGGGGGCGACCTGCACTTGGAGTGCCTGCAGCCGCTTCGTCCCAGCTCGTCCTATCTGCGCCACTGTGTGGTGAGACAATTCCGGCTACCCCAGCTTATAGGGGAAAGTATAATCCTGCCATACCCGCACACAAATCGCGACCCTATACGGGAACTTCGTCGGGCATATCCCTCCCCCTCCTTCCCTCACTTAAATAAGTAAATAAAGTGTGTAACTAAGGTGTACCCATACATATTTCATGTGTTTTAATCACTCCTTTTGAACCTCCTGCCCCAAATTGCTTTTTTTTCCCCACAATAAACCGTGTAGTTCGTAAATTCTAATTGGGGATTGGTTGCTGTTATTGGAAATATTAGTAAGCACTGAGCAAGTTACTCACTTGAAAAAGTCAGGGCATAAGCCCCTGTCTCCTCTGTGTGAGGCGATACCCACGTGTGGATCTCTCAGCAAATCCTGATAAGTTAATATACTCCAAAAAGGAGATATAATAGGTCACGGATCGTGACAAAAACCCACCTGGATGCATTCCTGTGTGATGTACTCTAGGTGACCCTGCTCTGGCAGGGGGGTTGGACTAGATGATCTTTCAAGGTCCCTTCCAACCCCTAAGATTCTGTGACTCTTTGTGATTCTGTAATAGAAGTATTGTTGGTTTAATTAGGTATTGTATTGTCCAGACAGAAAATTGGTAGTTTTTCTTGAAGGTGAAATTATTACTCTTAGCTTCCTAACTAAGAGTAACACATAGTGGACTATTTTTTTAATCCTATGTCTATATATAAATGTGCTTCACCCTGAAATAAAACTTCACTTTTCTTACTGGTTCTATTTTCATTTTTAATGGGTGTACAATGTCAGAAAATAAATGTTTATGTTTTACTTCAGATTAGTAGTGCAGAAAAAAACAAATCTTCAGCTGTGCAGCCAAATCTTCAGAACAGTTTTTTGCTCCCACTGTTGCTCCCTCATTTTTACTTCTATTTAAGTTTTATTGTCACTGTATTGTATTCATTTTATTATTAATAAATACAGTGGTTCTCTAGCTGCTTTTGTAAAATATCTCCAGGTGTAAGACTTAATTACTCAACATGCCAGTAAGACAGACGAATAATCTTTCTATTTTAAGAAGAGAATTCTGAACAGCAGAGGAACAAATTCCATTAAAAAAAACCAACAAACAAAACCCACTCATTAAGCTGAAAAAAAAGAAGTAAAATTAATCCCTATACTGCTGATCTTTCCAGTTCAACAATATAGCTGACAAGTATGCTGTAATCTCCTTCAATTTTTACTTTACCTTACTGTACCTGAACCTCTTAACTCATCGTTTCATTCACAGAATGCACGGAATGGTTGAGGATGGAAGGGACCTGTCAATGTCATTTTGTTCTATGCCCCCTGCTCAAGTAAGGTCACTGAGAGCCAGTTTTCCGGAACCATGTTCATATGACTTTTGAATAACTGTGCAACCTTTCTCAGCAACCTGTGTCAGTGCTCATACATCCTAACAATAAAAATGTTTTCCCTTATATTCAAACAGAACCTCCTGTGTTTCAGTTTGTGCCCATTGCCTCTGGTCCTGACAGTGGACAGAACTTTCTTGTTGTTTATAAACCATAAAGTAAATATCACTAACTTAGATTAATTTCAGCTATAATGAAAATGCACATATTTCTTGCATTTTCTTGTGTGTGATCTAAATTTGATCAAGTACCTTCAGGGGAATCCTTTTCCTCCTTTATAATCTATTAAGAGATTCAGATATCAAAAGAAAACAATGCTTAAAATTGCTTTGTTTTACAAAGCTTCCTTAAATGAATTACATGGACCATAACAAAAAAGATTCTTTTTGTTGTCTGTACTTCACTTACAAATGTAACATAGTAAGCAAATTTAAACATACATATTACAGCACCTAAAATAAATGTTCATGCATTTGAAAAATACTCAGGAAGAAATCCATCTTCATTGCTGTTACAGCATATGGGTTTCTGCAAAAGATAAGAGATCAGTTCGAAGTAGACCAGAGGCTATTTTTGACATCCTTGTTAGAGGGACAGATGATGTCACAGTAACTTTTTGACTAAAATTCACTTAGCCTTCAGTGATGTTTAGTAAAAATCAGTTTAGAGTTCAAACAGGTTCAATGAATGTATCTTAAGTATGTGTTCAAGGTTAGAATTCTAGGTCTTCTTTTTATATTGTAAATTTTCTATTAACATTTCTATACTTTCCATTAAGTACTGAATACAGCTCAGTAGTGAAAGATTTAATATTTGTGGTGGTGGATGTTGACCCTTGTATACATATTTACTAGAACAAATGAAGTGCACTGGCTTGATATTAACATTGTTAACCTTAAAGAAATATTAAGTAATAAATCTAAACTTGCTCATTATCCCTTTTTCTCTTCCAGTCTTCCTAGCTTTACTTTGGTCATGTTTCTCTTCTAACAGAAGTGTTTCATAATATAAATGTTTACTTGTAACAGAAAACAATGAGCAACAAGCAATTATGGAAGCTTCTTGACTCTGTTATGGCTAGCTCATAAGCTTTATTTGGGGTATTATATCTGAATTATGTAGGGTTACAGTTTATCTGGATTTTGAATATGTAAAGGGCTTTGATAATTTATTTCTGAGCTATGGAACAGTATATTTTGTCATAAGTTATTAATAGATTTATTACTTTAAAGCGTAAAATATTTTTATTAAATATTATTCATTGATTGAAGACTCCATGGCAGTATGAGTTCTTATTCACCTCTAACTTCAGAAAACTATGTGCAAGAAAAAGATAAGCAGAGGCTACTAGGTTACATTCAGGATAATGAAGATATGACACAAAAGCTGTCAACTGAAATGTAGAGAGTCTAGAGATTTTGGTGTGATGCTGGGAGTACAGAGGACATTATTTCAGAAGCAGTAGTAAAAAAGTAAGGAAATGAGAGAAAAGGAAGAACAAGCTAATTAATTAAGTTGCTAAATGAGTGAGGTTAATAGTGTATAAGAACTGTATTTGCTACACATGCAATTCACATCTTTATCAATAGTAAACATGAAGTTTGTGCACCATTTAAACTGCAAATAATCCTTCAAATAAAAAGTTTTATCTTGGAGACCAGTAGCACATAACAGAGCTGGGTCAGTTTCATTTTAAGAATTAATTCTTGGACAACTCATAGTAATCTTATACATGAACTTACAAATCCGCAGTCCTAAAAATGGGTACTGCAAATACTTTTCTACCCTTTAGTTAGTACACCCCTTTAATTGATTATTAATTCATTATTCTTTTCCAAAATGCTCCACTGATTTGGAACACTAACAGAATGTCTTGTAACAAGCTACCCACATTTAAATAAAAAGTGATGCTCAATAATTGCAATATTTGCCAAGGCTGGTTGTTGAATGTTATACTAAGTAAGTTTTCAGAAAACAGGAGAAATTTGCAAATAAAGAAGTAAATACAGTTGATAAACCTATTTTTTTTTTTGCATTTGAGATTGTTTTGGCTGTTTTTGGACTTGTACTGAAAAGTGTTGTTAGTATAGGAAAGTTTTTGCTGAGCAGTGCTGAAACAGTGTCAAGATCTTTTCTGCTTCTCACCCCACTCCACCAGTGAGTAGGATGGGGGCCTACAGGGAATAAGGAGGTGACACACCCAGGACAGCTGACCCCAACTGACCAAAGTTATATTCTATACCATATGACATCTTGCTCAGCAATACAACTGGGAGAATAAGAGAAGGGCATTTGGAGTAATGGCACTTGTCTTCCCAAGAAATCCTTACATGTTATAGAGTACTGCTTTCCTGGAGATGGCTGAACATTTGCCTGTAGATGGGAAGTAGTGAAATAATTGCTTGTTTTACTTTGCTTTTGTGTGCTTTCCTTATTAAGCTCTCTTTACCTCAATCCACAAGTTTTCTCACATTTGCTCTTCCAGTTTTCTCTCCCATCCCATTGGGTTGTGGGCACAGAGTGTGAGCGAGCACCTGTTTGATGCTTAGTTGCTGACTGGGGTAAAACCATTTTATATCAGTTCTCTTTTCTCTATTTTTATGGCTTTTCCTCACAACCAACCATTTAAAATTTCAAATATTTTCTCTTCTGTGGAGAAATAGTAGGCATTTTCTGATCATAGTCAATCACGATGTATTTTTGCAATTGCCCATACTATTTACACTTCTGTTTAAATGTTCATAGGAAAAGTTCCTTGTAGATATTAACCTAAAACTACTAACCATGTGCAAATGTATGAGCTTTTCAATTGCACATGTTCTTAAAATTTCTCTTTATGTGAGTGTCACACTTCCCAATGCTACATACTTGAAAACAAGAGTATTTTCACTTTGAGTTCTATTAAGAGAGACAAGATGCACATATAATGCTGTTGAAGTGCACTCAGAAGAAAATAATATGCCCAAATCTATTTTTAATACACAAGTAGACACCAGTTCATGCCCAATTACAACTCAAGCAGAGAGAGGTCAAGTAAATGGAAGAGAAATCTGTAGCAGTAATGACATATATGGAACTAAGTTCTGCTCAAAAAGTCCCCTGGGCTGATAATAGATTGAGTTTGGAGTACTAAGGGGGGGAAGGTGTGTGTGTGGGGATGTGCTATCCTTTTATGATTGCCCTTTTTTTACACCTCCTCAGGCACTCTTTTTTCCTCCACTGAGGTGATAATACTCCACAGGATACTGAGCAACGTGAATCTTTATTCTGTCCCTGCATGGCTGTCCTTATGCTATTAATACAAAAATAGGTGGATGTGTGAAAATTAGGTGCCTTAGACAAGGCTGGTTTGGTTTATCGTAGTAGAGCACTAGTTTTTATGACTGAAATTATTTTGTTTAAAGAAATATTCCAGATACTTTAAAATCCACATAGAGTTAGTTTTCTTGAAATGCATTCTGCCTTAAAGTCTTTTTAGATGGGAGATAGGCAAGGCTGATGGCAGCTCAATGTCATTAAAGAGCATGAGTGTTTAAAGTGGTAGCTGATCACTGACCCAATAGTCAGCTGTTGAACCCAGCAGTCACTTCCTTCTCCTCTTTTCTCTCTCTCCCCTTTTGAGTTGACCACTGACTTCTGCATGAGAACAGAGATTTCGAGTACCAATCATCAAAAGAGAAAGGTGGGCATAGTGAAAAATTGGACTCAGCTGACTGGATTCAGCAGCCCAAAACACAGATTATGAGTCCCTTGCGGGATGTGCCTCGTAATGATCTTTGTCCTTGTGTTGAACTTAAATAGAATTAATTTCTGCAGTGTTTTTACTTGAACAGAACTTGCTGAGACATAAAATAGTCCATATGGACAGAGTGGAAGGAAATCTGCTCAGGCTCCCTATTTCTCTACTCATGAGGTCTATTCTTGAAATTGATTGATATTTGAAGATTGCATAAAAGCTTCCCAAAATGCAGTTGGCATGCAGGCTTCATGTTGCAAATCCAAGCTATTTACTGTCAACAATCCATACAAAGAGAAAGAGAAAGTGGCAGAAGATAAATTTATGGTCTAAGACTCATATAATAATATAGCAATGACACAGTAAGACTAAAGGTTTGATTTTAAAAGTTATAATAGGTCAGTGTTAGTCATGTTCTCTTAGAAGAAGTGCCAAGTATTTATGTCCAAACTTCAAATTCTGCAAAGAAGAACAAATAAACAACCATCTGTGTTTGTTCTGAAAAAAAGCAATGCTTGTAACTTTCAATAAAAAGTATGTAGCTTCACCTATTTCTGCAATGCTGAGCTTTATGAATGAGGAACCATAAAAGAAAGTCTAATGCAAAATTTTGAATTAGGAAAGCTGTAACAAATAGAAAATACACTTGCAAGATGATAATCCCTTTTGTTCTTGGCTGGTGGATTTTAATTAAGCAGTAGTGTTTACATGATTTGACTTGAGGTGCTCTGAATCTCCTTTGGATCTTTTGCCAATGCTAAGACTTTATGTCATGCCTTATAAAAATGGAATGCCAGAGGTTTTACAATTGGTCAAAAGTTTATTTTAAAATTTCAGAGCTTCATGAGTTTCTTTCTTACTTTTCCTCTTCCTGGCAGATTAATTCATGTATTTACTCATAGGCAAGCATTTACTTTGGAAACTGTAGATTATCTGTTATTAATAACTTACCTGTTATTCAGATTTAAACCTGGGTCTTAGTGAGGTGCAGACTTTTCAGAGTATTTGTATTTGCTCTATATGTAACTTGCTGCTCTTTGAGAAATATTTATATTTCTGTCTTAAATTTAGGCTTACATCATTCACTGGTCTAGGCAATAAAGTATAACTCTTATTGTAAAATAATAATTATTTCCTTTTCAGGGAGTAAAATGCCGTAGGGAATGGAAAGTGAAAAACAAATTGGTCAAGTCAGTCTCACATCAGAAGCTGAAAACACTGCAGACTGATTAAGTGAATACTACTGAAATGATTAGTTACAAGCAAAGCTTCAGAGCACAGAAGCCTTTTTGTTTGTGCCAATAAATAAATCCTGTTTGTTTTGTCATTGTTATCAATACCTACAATCTCCTATTACACATAAAAAAGATAATTTTATTAGAATTGTTAATAAATCCTAGAAATGTAACAATCCCGCACTTAATAATAATGTATTCTGCATATTTTAGTTTATGAGAACTGAAACATTCATATGCCCGTGTTCTTTTAGTTTTACTTATCTGATATCCAAAAAGTGTTATGAATATAAGTTTTATAGGCTTGTCAATATTAGCACTAGTCCTTGAATTACACACAAAGCTAAAAACACCTGAAACATTTTTCATTTAAAGTTAAATGGTACAGGTAGTGCTTTTACAGACTAATGACTCTGCCTTGCAGAGGATCACACATTTTCTGAGTATATCCAGATAGAATACGATCTCAGCCAGCAGTAATCACTTGTTTTATGAGTAGGTCTAGACATACATTTCCAAAATTCAAGCATTTAACATTTTTTTTTCTGTTTTAATAAAATTTGCATGAATATCAAGCAGTGCTTGGAGTTAACTGGAAATTTATTTACTTAGTGGATAAAACATCTAGGTTTTGAAACACACAGCCAGGATCAAGGGTCCCAGGGCTTCTGAAGTTATTGCTATTGAGTCAGTTTTCCAGACAAGTTATAGCTGGTGTTGAAATGTTTTGCTGCCCATTGCTAGTTGCTACTATTGAATAAAAAATACACTGGATTAGAGTCAAAGCAGTTTTTGGTTTCATCATTTTGCACATTACACATGAACTAGTCTGTATATGTATATATAAAAAAAAAAATGGTCAGGTATTTTGTTAGTTTCAAAAATGCATTCAGAGATGCAGAAAATGTTTCATTTTCTTCTTTATGCTATTTATCAAAACAAGAGTTCACATTCTTCTTGTTCCTTTGTAAACAGATGGTCACTGGCACACATGGGTGGAAGAAGTGCTAAAGTCTTCTAAAATGCTTACAAGAGCAAGTCACATAGGTAGAAACATATATTGAATCTACGTATTTTCCTGTATGTTGATAGATTTTTTAGATGTTACTTGAAAACCTAAACAAAAAATTAGGCTGAAGTTGTTCACCACACTTCACCTTGCTTCACACTTTAAAAATAATTATTACTTAATGAATGTAAAATGTCCAGAATCCTATATCCCCAGGTTTAAACTATGTCTATAAAAATTAAATCCAAATCTGTGTGTTTCTAAGATCATTTGTATATTTCTAATGAGCTGTTATGTCTGTTTGTCTGTGCCATGTAAGTTGAGAAGCTGTGGCACTGACTTCACTATCTGTTTTACAAGCTAATGGCATTGTTGGTAGAGGAAGATGTCTTAATTGAATGTTGTCATGAGGGTTTCTATCTAGATTTCTATCTAGACTAGTGTTTCAGCTATGCATAACACCTTTCTTTACAGTTCAGGTACACTTGCAAGCAGAACACAACAGCAGCTTTATACTTCATTACCCAAGTCAAACCCCAAGGTATGTCTATAATGTAAGTTTCAGTTTATTTTCTTCACTCGATTTCACCTGTCTGGGGAATTCTCTTTGGAATTTAAAACAAGCCCAGAGGGTTGTCTTACTTAATGATCATAACAAGGCAGAAAGTTCATACATTAAATATAGTAATTTATCCCTTCACCATACAACAATATAGTAAAGATATATGATAAAATGTCTCTAAGTAGCAGTAGATATTTCACAAAATTTTATATTAAATATTATATAATATTTGCATTTTCAAAGCTGTTGACTTTTTTTTAATGGTCTGATTTATTTTTTTTTACAAGTGTAAAGCGGAAGCTCTTAATTAATGTAAGAGTAGGCAGAGCTGCTTTTTCAACAGTTTAAGAAGATTCCTGAGTTCTTTGGGTATTGCAACTATGCACTAATAGAGAAATTCTCTTGGCTTAGCTACCTTTTCTGGTAATTTTACAATCTTACAGAGTCCTTTGGTAATCATAGCAATTGGTGCATAAAAAACTCATATGCAAAATATCTTCAGTACTTTTGGGTTTTTTTGTCTATAATTTAACTTAAAGCAAGGAGAAGCAGCAAGAGTACGAAGCTTTCTATCTGTACATAAATGTTTTGTAGAATATCCATATTTGCTGGATCACCATTTAAAAATCTCTAACATACATTGATCCTACAACCTCATTAGATCATTCTACTTTGAAAAATAATACAAAGGTTCAGTATTGACTAACCTTATAGCCTTCTATGAGGAAATTACTAGGTGGATAGATGATGGTAGAGCGGTAGATGTGGTTTCTCTTGATTTCAGTAAAGCATTTGACACCGTCTCCCACAGTATCCTTGTAGATAAGTTGATCAAGTATGGGTTTGGTGATCAGGTAGTGAGCTGGATCAAGAACTGGTTGAAAGGAAGAAGTCAGAGAGTTGTAGTCAATGGGGCAGAATCTGGTTGGAGGTGTGTGACTAGTGGAGTCCCTCAGGGGTCAGTACTGGGACTAGTACTGTTCAACATCTTCATCAACAACCTGGATGAGGGTATAGAATGTACCCTCAGCAAGTTTGCTGATGACACCAAGCTGGGAGGAGTGGCTGACACACCAGAAGGCTGTGCTGCCATTCAGAGAGACTTAGACAGGCTGGAGAGTTGGGCGGGGAGAAACCTGATGAAATTCAACAAGGGGAAGTGTAGAGTTTTGCATTTGGGCAAGAGAAAACCCATGTCCCAGTATAGGTTGGGGGCTGAGCTGCTGGAGAGCAGTTTAGATGAAAGAGACCTGGGTGTCCTGGTAGACAGGAGGATGACCATGAGCCAGCAATGTGCCCTTGTGGCTAGGAAGGCAAATTGCATCCTGGGATGCATTAGAAGAACCCTTTCTAGGGTTTGGTTAGTCGGTCAAGAGAGGTTCTCCTCCCCCTCTATTCTGCATTGGTGAGGCCGCATCTGGAGTATTGTGTCCAGTTCTGGGCCCCTCAGTTCAAGAAGGACAAGAAACTGCTTGAAAGAGTCCAGCGCAGAGCTACAAAGATGATTAAGGGAGTGGAACACCTCCCTTATGAGGAAAGGCTGAGGGAGCTGGGTCTCTTTAGTTTGGAGAAGAGGAGACTGAGGGGTGACCTCATCAATGTTTACAAATATGTAAGGGGTGAGTGTCAGGAAGATGGAGTTAGGCTTTTCTCAGTGATGACCAGTGATAGGACAAAGGGCAATGGGTACAAACGGGAACATAGGAGGTTCCACATAAACATCAGAAAAAACTTCATTACTGTGAGAGTGACAGAGCACTGGAACAGGCTGCCCAGGGAGGTTGTCTTCAAGGGAAGGTCTCCTTCACTGGAGACATTCAAAACCCACCTGGATGTGTTCCTGTGTGATGTGCTGTAGGTGACCCTGCTCTGGCAGGAGGGTTGGACTAGATCTTTTGAGGTCCCTTCCAATCCCTAGGATTCTATGATTCTATGATTGTCCCAAAGCATCATGAGAGACAAAATTGTTCCCTTCATATCAACACTCACAACAATGATGGTTCTCCATATATATTTATGAAGAGAAAAATATCCTTTTTTCCGGTATTTTTTTTCAGAAAACTTGGATGTACTATATTTTCCCTTTATAATTCAGTGTAAATGCAATTAAAAAAGAGTTCTGCTCTAGAATTCATGAAACATCTCTGTCAATTTTAGTCCCATCATCTGTCCATACAGGAAGGGCTAGTTATTTGTATTAAACAAAAAACCGCATATTTTTAAAAATTACGGTATAGATTTGCTTAATATTCTGGACAGCATATTAATGACTTTTAACATTCCTTCTGGAATTTTTATTTAAATCTGTGATGGGAGAGCAGATAACAGCCTCTGAATAGGAAGATGAATTTCATTGCAACTGTTATTCTCAAAAGCAAAAAATATCCACCGTTATTGAATTTCTAAGTCAAAGAGCAGAGGGTAGGTGGTGGAGAAAAAGAATGATAAAAGAAGTTCATACTTCATCTTCCTTAAACAGAAATTAAAATTTGGTGCTTAGCGTACTCAAGTAACATAATATATCAATAATGATGTATTTTTCAATTAGTTAATTCTAATATACCTGTGGGTTGTTGTTTTTTTTATAATAAAGAAATACAAATCGAATATATACATTACTGCAATGCACAATTAATTATCAGTGTCTTCATATCAGTCAGAAGCTGATTTATAGTGAAAACAAAATTACAGGAATAATTTATTGAAAACCAAAAGCTCTTGTTTGCTGGTGACCTCTGTCTGGTCTCTTCAGTAGAATAACTTAAGTTTTACAGAGCCAAAATTGGAAAAAAATCAGAGTGATATTGAAATATTTGTAAAAAAAAGTAAGCCTCAAAAATACTTTTATCTGTCAGGCCTCATTGGGAATGACTACATTTGCTGTAGAGTTTTGCATATGGTATGCCATTGGTAACAGGTCTTTCCAGCAAGATTAAGATCATATTTCTATACATAAAAAATCTGGTCCTTGTAGACACAAAATTTGTCATCTTGTTCTTTGTGAGTAAATTGTTTTCAAGGGGTTAACGTGAAGTTTTTTGTCCTTTGAGAGTAATGTCTTAGATATTGTGTTATACTTGTATGGGAAAAAACAAAGATACCAGAAATGAGACAAAGGAAAAAAAGACAGGAAAGCAAGAAGGAAAGAAAAATAAAACAAAGAAAAAAACCAAAACAAAACCGAACCCAAAGTACAGCATGAGAGAGACAGAGCTTAACACATTATTAAATAGAATTTATTTTGGATGTGTCTCACCAAAGGAATGAGATTGCTTTCTGTTACTTTACCCTCTCAGAAGATTGCAGACTGGGAGTCACACTGTTATAGAACTGATGATCTCAGGTGGCTGAGATATAAAGACATTGTAAGATGAATAAGCACTTAGAGAGGGTCATAGATACGACTCTCCTTCTCCCGGTAGTGTCTGAGCCGCCAGGGCAAAGACGCAACCTTGGCAGTAACATAAACATTTCAGTGTTATCAGTCCACTTGATGGAACACTTGCTGCTATTTAAAAGAAAGCTTACTGAAGATAAAAAAAAAAAACACAAAAAAACAAAAACAAAAAAAAAACAGTAAAAAGAAAATTGGCTTCATCCTGGCTGAAATCAGGACATCCATTTCCCTGCCTTTTTGACAAGCGCTGTCTCTAGTCTGAATTGTCACATACAGGGTTCTGCAAAGATGCAGCTGAACATGAGGTTTTTACTAGAAAGTGGCATCTACCAGAGGCACTATGTGCTCTGTGGCAGTATGAGACATAGGCAGACAGTGCTATATTACCTCTCAGCAAAAACAGCTTAAATGAATAAGAATTGGGTATGTCAACTGTTCAAAGAGATGTGCTATGGGATGGCAAAGAGAGAAATGATAGTGGCAAAAGAAGAATTAACCTAGGACTACTGGCTGCTCCAAGCAGGATAAATACTGCCTAGTAAAATGCTAGTCCAGGGACAATTTGGTTTTAGCTAAACATGCAAACACTGTAGATGATGTTACTTAGTTACTTAGTGGCGGCTCAGTCTTATTATCTTACCTGCTCTTGAAATTCAGCTGCCACACTGGCAGCCAGCTACTGAATTTCAGGAATTATGTATCTTTGCACAGCAACAGCACTTTGTTTCTCAACTTCTCTGATACAGGACACCAGTCTTCAGCACTAGTTAGAGCACAAAACACAGCCCCAGTGTTTTCTGGTAGCTTATTGAAGTTTCCTTGTAAAGTGCAGCATGATTGTTTTTTCCCATTTCCATTTTGTCTACGCTTTTGTTTCTCACTGGCAGCTATGCTTGATGACAAAATTCTCTGCTCTAGATCATAAGAAAAAGTCTAATCTTACTGTAAAAGGACTTCTACATAAAGTGTCTTCTAGGACCATTCTGTCAGCAACAACATTTCCATATTAACCCTAGATAGTGTTAAACTCAAAGTTGAGACTGGCAACTGAATACTTTTCCTTTTGAAATTTATATCAGATTCATGTTACTTCCTGTAGAACTAAAACAAGAGCCCAAAAGAATACTCAAAAAAATGAAATGTGAGAGAACTTTTGAAATGTGAGAGAACTATGTTTAGTTATAAAATTGAACTTTTTAATCATAGACTGAAACTGACTTTCATGCTTTTCTGCTACTTATGTGCACTGCAAGAGAAGCTGCCCAAGATTTTTTGAGCTCAGCCTTCTTACAGGACATAAAACGATTTGTTCCCATGCTTTGTTTTGCATAAAGTTTAAACTCTGACACTCTATCTTTGAGTTAGAGCAATGTCTTGAATGGTCACAAGGCTAAACTGGCCTGCCTTGACTCAGCCTTCTTTCTGAAAGGCAATTATACTTTTATTTGCCTTTGCTTCTTTTCTCTACCTCATTGCTTTTTATCACATTGTCATTATTTCTTCTTTTTCTCCATTTTTCTATCCCTTCAGCTTAAGCTGTGTTTGTATTAGTCACTCTTCCTTTCTTCTTTCATTTTTGTCCATCTCTGATGTCTCCAGTGCTTTGTTTCTCACTCTTGTAACATCTGCTCTTTGTGTTTGACCTACCACTTATTTTACAGTCCTCCTCCTGCACATTTGCTCTTCGCTTTTTTTTATTTTAGAATATTGTAACACTACCTTCACCCACTGTATCCACCACATTATTCTCCCTTTTTAATACTTTCTCATTTTACTTTCTAACACAGACAATAATTGTGCTGACATTTAGTGGTTTTTTTAATCCAGAGGCAGAAACAACATTTAGGATTTTGGGGGTTTAATTGTTTGGTAGGTGTTTTGGTGTGCGTTTTGTTTGTATGTTTGGGTCAGGGGGGGTTGCTCGTTTTGTTGTTGGTTTGGTTCGGGTTTTGTTTGGTTTTATTTTTCTGGGGTTTGGGGTTTTTTTGTGGGTTTTTTTGGGTGTATTTTTTGTTAGTTTTTCCATTGTTCCATCAGTGTCAGGTGAAGAAAACAATGGAAAATGGGTTCTAGAAGGTGGAAAAATGAAATTAATAGCTTGGAAGTAATTCCTAGGAAGCTGACAAGCACCGTTTCTGTACATGTTGGCTAGCAGAAGTAATTGCAAGCCATTTGGGCCATAAATTGTTCCTTGACTGTTTCTTTTAAAGTTGTTTGTTTTTTTTTCACTTACTGTTGACATTCATCGTACCATTACAAATCTGAAGCTCTTCTTTGAGGTCAGGAGAAGGAATTGACAAAAATTGGTGCTTTTTTTCACACATCTCTTGCTCTACTTTTGCTGTAGCTCTGGCAACTAATGTTGTGCACAATAGGAAAGTGTAGAAACTGTGATTTTTTTTTCTAAATGTATCAGGAATTAGAATTAAACTTAAACCTAAAGGTGAACTTCCCCATTAGGTTAATTTGACCTAAAATTTCCTTGAACACGACTATATGCACATATAAGAAAAGTAGTACCATTATATACCTTGCTCACATAAAACATCTTACTAAATGTTCTTTAGAGATGTACAACTAGAGGGCTTATTATAATGTAAAAAAATTACAATAGGTTTGAAGAAAACATGTGTTTTTTGTTTATATGAACTCTGGAAGAAAAAGAGACAAATGCCACTCTTAAATTGCTTGAAATAGGTCATGAATTGTACATGACAGCTGATTTTACCCAAAGCATTGATGTATTTGGCAGTGTATAAAAGCAGACCTAAGTATATCTGATCTCTCTAAATATTTATATACCTTGCCTTAAATGATTAATTGATTATCACCCAGTCATTTGGACTTTATAGAGAACTGATTTTTGTTTTTTTGCATTTTAGCTGATATATAATATATGTTAAAGTCTATTAAAAGAAAGATTACCTATGTCTTTGAACTGAATTGTTTCATTTTAATTTTTGGTTTTGGTTCTTGTTTGGCTTTGTTTGTTTTGGTTTGGGTTTTTTGTTTGTTTTTTTAATGTACGATTTAAAGTCCCACTTGAGGACCTTGCTTTTTAGGATATATGCTGCATATACACCTATCATCCTTACATAAAAATGCTTTGTGTGTGTACATTACATTTCCACAGTCTGTTAGTAAATTGAAGAATATTTGTTATGTATGTAGCACTATAAATGTGCTCTAGTGAACATACTAATTTTTTTTCTTTATACATCAGGCTAACAAAAAATGGAATCTGAAAGAACTGGGGGATAATGACTCTTAACATCTTTAAAATTCATGCTGTACCTGAATGTATAGAGTCTTACTGTTCTCTTGCACATATATACAAAAATAGAAAAAAAAAAAAAAGTGTACACTCACTCTACCATCAAAGCATGTAGTCATTGCATTGTTTTGATCCACCATATTGATTAAAATTTCAGAACATTCTTTTTTAAAATATATGGTCTTCTCTTCTGGGATCAACGTCAACTCAGATATGTACTTCCTTTGTTTCTTTTAAAGAGATATCACTCAGCTATTAAGCTGATTTATTTTTGAATGCTTATATATTTCAACACAATCAAGCCTCAATCATAGAATCATAGAATAGCTTGGGTTGGAAAGGACCTTGAAGATCTTTTATTTCCAACCCTTCTTCATGGGCACTCACACCTTCTGCTAGTCCAGGTTGCTCAAAACCCCAGCCAACCTGGCCTTGAACACTTCCAGGGAGGGGGCATCCAAAATTTCTCTGGGCAACTTGTTCCAGTGTCTCACCACCCTCACACTAAAGAATTTCTTCCTAATGTCTAACCTTAAACTACCCTCTTCCAGCTTAAAACAATTACCCCTCAACTTATAATTTCACACCTTCATAAAAAGTTCCTCCCTGCTTTCCTGTAGGCCCTCTTCAGGTACTGGAAGGCTGCTCTGATGTCTGCTCTGAGCCTTCTCTTCGCCAGGCTGAACGGCCCCAATTCTCTCAGCCTGTCTTCATATCAGAGCTGTTTCAGCCATTGGATCATCTCTGTGGCCCTCCTCTGGACTTGCTCCAAGAGCTCTATGTCCTTCCTGTGTTGGGTGCTTCAGAACTGGACAGAGTACTCCAGTAGGGGTCTCACAAGAGCAGATTAGAGGGGGAGAATCACCTCCCTTGACCTGCTGGCCACATTTCTTTTCACAGAATCTCAGAATGTGTACACTCACTCTACCATCAAAGCATGTAGTCATTGCATTGTTTTGATCCACCATATTGATTAAAATTTCAGAACATTCTTTTTTAAAATATATGGTCTTCTCTTCTGGGATCAACGTCAACTCAGATATGTACTTCCTTTGTTTCTTTTAAAGAGATATCACTCAGCTATTAAGCTGATTTATTTTTGAATGCTTATATATTTCAACACAATCAAGCCTCAATCATAGAATCATAGAATAGCTTGGGTTGGAAAGGACCTTGAAGATCTTTTATTTCCAACCCTTCTTCATGGGCACTCACACCTTCTGCTAGTCCAGGTTGCTCAAAACCCCAGCCAACCTGGCCTTGAACACTTCCAGGGAGGGGGCATCCAAAATTTCTCTGGGCAACTTGTTCCAGTGTCTCACCACCCTCACACTAAAGAATTTCTTCCTAATGTCTAACCTTAAACTACCCTCTTCCAGCTTAAAACAATTACCCCTCAACTTATAATTTCACACCTTCATAAAAAGTTCCTCCCTGCTTTCCTGTAGGCCCTCTTCAGGTACTGGAAGGCTGCTCTGATGTCTGCTCTGAGCCTTCTCTTCGCCAGGCTGAACGGCCCCAATTCTCTCAGCCTGTCTTCATATCAGAGCTGTTTCAGCCATTGGATCATCTCTGTGGCCCTCCTCTGGACTTGCTCCAAGAGCTCTATGTCCTTCCTGTGTTGGGTGCTTCAGAACTGGACAGAGTACTCCAGTAGGGGTCTCACAAGAGCAGATTAGAGGGGGAGAATCACCTCCCTTGACCTGCTGGCCACATTTCTTTTCACAGAATCTCAGAATTTCTGGAGTTGAAAGGGACCTCTGGAGATCAGCTAGACCGACTCTTCCACTGAAATAGGATAACCTAAAGCACTTTACACAGGACTATATCCAAGTGAGTTTTGAATGTCTCCAGAGAAGGCAACTCCACAACCTCTCTGGGCAGCCTATTCCAGTGCTCCATCACCCTCACTGCAAAGAAGTTTTTCCTTACATTTCGATAGAACTTCCTATGTTTCAACTTGTACCTGTTGCCCCTTCTTCTGACACTGGGAACTACTGAGAAGAGCCTGTCTCCATCTTCCTTGCACCCACCCTTTAGATACTTGTATACATTGATAAGGTCTCCCCCCAGCCTTCTCATCTCCAGGCTAAAGAGTTCCAGCTCTTTCAGCCTTTCCTCATAATACAGATGCTTCAATCCCACCACCATCTTCATCACAAACTGATATAAGGCCTCAGAGCAGAGGAAAGGGGGAGGGGAGAGCAATACTGAACCAGAGATATCAAGGTTAGTGAGGAAGGAGGTGAAGTAGGTGACCAAATTGAGGTTCCCCTGCAGCCTGTGGTGAGATGGCAGGCTGTCCCCCTGCAGCCCATGGAGTTGCATGATGGAGCAGCCCATGAAAGAACATGCTGGAGAAGATGTGGACCTGCAGCTATAGAAGACCCTGTACCAGGGGAGGAGAATGTGGCAGAAGCAGGCTGTGACTCTGTGGGAAGCCTGTGCTGGAGCAGTCTGTATTCATGAAGGACTCTCTCCTGTGGAAGGCAGCCCACACTGGCGAAGGGAAATAATAGAATTATAGAATTATTAGAGTTGAAAGGGACCTCAAAGATCATCTAGTTCCTATCCCCTGCATGAGCAGGGAATCTGTGCGGAATCTTTCTCCCTGATGACGAAGGAGTAGCAGAAAACATGTGATGTACTGACTGTGAACCCCGTTTCCTGTCCCCCTGTGCCACTGGGAGTGAGGAGATAGAGAAACCAGGAACAAAGTAGTTGCAGCCCAGGAAGAAGGAAGGGGTGAGGTAATGTATTTAAGCTCTGGGGTTTGGTTTTTGATTTGTCCTGTTTGCATTCAATTAGTAATATACTAAATCAATTTCTTTTTTTTCTCCACTTTGAATCTGTTTTGCCTATGACCATAATTGGTTAGTGAATTCTTCCTGTCCTTGTCTCAACCCATGAGCTTTTATCTGGATTTTCTCTTCGCCACCCCACAGAGGGGGGAGGGGTGAGTAAATGGCTGCGTGGTTCTTTGTTGCCAGCTGGTCCTAAACTACAACACCCATAGAACGTCATCCCGACACGCTTGTCATTTGTTTGTGGTGATATTCATGTTTCTTAGCAGCCCTGAATATTTCTTTCTGACTTAGACTTCCTTGCTGAACTGTCCAAGCCTGGGTAGGAAATTTGTAACATATCAGAACAAATAATTAAAAAAAATATTAAACAAATTATTGAGCAGAAGCAAAAAAAAAGGACAATGGCAATCAGAGACACAGATTCTTATATGTGTAGTTTCCAGTAAATGTGTCACCTGAACAGAACATCTGGAAAAAGAAAATAAACCAAACATTCATTTGCTGAAGACTGTAAAAGTTCATTTTGAGAAAAAAAAATAAAATACTATCCACATGCAAGCAGGGATTAAATCCACATATATGAGAGGAATTAGAGATGACTGCTTAGCTGTGTATCTATATCAGCCTTAACTAGCCTACAGAACAGCTGTTGTGCCTTTGTGAGATGGAGTTGTGTGGATGTGTTATGTAAAATGGCAAGCCCATTGCATTTGGGTTTTGTGGCTAACATTTATTACTGTAAATGTATTTGGGTTTTGTTTGTTGTTTTGTTTTGTTTTGTTCTGTTGTTTTTAAACAAGCTGTATAATATTTATATAGCCACCAGAAACCTAGCAGACAGGATAAGACCTCCAGAGAATGTATATATTCCTCATGAAATACTGCTGAATATTGTTTGCAGTTCTGTCAGGTTTTCTTTCTTTCATCTATGATGGAACTGTTAACCTGCTATATTAAATACCCAGGAAGATTTGGGCCCAGACAGAAAACTCCACTTTGAGCAGTCTTAGAGGAAGAGGAATTTTCATCCTGGAATAATACATGGAGACCTATACATATGCAGGAGTGCACTCCACTACCTACAGTTTCAGGATGCAAGATATGCTCCTAAATGGTGAAGAAAAATGCAAGTGTGCAGCTGCAGACTAATTCCATAGTTTCCTGGACACAACACATTGCTCATTCTCTCCATGGGCTAGCAAGTCCCTGTACTACAGCTATAACTTTTAGTCTGCTAGCTTGCTTATTAAAGATTAATGCTAATTCATTTTCTACTGATGGATTAAGAACAAGGTAAAGATGAATTGCTTAGTGCATTTTTCTCTTTTTAAATTCTGGTGAATTTGAAAACTATCCAGTACTCCTACCTGAAAGCAACTACTCATACCTTAAGAAATGATACTTTTACTATTTGATTTACATTAATTTATCTCCTGCCTCTTGTGCCTATCTGTATGTACTGCTAATAACATAATGCTGTTGTAGGAGATGGTGGTCCTCTCCTAAAAGCTATATGGCTCACAAGGCAGTGAGTAGGCACCAAATGGCTCCATAAACTATATGGGAACTTCGTCTGTCTCCCCTCTCCTCCCTGTCACAAACTACAGACTGAACTCCATGTTGGAGACAGAGAATCCTGTGGCAGGAATCCACTGGAATAGCTGTGAATTGCTGTCCAGACACTGCTGCCAATCCCAGTGATTGGTTTGTAACCCAGAGAAGAGCACAAAGCCCGATCCAGCGTGGGGAAATACATTGTAACAACTTATAAAAAGGCCTGCAGCACCCAGGCTGGTGCTGACTCTTTCAAACTGCAGAGGAGGTGCTGCTGGTCAGGGTACAGAGAGGTCTGCTGGCTCTCCAAAGAGATTAAGGAACATACGGTCAGACAGCCTAAAGAAGTGAGATACTGTTGTTCCTTAGGAGTGCTGGAGAAGGCTTACCCATTCCTGTGAGCTCCTGGTGAACACTGCCTGCCTGTGAGGAGAATGTGGCTGAGAGAGTGGCTGTCCACCTGGATTGTCGACCATCAAGGGACTCTAGAGCTGCTGTTCTAACTGCCCTCACGGGGCAGTTAAACCTGTCCACCAGTGAGGCAGGAAGAGCTTACTGTGAAGTGAAAATCTATTAAACAACTGACCATCTCAGGACTTTGGTAAAAACAAATATTTATTTGCCCTTAATTCTTCCTTACCCATTCACCCAGCCCTCACCTTTATTCCCTCTGTGATTCCTCTAATCATCTGTTAGATGTGTCCTCCACCTCCTCCTTTCCCATTCCTTTCCCTTTCTCCTTATTGTTATCGCTACTGCTTAAATCAGTGGGGTGTTGTTGCTGTTGTTAATTGAAATTACCTTGGTATAGCATTATTGCTGTTTTCCACTATTCCTTATCATTATTATTGCTACTGTTGTTTCCTTGTTACCCTCTTTGAACCTCCTGCCCCAAATTGGTTCGTTTATCCCATTAATAAACCATATATTTGTAAATTCCAGTTGGGAGTCAGCTGTTTTTATTACAAATATTAGTGAGTATCAGACAAGTGTCTCACCCAAAAAGTCAGAGCCGAAGTTTACTGCTCCTCTATGAGAGGTGAGTGCTGTGTGTGGACCTCTCGGCAGATGCCAATAAATTAAAATCTCTCCAAAAAAGGGAAACAAGCAAGTCATGGATTGTGACAGCTGCATTCTGTATTCATCATTTTTGGGCCTTGTTTTGTACAGGAACTTTCACAGGAAATTACAAAACTGTTATGCCCAATTCCTTTTTTTTTGTTTGTTTTTGGTTTTTTTTGTTGTTGTTTTTGTGTGTGTGTGTGTGTGTGTGTGTGTGTGTGATATGCTACTCATTGGGCTGCATGAGGAAACTTTGGAATGCAAATATAATCTCACATAATTTGTTTCTTTAGAAAATTCATTTGGTTGTTTGATTTGGTTTTCCTAACTAGAACATAATTCACAAAGGTGTTAAATAGATTGACTAACATCCTAATCATCTCAAAGACAGAAACTGAAAAATACTAACAGTATATCTGTGTTTTATACAAATATTTGAGATTGTTTACAGAGGCTTTTTACCATAAGCAGAAGCATAGCATTGAAAATGCATGATAAGGGCCATGTATTGAGGATATGGATCTGATTAATAACCTCAAAATTAGGCTAAATGTAAGCGTAAGTACAGCACAGGGAACTATTAATTAAACACAGCTTTGTAGGTTTAGAATTTGGGGGTGTTATTTTGGCATTTGAAGTGTATTAGAAAGATTGAATTGACTGTAAAATATATCCAGGAACTCCATTTGAATACACATATTTACTGCATAGTCAGGGATCCTGTGAATAATCTGCAACTGATCTTGTTGTGAGAAAAAAAAACAAAAGCCAACAACAACAACAACAACAAAACCAAAAAAAACACCCAAAACAAAACAAAACAAAAAATAAACCAGAGAAAATATAAGTAGCCACAGGGACACATTTAATCATTTGAAATTCTCTTGGAAGTCTCTCTTAAGTATGTACTATATGACCAGTTAGAGCTTTGCATACTTCATTGAATCCTATACCTTTTAATGTAAACAGTGTAATAATTGGCAATATTCCTTTTGGAATTAGTTTTTCTAGCTTTCCAGTAAGTATGAAGAACATAACAGATTTTTTCCCCATATGGAATTTACAAAAGTCAATACAAAAGTGGTGGTTTTGCATTCAAAATACAGTTTAAGCACAAAAAGGAGACATACTTTATATAAATATATAATAAAAGCCAACAATTTACTGTTAGTATAATCTTACTAAGTGTAGAAACAATTATTACAGAAAAAATAAATAAATAATGCAGGTAGACTACTTACAGAAAAACTTGCAATAATAGCAATAATGCAATTAAAATTGTAACTCACTTCTTAGTTCCTAGCACTTTTCTAGGTGTTATGGTCACCCTTTGTCTGCTCCTCTAAGTCCCCAGTCAATGGTTTCACACTAGCATTAATGGTTAAGTTTGCTACTAAGTGGCCAGCACCTGGGTCTTTCTTTGGGAGGATTATGATGTTAATGTTGATGGTTTCTTCTCTTCTCTTCCTCTCTCTTTCCTCTGTCTTTCCCTTCTTCCTCCCTCCCTCCCATGTGTCCGTCCCCCCCCCCTCCACTTCCCCCAGCATGTTCAAATGCTTGCCAACTTGCAAGTTACCCGTAAAACCAAGTGTGCCCAACCCTGGGTCTCCATTTCTTTAACTGAACACTGGAGAATTGATGGTAGTTGCAGGATCTTCAATGCTAGCCCTGTCTCCCTTTTCTTCTCATCTTGTGAAACTCCCTCCATTTCTCAAGGCCTCTTGATAGTTGTAGGATACTTGTTAGTAGATTCAATAGAAATATAGCTTATTAAAATTTAATAAAATCATTAATTTTCTGTAGTAAATTAGCTGAACAGGTTAATTTTAAAACAATGTACTTTGTGAAACTGTCAGTCAATTATGCCAAGCATCCTGCAGGTTGTGATAACATAAAGTCTTCTAAGACCTGTGGCACCTACAGACAACACTCATGCTGATTCTGACCCACCTGAACCATCTACCAGCGGGAGACTGGAGACAGGACCAGGACTGGAGAAAGGACAAACATGACAAAGGACTAGAATCAACAAAGACTCCCACAGGAGAAGCAAGCATGCATAACTCGAAGATAGCCAATTCTAGATGACTATGTAAAAGAATTCTGGGAACTCGTTGACATAAAACTGAATATGCATGATTTTGCGGTATATTAGTTGGGGTGTTTAGCTAACTCATTGAAGCACTTACGGTGGAGAATCCCCAGTGCTGTTCAGCGCTGCAATAATGAATGCCTGCTCAATAACAGCTTTTTGGTTGGTATTTGGTCTGTACCTGGAATCCTAGCCCAGCCACACTGGATGTAATGTTACTAGGGAATGAAGGCACTTAAACTGTACATTGTAGTTTACCTAATAAATAAAATAACAGTAATTGCTACTGCTATGGAATGTTCAACTTCGTGTACAGAGTAAAAGCTACACCAGTGGTGGAGAAATAGAAACTTGAAGGAGTTGGATATCTTGATGAAAGGACAGGAATATTGAATAGAGAAAGTAACACATTATGTGCTCCTTCATGCTTGCTTTATAAATAAAATTAAATTGAAAGTATCATTATGTAAAGTTTGTTTAGAATATTTATTATTAGGTTTTTTAACTGATAATTTAAAAAAACCCAACACATTATAGACTAGGTTCTAACTAGACTAAATTGTTTGATGGTGATGATTTTATTGAGAAATTGATTTGCAATCCAGATTAAAAGAGGGTGCTCCTGAAACCAGTATAGAAAATAAACAAGCAAGCAAATAAATTAAATTTTATTAAAATAAAATTAGACAATGAATAAATTTACTATGGAATAACTCCACTACATGTTCTCCATAGAATACTTGGCATTTACTATGGTAATATTTCATAGCTATTTCTATAATTTTTGCCTCTAAAATGTTGACTACTGTACATATGGATTTTTTTAAAAAAGTTTTGTTAAATAATCACACTTGAAAATTATTGTACAAGTAAATCATCAGTGAAGTTCACTTAGCTCACTAAGTCGATCATCTGTAAATCAAACAGAAATTTTTGCTTTTATGAGGCACAATTGAGAGAAGATATTCAGCTGATTAATTTAACTAAAGCAAAACATCTTTCTAGGGTGATCAAGAAGTTGTATACCACATTGCCATTCTAGTTTAAAAGAAGCCTCTAAGAATACTTAAGCTAAAAAGAAAAGAAAAGTGTGATATTGACTGGAAATAAAAAAGCCTGGAGTGCATTATGACTGCATTACATTCTTCTGTAATGTTGATAATAATGTATTCACAAAGTAGGAAGGATTTTAGAACTTGAGTCTGCACAACTATGCTTTCAAACACAGGCAACTCATTTCATAAACAGAAAGGTTTCCTCATTCAGTATTTTCAAGATGTTTCTCCTGTCTCCTGTGTCACTGTTGTCTCTCTTTGGTCCACTCCACAGTACACACTCTTCCTAAATGGACACATTACATAAATTACGTTCATTTTTTCCCTGTCTCTACACAGATCATACTACTTCAGTTTCCACTCTATCTGCTTCATCTGGAACGGCTTTTCTGGCACCTTCTAACACCTGTAGCTGGCTAGATGTTCTAGTCTATATTTCACCACATGACCTGAAGCCTTTCTGTTGATTCACTTAATCAGAAATGAAAGCTTTCTTCTCCTAGACATTCATGATTTTATGAGAGTATTTGCAAGTCTGACATCTGGTTTTCCTTATACATTTTTGAATAATCACCAGGAATCTACATTAGTGGTTTCATCCCTCTTTTCCCAAATACTTGGAATATCCATGTTGTTGCTCTTTTCTTCTGGCCTCATTCTCTGGATGACTAGGGATCATGAGTTATCTATTTTTCTATCCTAAGTTATCACTTTTTTAGGTGTCTCCTGATCTTCTCTCAGATCACTGGTTTGCTGATAGTTTGTTCTCCCATATCCTGACTGGTGGTGGACTCTTTAATTGGTTAAAAGCTTTGTTGATAGCTCAACAGCACAGTATCAAATGAGATAAATGAGAGAACTGAAGATTTTTATTTCTTTGCTGTGACTCCATCAATCTACCAGAGCTCCATTTGCCTTACATGGCTGGATAAAAAAAATAAATGCAGTGAAGTAGATTGTGCTTCTTGTGTTTGTTTTTTGAGAGAAAATTATAGTGCTTCAAAGTTCATTTGTGCACTTAATGAATACCTAGCCTGGGAAATTATGATTCTAAGGAAATAGCTATTATTGCTTGATTAATACTGTGTTCATCTTCTGCTCATGCAATTTTTTCTTTCCAAGAACTATATATGAAAGGAGCCTACAACTGCAAATGTTGGTATATGATCTTGTGGTTTGCCATAAAATAGCAGGAGTAATCTAATTCTCTTGCATTTGATGCCTTCAGCACTGCTACGAGGGCTGCACTCCAGGAAGGTACTGACCATCATCTGCAAAATGCTCAACCCCAGCATGTATAGGAATATATAGGAGTCTCTGAATGTGTGCATATGTGTTTGTGTATGTGCATGTTGATGTATCATGTTATTGTTCTTTACTCTAAAAAGGTACTTACTTGCTTCCAAGATCCAGCTTTAAGTAACATTGATTTTCATGAAACCCAAGCACTTCCATTGATTTTTTTACTTGTCAGTTTTCTGCCAAGCATCTGGCTTATTAAGTATAAACTATATTGCTTTGTACATTAACCAACGCAAATAACATGTTAAGCTCCTATACAAGTTCTGCTCAAATCCTCATATATTGACATACATTTCTTCTCCATGCTACCCTTTGAAAACAAAGTGCTTTCATTACTTTCTCATAGGAATAGGCAATCTCTTGTCATTTTCTTGTCTATCTGTCTGTCTGTATATTTTTTATAATTTAAAAAGAAAGGAAAAAATTATATCTTGTAACTTATTTTCAAATAAAACTTTGAAAAAATATTTATAATTTTAAAAATTAAGAATATAAGAAATTACTTAATTGAAAAAGGCACATGGTTTTTGCACGATGGTACTGCCTATGTCTAATTAATGGATTTTACAAAAATGTGTTTAAATTCAATTCAGTATATGTTAAACACTTAAGAATTCTGATCCACTTGGCAGTAAACAAAGCCTCACTTGTATTAATCTGTAACAGGTCCTTTAAATCTTAGTCTTGCACATGTTAACATAGTTAAACAGAACAAAACAAGCTGAGAACTGTAGCTCACTGTATTCATTTACATGACCAAACAAAATCCAACACAAGACTGAGTAATGAACAAAATATGATACAGTGAGACTTCAACCAAAGTTTAACTTAAATATGCTTCTCTGTATCACTTCCTTTTCTTTTAATAAAGCTTTCCAAATAGCTTTCCAGTTTAATTTCACTACTCACTTTACTGCCTTATTTTGTTATTCAATTACATTTCACGTAAATATGTTTCATGTTTTTTAAAAGTTTGCTACGGCATAAAATTAACATCCACACTTGGGTTCAGTGTGAGATAATATTTTGTATAGCTATGTGAATGGAAAGAAAACAAGCAAACATAAAGTTCTCTAATGTGGAAAAGGACAGTCTGGACTCTTACAAAATAAAGATGATATAATAATCACTATCTTGAGTAAACTGGACTGGTGTAAATCCAAACAAAAAAATTTTTAAAAATAGTGCCACTGGCAAGCTGTGGATATTTTTTTCTTGTTCTTACTTAAACCAGTAGATGCTATGACATTCAGGATATATGGTGCTTGTCTGGAACAATCCAAGAGATTCAGACACTTAAGGTGTCTGGTGCTTGACTGAGACATGGAAGAGATAAGAGAAGCAGTGTTTAACAAAGAGGTGTCTTGACAACCCGCCGAACTGTTTTTACTAGCTGTATAAAGGAGAAGAGCAGTAGACAAAAGTGATTCTTCTGGAGCTCTGGGTACTGACTTTCTTCTAACTCTTTATTTCCTTTCCTGATCTTTCTCTTTTGTAGCTTAGAGTTAGTTATTGCATCTATTGTAAGCTTATGACAAATATATAGTTATAAGTCTTACCAGCTGATCTGTACCTAAATAAAAGCCAATTTTGCACCCAATATTGTATCCTTGTTTTGCCCTGGTGGGATCACAAAGAATCTCTACGTATCTAACTATTGAATGGTGACAGTTACAATGCTGGCTGGGATATAAAAGAAAAGAAGTAAACCTCATCTTTAAATTTCCTTAAATCAACACTACAATGTAAAAATTTGAAACAATTAATTGCAACCTTAATTGAATAATCACATTTTTCTCTCTTATATTAATGGCATTTTTATTTAATTGTGTATTTGTTTATTTTCCTTTAAAAATAAAATCCATGAGTTATCTGGATATTATTTGTTCCAAAGACTGTTTCATGATTTTTACCTGAAACAATGATTAGATAAAAACTTGCTACATCTTAATTAGTAGTAATAAACCAGAAAGTGCCAGGAAATATTCCTGGCCACTGAAGTCTATAATATCTTGTGATAAATTGATAGAGCAATCCCCGGCCAAGGCTTGACTCAAAAATCCACACTTCAAAGGCACAGTTTAGGAACTAGAAGAGACCAAGGTGATTTGCATAATTTAGTAATATGAATGGAATGCATACCTTGACCTTACAATTTTATGTCAGTGCCAAAGAAGTTCCAGGTGTGTCTAATTTACTGGATGTAGTCAGAGTCAGTAGAGCTGGATCTGGAAGCAGCCTCTACTTTTTGACTCCCTTGTGAATACCTTAATTGCTAAACTGAAGACCTAATTATTCCCATCTCAGTGTGTTCTGAAGAATCTTCACCTTCTCATTTCACACACACACACATAAACTTAACACAGCATTACAGCACAGTTTGAACTGCTATAGAAAGAATGCCTGGCCAGTTGAGAATGGAACTGTAGAAAAACTAGGGCTAAGGAACTCCAAGCAAGACTAGATCTCTACATTGGCAGAAGAAGGATTAAATCTTCCCCAAGCGCTCCTAAGTAAAAAAATCTAAGCACTTGACTCAAAACCAAATAAATTACTGTATTATAGTATTATTTAATGATTCTTTTTCACATTTCAGAAAGCTGAAGGGGTACAGAAGAAAGAATGGGTACAATACATGCAATACATTTTTTTAATTATTATTTTTGTGGGTTTTTTTTTTTGTTGTTGTTTGGTTTTGGTTTTATTTTTTAATATTACACTCATTGAAACAAATAACTTACTTTACCCAGAAAAGTTCAATCTATGTTGTGGGAGGGATAAATTTAAGATATACTCCCGTCTTTGATTTGCCTTAGCATATAACAGCATGGTACTCAACACTCTGCCCCTTATACTTCATGTTTTGAAGTTTAACTGAAAAAAAAATTCTGATTGTATGCCTATTTTGCTTAATGTTTCTACGATTGAAATTCAGAGTGAAAGAAGAGTATGTGCTTATCTGTAGTAGGGAGAAAAATAAGAACTATGAGGTTATATTCATTTATGCTCTGTAGTTACCATCTAGTTGGGAAAGAAAAAGAGAAAATCCTGTATCGCACATCTCTTACCAAAAGATATGATAACCATAAAACTTGTACTCAGAGCTCAAGCCTTCTTTCATGGATTTAGCTTTATGTAAAAGAGCTCTGAATAAATAAGGATGGATAGTAGGGTGGATGCTGCCCCACATAAACTTTTGAAAAATTTCTGCAACAAGAGAAGAGTAAGAATCTGCATCCTGATTACATCACCTCCTCGACGTTTTCTGTCCCTCTAAGAAGGGACCTTCTTGAAGAAAATTACTGAAATATGTGGATCTGTTTTTCATTAGACCCAGGTCAGCATCTTCCAGGCGTGCTCCAAGTCTATGTGCATGTATGTTATTTGCTTTTTTTTTCACAGAATCACAGAGTTGTCATGGTTGGAAAGGACTTCTGAGATCACCGAGTCCAACCATGGACATAAAACTAAGAAAAAACCCCAAAACCCACACCCCATCAAAAACTCCACAACCTCAGCCACTAGAACATGCCAGACATGCTATTCCAGTCATGGCAATAGATCAAAGTCAAAACTTGAAACCAGAAATTACATCTGTCTGCTGTTGCTACCCAGATCCTCCCTTTAATTATCAAAGTATTTCAGCCCTCTTCCTTTCCTAGTTTTGCACTTACATCCTAGTTTTTATGCCACTTCATAAATTACAATGTGTACCTGCTACAGATCGCTTTCTCTAATATTTCAGTTTTCGGTTGTAAAGGGAACTTCTGAGACTTTGGTTTTTTTTTTTTTCATTAGTTTACAGTGATAAGAACAGATTTCCTATGATGTGAGGTCAATAAAGATGTGAGATTCCTTTTCAGTTTGTTGCAGAACATACAGGAGAGTACAGAGTACAGAAAACAGAATACAGTCAACTGTAGGACACACAGTGTTTAATGTGTACAAATAAAGTCATACATATCCATCTGATTCATATCCATCTCTTCTGTTCTTTCAAAGTACACAAACCTGCCATTTGAATGCTTTTATGAAACAGCTTGAAAAAAGAGTAAAATACTTCAAAAAAAGTAATTCTGAGCACTCCTGGCTAGATTGTTTCAGAGAACTCTGATAGAAGGCAGGTGATTTTCTCCAAGGATCCTAATTTGGAAAATTCAGTACCAAGATTTTACCCTTTGCAGAAGATGCTGTAGGAAAGCAGATACTGCCAAGTATATGTTTACATTAGTGCCCTGTGTTGATCAGTCTTTAGAGGCAGTCAGTACTCTAAAAGCTGTCCTGATGTTTCCACATCATGATGACACGCAGATAAGCCAGGGCTACTTAAGAAGAGCTGTGCTGCTATAGGTGATGGGTTTGAAAGCATTGTAATAGTCTTATCTCTTTTGTTGTTCTCTATTCAAGTCTCAGAGCCTGGATTCCAACTGGATTTATGGTTGAACTGCTACTTTAAGAGTTCTCAGAAATATGCAAAACAGCATCATACATCTGTCGTAGATAGTTTTAAGTTTTGGTGTATATATATACATATTTTATTTACTTATTTATTTATTTTTCTAGATGTGAAGGTTAATTTAGAGCGCTGTACAGAGTCTAACAAGAAAGAACATCTCAGATCACTAGGCAGTGAAAAAGAATATATATCGCCTCCATCTCCTAGTGCACAGGACAAGCTATGTATCTGTATTCCAGGTTTAAGGACACGATACATTTGGGGAAACAGTGTTACCGGAGTTGCTGGTACCGTCCATTATCTTTCAGCATGTCTAGACAGAATATTTACACATGGGATTATATGGATATAGAATGAGTGGCAAATGCACCTATTTTAATCATACCTTTTAGAAGTTTTAATTTTACTTTTAAAATGTAACTTGTTTGTCTTCTGTGGTTTTGTTTGGTTTTGTTGTTGGTTTGTTGTTTTTTTTCATCTATGTTCTACTAACAGTTCAGGCTTTTCATTCTACCTCTGAGGACTAAATAGAAACAAGCAACTCAGATTATTAATTCCATTCTATTTGGGGATATCCATGACTGTCCATGCTTATATACTATTTTTATGAGCTTCTTTACTATATAACAACAGTAAAATTTTCACTCAAACAATGCTTACTGGACAGGAAAAAAGAGTGAATTAAGTCCATCTCATTTCCTTAGAAAAAAATTGCAAAATTCTGTTAAGCAGGATTTAGAAGCCTTAAAAATTATGATTTAAAAATACAAACAATATTAATTTTTAAACTCTGACGACTTTTAAAATATGCCATGATAAACAGAAGACATTTATGTGAAACTCCGTAATGCAGTGCAGCCTATAACCAAGAAATCTATTTAAAAATTTAAGGTACAATAGATTTTTCATTGCTTCTGCTACTATTTTAAACACAGCAGTTAATCCTGAAGTAAGCTTCAATTCAGTTGTATGCTGTAGTATACTACAGAATTTTAAAGATACTGGTGGATAGAAATGAGATGGACAGGTCTTTGGAATGCAGTCTCAAAAAGGTAAATTTACAGACCTTCAATTACAGCAATTTCTGTTTCTGGGTATGACTTTTTGGAAATAAGAGTAGCCATAGTGAATTTTTGCTGAAGAGGAAAAATACAGGGAAAATGATCCCTTCTTCAGAAATTGTGTAATAACTTCGTATAGGAGTCTACATATAATAATAATAATAATAAAAAAAAATAAAATAAAGGAAAGGGTTTTTTTCTTGTTTGTGTCAGGTAAAAAGGTAGACTGGATTACTTAAAGTAATTTGAGGGATGAAGGGAAAATCACACAGTAGGTAAAATAATCCTTCCAAGTATCTTCCTGGATGCTTATAGGAAATGTTGCAATTTTGGAGGATTTCTTGTTACTAGTTTTTTTGTGATTATTTTTTTTTTTTTTTTTTTTTTTTTCTGAAAGAGATTTTGGGTAGTTACTTTGACAGAATTGATTGTGTTTTTGGCTAATCAGAATGTAATTTTCCTGTAATACACATCAGACCCACTGAGTGGGTAGTTCATTTTGTTTTTCTCCTTTCTGGTAGATGAAAGGTGACTCATCCAGGTTCTGTGACAATCAACTGATTACTTTGTCTCCCCTCCCAGGGAATGTCTATTAATTTGCTTAGGTCATTGTTAAGACACCTTGCAAAGGCTGTGGCTGTTCATTGTAATTTATCAGTGTAGCACTTCAGACACCATGTTGCATTTAATGTACTCAGTTTCTTTAGCTTCTTTCAGGTGGTAGTTCAAACATAGATATGAATTGAAGTGCATGCACATTCTTTATTGCTCTATCCAATCTTGTTTCCATGACTTCAAATAAAAACAGCCCATTTAGAAGTAGGGACAGATACATGCTTTAAAACATTTACGTGTTTTTCTATTAAAACCATTTATCTGAGGTTTAGAAAAATAAAGAATTTTTTTTTTTCTTTAAAATAACTTCTCATTTTTTCACATGTGCATCTTCTTTAAATACAGGTGTTCACACATAGGAAAGTCACTCCTGTATCTATTCTCATATTGTCAAAAGAAAAGAAGGAAATTGGGGAGGCAGTATAGAAATTTCACTTGCAATTTTTTTCTTCCTTTGTGAGTGTGCGTGTCATTGTAAAATTGGGTGACATTCCCTACTGTTGTATACACTGGACAGGACAGGTTCAGCCTTGAGAAGAGAAGGCTGAGGGGAGACTTTATTACCATGTTCCTGTACTGAAAAGGTGGCTATCAACAAGACAGAGACTCCCTATTTGCAAGAAGTCACATGGAAAAGACAAGGGTTAATGGGGACATTCCAGCTGGAATCCTGAGGAAAATTTTTCACCATGAGGACAATCAAACATTGGAACAATCTCCCAAGGGAAGCGGTAGATTCGCCCACATTGGACAGTTTTAAGTCTCAATTCAACAGGGTGCTGAGCCATGTCATATAAACTATAGTATTAGAAAGGTTGGACCAGATGATCCTTGAGGTGTCTTCCAACCTGGCATTCTATGATTATTACAGCACCATTATATTTTATATTAAAGGTCCTTAAGGCATAGAAAACTAAGCACTGACCAGGAACTGCATGTACTAGAAAGTTGTCAGAAAAAAGAGAGACCTGTTTTCATGGAGAACTGGATTGTCATTCTGTATCTGGGTTATATAGTGTTTCACTTAAGCAACAGTGTCCTTGAATAAAAACTGACAGGGCTCATGAGACAGGTTTTAAGCAGGTAGGATAAAATAGGGAAGAATAATTTCCTTGGCTGTACCATAGCACATACTCCCATCAGAAGTGTTCTGTCATAAGATATGACAAATAAAGAGTGCATAATGTGCTGTGGAATGGATCATCACTGCCTATCATTGCAGCTAAGATCTTACCAGAATTTGAAAAAAGGATTAGACATGTATATGGATGAAACCATCCACAGGTCTTTTAGGTAAAATTAGAAAGGGCTATAATTCTTTATGCTTCAAAGAAATACCACTGTCAAATTGATGGGGAAGAAAAAAAACACCCTTCTTTAAGATCAGATTACTCCATTACTTACCACTATTAAAATTTCTAATTCTGTATTACTCTGGGGATGTGGTCCTGGCTGCTCTCAGAGAGAAGATACCAGAGTAGTGATATTTACTATTACATGCACAACTACTGGAAATTTTACAGGTGTACAGGAGTCACATAAGAACTGCAATAAATAGTATATGACAAAAAAAAAATAAAAATAAAAAAAATTTAAAAAAGAGTAAATTAAACCATAGTACTGGAAAACAGCAAAAAATCATTAGATACCTTCAAGATAACTTGATGTATATTATCTGTTTGTTTATAAACTTTCTTTGTAATTTCCATGAATTTAGGAGTTGAGAGATTTTAATTCACTTCACACTCACACAATTAATGACACAATGACAAACACTGAATAGTCTCCTGGAACCAGTTAATGGAAAACTATACCTTAAACTCATATCACACAGTTTAAAGCAATAACAAAATGACATGATTTTGTATAAATGTTTGTTCAGAATGTTCTACCTTCATTCATAATTAGTTCAGAAATAGAGATAATACAATTTCATATTCTTATATGTAATACTAGTATAAGGTTGCAGTATAAGTTTCTAGCATTCTCCAGTATTTATAATTGCCCTCCATGTAACATAAAGTGCACAAGTTGTTCATTTATATTACTCATCTTTGACCTCAATATGCATTAATATAATGGTAAGAATATATTTTGCCACAGTAGGTATTTTAGTGTTTAGTTTGTGCTTTCAGATATACAGAGGGCAATCCAAAGGACTGGGACTAAAAGAGCAAGTTGACAATAAGGAATGTTCTAATTAATCTTGCTAACACTACCAAACTAGGAAAGACAGCAAGTATATTGAAGAATAAGAACAGAATTAAAATTTATTTTGACAAGTTGAAGCAATAGACTGAAAAACCTAAGATTAAATTTAAAATGAAAAAGTATATACTACTACATGTTAGTAGGATTAATCAGCTGCATAAATATAGAAAAAAGATCAGCTAGCTACGTAGCAGCCAGGAGTTGCAATGGATCTCAGACTAAACAAGAGTTGAACAACACACATGAAAGTATAAAGCAGAACTACAGACTTGTAGATGCTTAGATTTTAGAAAAGATAGTTGTTTTGGCAGTCCAATGGACAGCAACTAGAAATAATGGAAAGTGATATAGCAAATGCTCTTAGTTTACTCAGAAAACTGAAAATAGCCATATGGGCTTCTCTTGAGTGATCAAGGGAATGACAATAGTTTAAAGATCTGCAAGAGTATTTTCTTTGTATGCAGGGCAGGTGGTAGATAAGGCATTTAGGTTAGACATCTGGAAGATCTTTTTAGCTGTGAAAACAGGTTACAGAAACATCTGTCAGAATTCACTAGTTTGCAGTTACTCATGCTTTCGGAGTGGGATAAGCAAAACAGTTTTTTGAGATTCCCTCCAGGACTCCAGGATCCATTTCTTTACTCACAAACTAGGACTTCTAGCAGAAATTGATCTACAGCTCTTTCTGGTCTTCTTTAAATGGAAAGGTCCATCAAGGTTTTGTGGAAAGAAATAGTACACATGAGAAGGAAGTAGAGTGCATGAGTGGCAGCATCCTAGGAAAATATTCACAAAGGTAACCAAAATATTGATGCCAAGGATTGAGGCAAGTCCAGGATTTCTAAGTATTTATTAGTTGTATACAAACTAAAATTCATGCAGAAAAGTTTTGAAAAATTTGAATATGTTGCAGTTTTTAGAAGAAATCAGTTTAAAAAAACTTGGCCAAAAATATTTTAAAACTATTAAAATTGCTCACCAGTTTTTCTTTTTTTTTTTTTTTTTTCAGTTACAATGCATTATTCTTTTATATTTGCATCAGTTATACTGTTTTATAATTTCACCACAACAAAGAAGTGTCTCTGTTACAGAGACTAATCCAATGAGTACTGAGAAAAAGAATACCAGGGACTATCTCTTAGGGCTGATCCTTCCTGAAAGAATCTAGCTGCTCACAAATTTGTCTGGCAACTGAAAGACCTAGACAGTTGTATTTCATCATGGGTATGGCTGATGATAACACGGAGCTTTATGACCTAATAACAAATATTTCAACTAGAATGGAGACATCTTACATATATGTATAATATGGATGATGGATGCAGAACAACATAGCTTCCTTGTCCACTATGTTCTATCTGGTTCAGGAGACCGAAACTGTTTGGAAAACATGTGCTAATTTTTTAAAGGTAGTGAACATTAAGTACTTATACTCTGTTTCATAGAGATTTCCTTTACAATCCTTCGTCTATATTTAGATACTAAAGCCAGCCTGTTTTTCAGAATTATACAGTATTTAATGCAGTTAATGCTATACAGATGGTAAATACAGGAATACAAATATATTCACTCTGAGGAAATACTCAAGTCAATTTATAGTGAATATTTCAGTAATTGTCACATAGCTCAAATTATTCCATTGTTAAATACAGATATAGATCTGTCAATCATTAGAACACAAAGAAACTTTTTTTGGACAATGAATAAATATTGGTTACATTATGCCATCATTGTTGCCTGTAGAATGTAACTGATAATAGTTAATCTCTGTTTTCTGGATTGCATACAGAAAATCTCCTGAATTCATGCAGTCTCAGTATTAAAAGTTCTAATGCAGAGCCAAAGGGAGGGAATAATCTGTAGAAGAAAGAAAGGAATAAACAGAAATAAAAAGAAGCATTGGAGTAAGTAGAAGATGTCAGAAGATAAACAAGGCTGGAAGTGAAAAATAAGAAGAGACAAGAAAACAAGAGTATACAGTGCATTAAAAGCTTGCAAGCAAAAGACAAATAAAGATTGCAAAATAAAATTACTCCCCGTCAAAGGCCTTAGTGGTAATATGATGGGTTTTTACAATTACATCAAGATGAAAAAAGACTAGAGACAATATCTTAAATTGACAGAGGCCTGAGACAATGACAAAGGAGATTTGGCTGGACTTCCTGAAAATTTTGTGCTCAAGGCAAAATGATGCTAGATTTTAGTGGCTTCCAGGCTAGAAAAAGCCATTCAGTGAAAACAAAGAAACAAAACCACAGCTCAGTTAATTCACTTTAATTAAAATAAATGTTAGAAAAACCAAGCAACTAATTTAGCTCAGTATCATTCACAGAATACACTTACACACTACAATTAATGGATAATCTTCATCAGCGAAGATCAGTTAGAAATTACTGGGCATACTGCACAGAAAGAAAACATGCTATTGCTGACCAAAAAAAATTTCCTCCTGCAGTCTCCTTTAAAATGTATCTCTCTGTCTAGGGCTGAGAAAGTTACATGAATTGTAAGAACCATGATGAGGTTTCTCTACCTGTTGCAAGGATATCAGATCTCACAAAATGCTCACTCTACTCTATGTCAAAGTACTGCAGTAATGCAAATCTAAAAAGCTACTTATAAATGTAATTATACTTATGGACATCTAATAATATTGAAAAGATGACAAAGAAATCAGATGCTATGTGTATAGCAGGAGCTGTACTTATAACCTGCTATAGCTGCATTTTAACGAGCACATTCCAAGACATTTTATGTACTTAGAAGCAAGGACACATTTGTAAAACCCAACCATGATCCAAAATGTGGGAACAATGATAAAAAGGTCACGGTTTTCACTGTTCTTCATAGAAAGCCCCTAATGGACCTCGTGAAATTAAACAAGAGACATTCTCCTGTATCACGTATTCTCTGTGCTTTGCTGGCATTGTCTTTAGTGAATATATATACTTGTTATCATTCTCTAGATGGTGAAAGTGAAGGAGGATCTGTTCAGTTAAACAAATAAGAAAGCAGATTAAGTGTTTATTGATAGAAAGCTCCAATACTTGTCTTCATGTAACCACAGTGTATCACATGGGTTCATTACAAAGTGTTGCAAACTGGCAGGTAAAATTAACACATGTCAACATTGTGTCTGCACTCTGAGGGCTAATTGGCATCCTAGGGTATTTTTTACCATTATACATCTTGCTAGCAGGCTGATACTGTCACATATAAAAGGGATAGCCTTCTAGTGGAAGTAATCCTGGGCCAAGTACTCGCTACAGTGCTCAGAAAGCCCACAGGCTAATCAACTGTGCAGAGATACTGTACTGTAAATGGCAACCAAAAGCTCCAAGTCAGTCAACTCCTGAAAAGTACGAGAGATATTTTTAGAGTACAGGAGAAATGGGATGAATGCCCAGAGCAAAACATCTAAGCATATAGGAAAAAAGAGTATGTGAAAGCTGAGGAGGTCATATCTATTTCCTCTTCTAGTCCCTGGGAAACTAGGGAAATTAATGAGTATACATACTGAGTTCAGAAACAAAGTACTATTCAATTTGTGTAAGACATCTTACACAAATTAACCAGCATTAAATAACCATATACATCTATACTCCATTTATATACTACATTAGTATAAAAAAGTTGTGGAGAACTGGCCTCCACAAAATAATGTCTCTCAACAAAATTGATTGCAATAGAGACATAAACAGACAAAAAGAAAAGAAAGAGGGGAAAAAAAAAAAAAAAAAGAAAAAGAAAGAAAAGAAAAAAAAAAAAAAGAAACAGTGGCAACGTACCAAGGGGGGAGGGATGGTATCTGCAGCTTTTTTTTTTTTTTTACAAAAAAGTTACTTTTTAAGCAGTATTTTTTTTCTATATTATGAAGGCTACTATAAAATCTCCCTAGAGCCTTCTCCTTTCCAGGCTGGACAATCCCAGATCTCTCAGACTATCTTCACAGGAGTAGTGCTCCAGTCCTCTGACAAATTCTGTGACCTTTCTCTGGATGTGTTCCAACAGGTCACTGTCCCTCTTGTGGGACCCAGAACTGGACACTGTACTCCAGGTGGGGTCTTACAAGAGTAGAGAAGCAATAGAGAATCATTAACAAATGATCAGAATTCTGATATCTAGAGGATTGTCCCACTGCCTTGCACAACACAAAGACAAAAAAACCAATTTTTTGAGGCTGAAATGTGAAATGCTGAAGTAGTTCTTTGCAGAGTAACATGCCTCTCAAAAGCAAACTTTATATATTAAACTATTAGATTTTATTAGTGATCGAATAACAGACTCATATATTAAGGTTATTATTCTTTGGTGCATCTGTTTGTTAGACCTTTCTATTTTCCCCATTTAAGAAAATAAATAACAGTAAAATGGTTATTGCTTTTTCATTGTATCTCTGAAGAAGGCTTTCAGTTAATTTCAGTGTGTTCAGAGCAGATGCATATTCCCTCACAATAGTTTTACTTAAAGTTGTCAATACTATGGTTACAGTACCTGTTTTGGAAGGTGCAGTTTCATGTCTTACGTTCATGCCAAGTGAGCAATTTATTGCCAGTGGCCATTTAGAAATAATGTAGGTGTTTTACTCTCCTTGTCAAAGCATTTGTCACCAACAGATCATCACCAAAATAGACCTGTCTTCTATCTCATCGTGAAAGCCATAAAATGGGCTGACAAAGGCACTCGGTTTACTTTTTGCTCCAGTAGTTATTCCAGAAGTCAGACTTTAGCCACAGTAGCTGTAAATGGGATAGATTAGCTGAATTAGCATACATATAAAGTCCACAGATAATAACCAGAATTTCAGCTACCAGTATCACCCACCAAGTTACTTCAGCACTAAAAACCTATGCAGAAAAAATTAAAATTCCTGCCTCACTTCCTTGCCCTTCATTCAGGGCATCACTTCTTTCTTGAATGTGACACTGAATGTATTTCAGTCTATATCAGGAAAACTCAAAGTGAAATTTTACAGTGCTTGAAATGAGACTAATTATGTTCTTGCTTGTATAGGAATTTCATGGGTTTTGGACAATTATTATTTTTTTTTTTTTATTGGGTTTTTTTTAGCCACCAAGGATAACATGTCATGCATTCATCTTGTAATTGCTGATTTTTGACAGTGAGTCTTCTCACCAAAATTCATGGTAGGAATAATACACCCATTACAAAGAGAATACTGACATTTCATTCCTGCCTTGTATTTCAGTGGTGCAAATTCCATATTTGTGTACACAGGTACACCAGTGAAAAAGACATGGAGACAAAAAGGATTGGAAGAGTGAAGTATATATAGTTTAAAAGAAAGTGCAAAAAAAGGACAATTTTGTAATGGAGGAGAAGGGATCAGATGATTGTAGGTCTACTCAGTTTTGACCTATAATGCAGTTCTTTATTTGTCCGAATAGTATGCTATTATAGCTCTTGTTTATGGCTTAAACCATCTTTTTAGTGTATTTTCCATTTGAAGCTTTAATTACTTTATAGAATGTGATTATGTTGACATGCAATTTGAGCACTCTATTGTGTTAATATTAAAACACAAACAACCTTTACTAGAAAGTTATGTGAAATGGGAGGTCACTAGAATGGTTAAGTTCCCGTGGTGAGTTGAAAACAATCAACAATTAAGCACTCACCCAGTTGTTTGCCCCACCTTTACCACAGAGGAATCAGAAGAGCAAAAGTGAGAAAAACTCATTAATAAGGAAAAAGCCAATTTAATAACTGAATGAAATTTTAGGGGAGGGGATAAAAAAAAGCAAGTGATACATCATTCAATGATTCAGCTTGTCCGACAAGTGCACTGATGCCCAGCCACCCTGCAAGTAGCAGTTCTTTTGGAAATAAAACCACAGAGTTTTTATTGCTGAGTGTGATGTCATATATCATGGAATATGCCTTTGGGCAATCCCAGCCAGATTCAGTACAGTTTTTCTTTCTGTCATACTTTAGCAGCAGCTGACGACTAAGCACCACACAACCACTCACTCATTTCCCACTGGTAGGATGGAGAGGAAGAACTACAAGAGTAAATGTCAGATAAAACCTTGAAGGTTCAGCTAAAAAGAGTTTCACTATGAAAAAAAAAAAAAGAAAAAGAAAAAGAAACAAGCAAACAAACAGAAACAAACCAAACCAACCAACCAAAAAAACACCCCCAAAACCTCCAACAAAATGCACCAAGAAACTGAGCTATGAAAATGAAAAACATTTCTCAACACCATCTGACAGATGCCCAGCAACTCCATGAGCAATTGCACCCCTCAAAAAACTCTCTCCTACTAGTTTTATAGAATTGCAGAATCATTTTGTTTGGAAAAGATCTTTAGGATCATCACGTCCAACCATTAACGTAACTCTACCAAGTCCAGTGCTGAACCATGTCCCTAAGCACCACAACCACATGTTTTTTAAACACCTCCTGGGATGGTCAATCCACCACACCCCCCGGCAGCCTGCTCCAGTGTTTTATAACTCTTTCAGTGAAGAGCTTTCTTCTAATACCCAACCTAAACCTCCCCTGGTGCAACTTGAGTCCATTTACTCTCATCCCGTCCCTTATTACTTGGGAGAAGAGACCAACCCCCACCTCACTACTTCTTTTCAGATAGTTGTACAGAGTGATAAGGTCCCTCACTCAGCCTCCTTTTCTGCAGACTGAACAGCCCCAGTTTCCTCAGATGATCCTCACAGGACTTATTTTGAAAATCACACAGAATCTTAGGTGTTGCAAGAGACCTCGAAAGATCATCTAGTCCAAACCCCCCTGATAGTGCAGGATCACCTAGAGTACATCACAGAGGAATGCATCCAGACGAGTTTTGAATGTCTCCAGCAAAAGAGACTCCACAACCTCTCTGGGCAGCCTGTTCCAGTGCTCTGTCACTCTCACAGTAAAAGGTTCTTCCTGATATTCACAAGGAACCTCCTATGTTCCTGTTTGCATCCATTACCCCTTGTCCTATCACTAGACATCACTGAAAAAAGCTTAACTCCATCTTTCTGACACTCACCCTTTACATATTTGTAAACATTGATGAGGTCGCCCCTCAGTCTCCTCTTCTCCAAACTAAAGAGGCACAGCACCCTCAGCCTTTCCTCATAAGGGAGAAATTCCACTCCTTTAATCACCTTTGTGGCTCTGCACTGGACTTTTTCAAGCAGTTCCTTGTCTTTCTTGAACTGTGGGGCCCAGAACTGGACACAATACTCCAGATGCGGCCTCACCAAGGCAGAATAGAGGGGGAAGAGAACCTCTCTTGACCGACTAACCACACCCTTTCTAATGCACCCCAGGATGCCATTGGCCTTCTCGACCACAAAGGCACATTGCTGGCTCATGGTCATCCTCCTGTACACCAGGACTCCCAAGTCCCTTTCTCCTACACTGTTCTCCAGCAGATCAGTCCCCAGTCTGTACTGGTACATGGGATTGTTCTTCCCCAGATGCAAGACTCTACATTTGCCCTTGTTGAATTTCATCAAGTTTCTCCCCGCCCAACTCTCCAGCCTGTCCAGGTCTCACTGAATGGTAGCACAGCCTTCTGGTGTGCCAGCCACACCTCCCAGTTTAGTGTCATCAGCAAACTTGCTGAGGGCACACTCTGTTCCCTCATCCAGGTCGTTGATGAAGATGTTGAACAACACCGGTCCCAGTACTGACCCCTGAGGGACTCCACTAGTCACACACCTCCAACCAGATTCTGCCCCATTGACTACAACTCTCTGACTCTTTACTTTCAACCAGTTCTTGATCCACCTCACTACCTGATCACCAAATCCATACTTGATCTACTTATCTACAAGGATGCTGTGGGAGACGGTGTCAAATGCTTTACTGAAATCAAGATAAACCACATCTACCTCTCTGCCATCATCTCTCCACCTAGTTACTTCCTCACAGAAGGCTATCAGATTGGTCAAATATGACTTTCCCTTGGTAAAAAACATGTTGACTGCACTTAATGACCCCTTCATCCTTGATATACCTAGAGATAGTGCCAAGAACAAGTTGTTCCATCACCTTTCCAGAGATGGAGGTGATGCTGACCGGTTTGTAGTTACTCGGGTCCTCCTTCTTGCCCTTATTGTAGACTGGAGTGACATTTGTTGCCCTTCAGTCTTTAGCGCCTCTCCTATTGCCCACAACTTGATAGAGTGGCCTAGCAATGACCTCCACCAGTTCCCTCAGCACCCGCAGGTGTATTCCGTCTGGACCCATCGATTTATGGATATCCAGATTGCTTAACTGATCCCTAACCCAATCATAATCTACCAAAGCAAACCTCTCCTTCGTCCTGACTTCTTCAGGGGCTATATGGATCTGGGGCCCCTGGGGACAGTCTGCAGGAGTAAAGACAGAGGCAAAGAAGGCATTCAGCACCTCTGCCTTCTTTATCTCCTCTGTCACAGGGCACCCACCTCATTCAGCAGTGGGCCTATATTGCCTCTAGTGTTAGTTCTATCTGCAATGTATTTGAAGAAGCCCTTTCTATTGTCTTTGAACTCCCTAGCAAGGTTTAGTTCCAAAGAGGCCTTAGCTTTCCTTATTGCCTCCCTACATCCTCTGACAACAGTCCTATATTCCTTCCAAGTGGCCAGCCCCTCCTTCCGTGATTCACAGATTCTCTTTTTCTACTTGAATTTGCCCAGTAGTTCCTTGTTTAACCATGTGGGTTTTCTGGCTCCCTTACTTGATTTCCTACCCATTGGGATGCTCTGATTCTGAGCTTGCAAGAAGTGGTCCTTGAATGTTGACCAACTATCTTGAGTACCCTGTCCCATGGGACTTCTCTTAGTAATTGATTGAAAAGGCCAAAGTTGGCCCTGTGGAAGTCCAGGGTTCTGGTCCTGCTCCATATTTTGTTCCTCCCACACAGGATCCTATACTCCACCATCTCGTGATCACTGCAGCCAAGGCTGCCATTGACTGTCACCACTTCAACCAGACCCTCCTTGTTGGTGAGTACAAGATCCAGCAGTTCTGCTCTCCTAGTTGGTTTGCCCAGCATTTGTATCAAGAAGTTACCATTGATGCATTGGAGGAACTTCCTAGACTGTGAAAGGCTGGCTGTGTAAGTCTTCCAGCAGATATGGGGGTAGTTAAAATCCCCTATGAGGACCGAGGCCTGATCAGGAGGTCTGTAATAGACCCCCACAATTGTATCACCCATGCCAGCCTGCCCCTTAATTTGTACCCACAGACTTTCCACTTGCTCCTCATCAGCCCCTGGACAGAACTCAGTACATTCTAGTTACTCTCTCACATAAGGAGCAACTCCACCACCTCGCTTCACTGACCTGTCTTTCCTAAAAAGGACATAGCCGTCCATGACCAAATTCAAGTTGTGAGCTGTACCATCATGTCTCTGTAATTGCCACCAGATCATAACCTTTAGACCGCACATAGACCTCTAACTCCTCCTGTTTACTTCTCATGCTGCCTGCATTGGTGTACAGGCATTTTAGGGAGCGAGCTGAGCATGCTGGTGGCACCCTTGGGAGGTGGGAGGTATTCTGGTCTTCATTAATACTAGAGCAATGCCCCACTAGTTCAAGCCCAGCTACAACCCCCTCCCACTTCAAATCTAGTTTAAAGCTCTGTGAATGAGCCCTGCTAACTCCTGCCCTAGGAGCCTTTGTCCCCTGTGGGACAGGGTCTTCCCATCCAATGCCAGCAGGCCTGGTGTCCTGGAAATAAAACCATCCAGGAGTTTTGTCCCCTACCTCTTCAAGTCTAGTGTAAAGCTGAAGTCTTACCTTGAGCCAAGAGGGGGCCCATGTCCTGCTCCACGTGCTCTGCCTGCACGAACTGCCGAGCAAACTTCCACACCAGGCCCTTCTACCGCCCCATGCCCTGTTTGCTCCTCCTGGTCGCTGTGTTCCCCAGGGGCTGCTCTTCTACCTGAGGGGGTCAGGCCCTGTCCCTTTGTCTCTTCCCATGGTCAGTCAGAGCTGCCGCTTCCCAGAAGCTCTCACTCCTCGCCCAGGGACAGGGGCTGGGACTGATTCACTCCCACTCTCTCCATTTCCTTCTCTCTTGCCTTCTCTTCCTCAGTTTTGCCAAGGGTTTCCTTGAGGTTTAGCAGCTGCAGAAGGAGTCCACCAGCACAATACCTCGCCCTGCTGTTCCTCGCCTCAGTGGCTTCCTTGTTCCTCATAAAAATGTCCTATTAATGAGCATGACATCATAGAATCTGCAACAGTAGTTTGGTCAGTTGGAGTCAGCACTCAGTTTTGCCCCCTCTTAACCTTTTGTTCTCCCCTCACCTACTCACTGGCGGGGTGGTGTGAGGAGTAGAAAAGGCCTTGACTCTGTGCAAGCACTGCTCAGCCATAACTAAAACCTCCATGTGTCAATAGTATTTTCAGCATAAATTCCAAACATATCCTCATGCAAGATCCTATGAAAAAAAAAAACTCTATCCCAGCTAAAACCAGTACAGGTTGTCCTTTAGAGCAACTGTATGGTCACACCACTGTGTCATGTCATATGCCAGTGGAAAATTGATTTTCTTTAAAGCCTGATTAAAAGCCATCAGCTTTACATATTACCTGAGTGTCAATGGAGTTCTCAAGTGTATGTCTTAACTAGATTCTGGCTAACTTCTTTGACTCAAGGATGTGGAATATTTTATGAATTAAAGTGATGTTGACTATGGAAAATCTCTCACATTTCTCATAAGCAATTTCTAACACCCAGAAAGATATTTGAAGCTAGTAAGGCAACCTAGGAATGAAAAGAAATTACAACATACTCACATTAGGCAGGTATTATGCTATCAGATTATGACACCAACTACTGTATTACTAAAAAAAGCCACTATTCCCACCATCTCTCCCCATGTAATTCATGTGGAACTGTGGAAGTAAGTGAGCAGCAGTCACTGAAGAAAATAAATCAACGTTGGAAAGAAGGGATTATATAATTGATATAGTCAATCTTGACTTCAAAAGAAATGGTAACCTCTTAAGTACGTTTCTATCAATTTGTGGCCATGAACTCTTTACAAAAAGGCTAGGCAATCTATCAATTTTTTCTATTTTTTTTTTTTGGTCTTTATAGGACAATGGATAGTCTAATATCCTCTGACTTTTCTGACAGTTACTATGTCATCTCTGTGACCTGTGATACTTATTTCATCAATCAGTCACAAAATGCAATTTGGTTTCTCTTGTTGATAGATAAAATATTGCCTTTGTATTGTTATCACTTTCATTCTTAGTTTATTCCATCAGGTTGCTAGGGTTAAGGGACACCTGATATGGTATTTCACATTATGATTATGCTTCAAAGCCTGTCTGGTGAGTCCGTTTAAGTTCTGAATGCTTTCTTAAACATATATCAAAAAGCACTGCAAGTATTAGTTTAAATGTTAAAAAACCATATCTGAGTAGAACTGTTTTGATTTTCCTGTTTCTTGATTAACTTTTTAAAAGAAAGAATAAGAACAGAACAAATAATTGTTTTATCATGCATTAGTCCAACCTATCTAAGTATACTCTGTCTTTGAATAGAAACAAGATATTTCTTCTTTAATATATAATCAAAATACTAAACCCTATTTCCTCTTCTGTTTTCCACTGCTTCATGGAAGCTGTAGTTTCTCTCTCACAAAGAAATATGCAAATCTACTAGCTAGGAACTGAATGAAAATTCCAAAGCCAGGAACCCAAGTAGTACCATTTTCCCATAAAAGAGGACTATTAACTATTGCTGTAAGCAATAGGATCATAACTATGATTTCTTTCTCCTCATAATAATATGTAGATATCCAAGATGCAAATGCAAAATGCAAACAAAAGCAGAGAAAATCAATAGGAATATCACAAAGAAAGCAAATATTGCATGGAGATTATGGTCTCGGGTTTTATAATGTCTTTGTCTTAAAATATAAAGGAACAAGGATCTTCTTTGAAATGGGGACTATTTAAAAGTTTTGCTTTCTTAGAGCACTAATTCTTTCAATTGGCATTTGAATAAATCCATACTGTTGAAGGATTTTAGAAAAAATGTTGCTTCCTAATATTGTATGCCACATCCATGTTTTCCTCGTTTTCTCTTTTAAAATAATTTTCTTACTTGTGCTCCCTAAAGCATAACACTTGTAAAAACTGGTCACACCTGGTGCAGCAAACTGCATTTCCCATAGTTGATCAGCAGTGAGTCTTGACTTGTGCTTGATCTTCAGCTCTTTAAAAGCAACCAGAATCCTGTTTTATAGATAATGTGAATGCCAGATTGCAAGAGATGATTTTTATTTTGTATTTAAAGAAGTGCATGTAGTTCAGAAAATTAACTGGCATTTTAATAAAAAATATAAAATTAACAAATTAGAACCATTTTCATTGATACAATGTTTTCGAAACATTTAAATTGGAAGAAAGAATATTTATGCTCTTGTGAAGCCATAAAATGACCAACATAGGCCTTTAGGTGTCCTAACTGACTGTCAGTATAGTTCTTATTTTTCTCTTGCTCATAAGAAAAGACATTTTTAAGAAAAAATTGTTGAAGATTTTTGCAGATAAATGTAATACATACACATGCACTTTGTAATTGTTTCTTCAATGAAATATTAGAAACAAGGAATCTTGACAAAGAAAATTGTTTTGATTATGTAAAGAGCAACATTTTAACAAATAGATACAAGAAGTGGAAAACAATCTTACCTCTCTGAAAATGTGCCTTCAGGGAGAAATTATGCTTGGAGTAAACTTAGTGATCTGTTTTATCCTGGAACTGCCATGAACTGCCAGTTTCCTTGGAGTCGTTAGCAGATTAGGATACTTTTTGCATTACTTTGATATCAGATAAGATTTAATTAATCACATTTATGAATTAATATTCAGGTAAATGTTGCAAAGAATACATATGTGGAGAAGTCTTTAAAAAGTATCAGCTCATGTGTATAGACACGTGTGTGTGTAGGCATGTCATGGTATACATAGCAATACTAGATGCAACTTGATTTTCCTAAACACAGCAGCCATAGAAATACATATTTTATATGCTTCAGGTGAGATTACATGCGAAAGAGAGCCATTTCAGAAAGGAATAAAAATATACAGTGCAGAAGCTAACGAGCAGTCTTCTTTCCTGGCACATGCAGAAGTGCAGTTTTACTTCAAGACATTCCTTGGTCCTGTGTTCACTTTGGACAATTATAGAAACTGAATATCTGAGTATCTTCAACAGTTTTCCTAAAAATATAATGCCTGAGCAGAATATATTGTAGTCTGCAATGAAACAGTCATTAGATTATCTGATTTACCTAGCATGAAGCACCAGTCAAGAGTAAGTAAATCTACCCCAGCCTTCTACAGCCTCTGAGTGTTTAAGCCTGCACTTACTGACTGCATTCTTTAACTGCTGAGTCTTTTGAATAGTTAAGAGGAAGCGAGCAAGGCAGACAGAGAAAGCATAAAGCGGTCTTTATAAGCTATTTTTAAGACCTTCAGTTCAGAGACTGCACTGTGCCCCAAATGTTGCAGCTAAATGCTATTTCCATTTTCTGCAGACAACCCTAAGGGACCACCAAAAGCAGAGTTGTTTGGTTACTTCTTCCCTCTGAAGGTTCTAATTATACAGATTTTTGTACTACCAGACTGCAGCAAGACTACCCCTTGATCTTTCCCTATATAA
>NW_009951997.1:1446393-1451556 GCF_000747805.2 Chaetura pelagica
ATATAAAAAAAAAAATACGGTGTAAGAGACTGTAGATGCATGCGGTGAAGTATCACACAGCATTCTAACTGTGTTTTGGAGAGTAAGAAGGATCATACCCCTTTATTTTTATGATTTATTTGCTTCAGGCAGTAACTTTTGTCTCAAAGCACAAACTTTTCATTTTAGCATGTGGCTTTAAAATTTCTTTCAGGAAGATTAGCCAGTCTAGTAAAAAAAACAACACACCCATGCAAAGTACAGCCGATATTTCCTACCTGAGTAAGTCTTTTGAAACATACTATGAATTAAGAAATAGTAAGATACCACTTCACATTAGTCATTAATATACCCTTGAGTCCTTCCAATGAAAACATGAAGCTGTTCTTGTTACTGTTGTAAGTCAAAACTCAAAATAAAAATAGATAAAAACAGATTTTCTCCCACAGCTCTTAGAAGTTCTTCTCTGCCTTTAAACACGTATTGCACAATACAGTTTTCCCAATTTATAGGTGGTTTTAACTGTGTAACATCTAATACATAATTCCCAAAAAATGAATTACTTAAAAAAAAAATTGAAGTTATAAAGAATTGTCAAATAAACTCCAATTTATTAGTATTTAATTTGAAATAAATTTTAAATACCAAATTTTTTTAGCTACAAGTAGGCTTCTGCAAAATATTATAAACTGCATTAGGTTCTTATCTGAAAAGCATTGCTCTTAGAAAGAAGTACAATCTCTTTCATTAATTCATATCACTATTTTACCCTTTATGATCACAAAATTGTCTGCGATTTGCATGCTGCCTATACACATATGCACACAAATTTCTGTAGACACACACATAAAAATATAACCATTTACTTGCAGGAGGTAAATGTGATAAAACAGCCATTAGAGTCGTATGGAAGGAAATAGTCTGGAATTTTGTTTATTTGTTTCAGCTTTGTTTTTCTTGAAGGGGCACAGCTTTCAATAGCTTTTCTACTTTTAGAAAGCGAGTTCTTTGCTGACAGTTGCGTAATAACTGTATTTCATAAACCCTAAAGCTCCCAGGTTTCTGGGACTAAATTGATTTTGTGAAAGTATGCAACGCATAGCTTTTCAATATGGGTCCCAAACAGCCTGTCCCTAAAGCAGTTATTTCCATTTAAGCCACTGACCTGATGGTGTCTTTGGTGGTGCTGTAGTTTTTTATGTATTTCAAAAGCCACAGGTCTGTTTCCATCCTTCTTAATTTAATATAAACTGCACATGCTTCTATCAGTAAGGACTTTCATTTTTATACTTCTTCGATTTCATGACACCGATGGTTCTATATTTCACAGTGTAGGGAGCAGAATGAAATTACACTACTTTCAGACTTCAGCAATATCTGGTTTATATGATTCAGGACCTCCACAAAAAGAAGAGCTCACCTCAATATTTCTGTAAATGGCTCTTTCTGGAGGAGTATATAAGGTGAGTCTGACAAAGTGTGACTTTTGTGTCCATGTGTATTAATTGGGAAAAGCTCCACATGTTTCTGTGAGAGTGGTAAAATCCAGCTGCATTATCCAACAGTAGTTATTTTGTTCTGACATAATTCTACAGAGGTCAGAAAGATTTAATTAATAGTTCCTATTTTTTTTGCCATCAGCTGTTGAAGTCATTGCCAGCAAGATTTCAGCTTTTAAAAAGCCTTCTCCCATTACACTTGAGAGACAGATTTGGCCTTATGTCTATATATGTTCCTGTAAACAACTGTTGCTATACAGAATCTGAACTATCAGATCAAATGTAGATAATTGGTTTTGTGTACCTAAGAAATTGATACCAATACTATTTTAAATACTTCTTCGGTGTGTACTTTCTTAGCTCAAGTAATACCTCAGGTGTCTTAACTGTTATAGGTTCACTACAGAACTGTGATTTCTATTATTTAAATGCTTGGAATTCTCATAGATATTTCTGTCCTCATTGAACCATGTAATTCTGACAAATTACTTATTTCTCTGACCAACTTGAATGTTGATTCTTCCATTACAGTGAAAAAACAGTGAACACAATACACAATACGAAGAATATTGTAACAAATATTCTTAGGAAACTATGTAAAGGAGTGGCCATGACAGCACTTTGTTCAACTGGACAACTAGGGAACATTTAGTTTCATTAACCAGAAACCAAAAATATTCTTTGTTAACTTGTAAAAGAGATTGGCACTCATGGTATTTGTATCTAATTATTATTATTTTTTATTTTATTTTATTTTTAAAATCAGTTCTGTCTGTCTGTCTCATTTCGTCTTCCACTGGTACAAATGAAGTCCTTAGAGTGAACACAGATGCTCTTCCTAGCTATCACATTAGTGGTCTCAGTCATACTATGGTTTGGTACAGTTTAATGTTGGAAATTTCATAGTGAAGAACTTGGACGAGCCAGGTTAGAAAAAACAGAATCTGCTGTAGAATGTACTTTTATTATTATGCATCTAAAGGAGCAGAAAATAGAAGAAAGATATTTAGTTGTCTGTTATTGACTGAACTCTTTCTTTTTTTCTGACAGCTCCTTTGTTCAGAAAATGAAATTGCTAACCTCAGACATGCTTGAAAGTCTCGTTGTCTTTCCAGAAAGGTATGGTTGATGTAAACAAAATGCATATCTCAAAACTGATTATCTTCAACATCTCCCTTATGAGGAAAGGCTGAGGGAGCTGGGTCTCTTTAGCTTGGAGAAAAGGAGACTGAGGGGTGACCTCATCAATGTTTACAAATATTGAAGGGGTGAGTGTCAGGGGGACGGAGTTAGGCTTGTCTCAGTGATGACCAGTGATAGGACAAGGGGTAATGGGTGTAAATTGGAGCATAGGAGATTCAAGGTGAATATGCGAAAAAAATTTTTTACTGTAAGAGTGACAGAGCCCTGGAACAGACTGCCCAGGGATGTTGTGGAGTCTCCTTCACTGGAGACATTCAAAACCCAGCTGGATGAGTTCCTGTGTGATGTACTCTAGGTGACCCTGCTCTAGCAGGGGGGGTTGGACTAGATGATCTCTCGAGGTCCCTTCCAGCCCCTAAGATTCTATGATTCTATGATTCACCCATATTTTTTTTATTTATTTTGTAAACCTGAAGACTAAGTTGCCACATTCAACTTTGTGTTATTCTGTATCTGTATTTTGTTAAGGAAAAATCTAACCAAACATGATGAAGAGAACTGGAATCAGTAGGTACCAAGAAAATTCACTGTACTACTGGGCATTTATTTTAAGTATAATTATATAATTTCATTTAGGTTCAGAAAGAACTGGAAAGAATGAAGCGTTTTCATTATAAAGTAGAAAAAAAAGGCCTTCAAACACTGAATCAGAGTTCCTAAAAATTTTTATAGACAGTAAGTAAACAAGCCTGTTCTTATCACATATAGTAACATTTTTTTTAATTTTTTTTTTAACAATTTTAAGATTTTCTGCTTGTTATTTCAACTTTCATGTAAGGTATGTAAGGTAATGTAAGGTAATGACTTCATGCTGAAGTAACTCATTGCCCAAGGTGAGTCTAAGAGTTCAAGGCAGAAGTAGGAGCATTCATCTCAAAGTTGCCTGCTGTTAATATCAGAACATATATCTGCCAGGCTCTGTACTGGCTCCTACATATTTTCCATTCCAAATTCTTGTTTCTTATACCAACCTATATACACAGGAAAATTTCTAATACAACATATTTGTGTTGGATTGCCAAATGTTCTGTATTTCTACAGTCTTCTGCTGAAAACAAACTTGTAACATCTGAACAGTAATAATATGTTCCCTGAAAAAATTACAAGTTTTACTGAAAGGACTTTGAATTATAATTAACTTTTTACTAACAGAAGTGAAGCTGAAAGTACTGAACTGAATATTCTGATGTGGTAATCTTTCCTATTTGCTAGACTCTTTTCCAATCATTCTGAAAGGAATGATAAATAAATAAATAGCTGCTGCTGGAAACAGCTATAAAAAGGGATTTGAGGCACCAGTTCCAGTTCCTCAAAATCCTGTGCCACTAAAATGTCAACAGGAGTTGTGCATAAAGGATTTCTGTTTTTTTTTTTTTTTTTTTTTTTTGTAGCTGGAGGGCTCGCAACTGAAGAAATATTTAATATTTAATCTCCTAGATTTCTTTATTTTTCCCTGTAGGGTTTGAAGAATCATAATTATATTACTTAGCATTTATATCAATATGTCTATCTCTTCATCATGCTTCTCTTGACTGTGTTTTTTTCAATGCTGAGTCGTATTGAGGTATGCTAGTGATTATTATAGAGCCCTTGGGTCAGCAGACTTAGATTTCAAGTTTAGTACCATAAATCTCTCTTTGATTGTTGGATGTCTACTGAGGAAAACTTATGAAAAATTGCAGCATAAGTGTAATAAAACAAGTGGTTTTTTATCTGTCAGAATGTGCTATAGAGAACCTAACTTTTGGCTGTAATGGTCACATCTTATGGCTACAATGTAACAGCTTGTGGTTATCTCTGAAAATACCTGCTCAGTTCACATAGTTTAAACCAAATTAGAATAGAAGTGTTTTGTTTATTAACAACACAGAACGAAAAGGCAATCACTGAACTATACATTGAGGATGAGTATTAATAATTCAATGGATAAGCAGTGCTAGTTAGCCACTTAAAATAGTCATACAGGTACACATTTCTAAGCATATTTCTATATATGACCTCAAGCCATTCTAACCCCACATGTATTTATGCAGTTACATTTAAGCCACCAGCATGCCCTCTTCTCTGGGGGGATAGTGCAGGTTCCCTGAGTTCACATCCCTCTTGTGAGACGTGGGCGTTGTGTGAGCTCCAGCTCTCTGTGTTTTCCTGCTGCTTCGTGTCACACGCTCACCAGCAAGGGAGTACTCTAGAAGTCCCCAATATGTGGGTCCCTGCTTGCTGTGTCCCACACTCACTTCCCTAGCTGCATGCAGGTTGATCTCAGTGCCCTCCAGGGAAGCTGCACCATCAATTCCAGACAGAGATTGCAACATTTGCAGGGTGATTCTCAGCAGTGTCAAACCAGGGGTTGACTGCAGCTACTTTCACTCTGAGGTCTCAGTGTTTCAAATTCACTTGATTCTTTTATGCTTCTTTTCCCGTCTAATTCCTTTTTTTTTTTTTTTTTTTTTTTTTTTTTTTTTTTTAAAATTCTTTTTTT
>NW_009951997.1:1451844-1505092 GCF_000747805.2 Chaetura pelagica
TTTTATTGGGTTTTTTTTTTTTTTTATGCCTTGCTGCTTCTGTTTGCCATCTGAAGATTCAGTCTTTAAAGCTTTTCTATATTCTTTTTTTTTTTTTTTTTTTTTTTTTTTTTTTTTTCAAAAATCCCTTGCTAATTATCTGGTTACTGTTAAAACCAGCCGATGTTCATCTTCTTCATAATGTGTTATGTAGACTCTTTAGTGTCACAGTTTGACTCAGGTCCGACAACAATGCTCTCGATCCCCCCTCCCCCCAACCCAGGTAGGGAAGGAGAGAGAGAAAAAGAGAGAGACTTGGCTGGATTGAAAACTAAACTACACAGCTTTAATTAAAACTAATGAATTATACAAGAAAATATATACAATTATATACAGATATGTTCAGGAATGGGCAAAAGCCTCTCGCCTCCCCCCACCCCAGCAACTCCCACAGCACTTCCCTGAACTGGGAAGAGTCCCGAGGAATCCCGAAGCTGCTGCTGGAGAAAGCAGAGAGTTATGGGGGTCACGAGAGATCAAGCCTGAGGATCGACGATGATGGATGAACAGAGTCCTCCCCGGACACCGGCCATGGACCGAAGAGAAAAGGAGAAGAAGAAGGAAGGAAGTTGTCTCCTGTGATCTCTGACCTTCCTCTGAGCTTACGTAGATATATGGAATGGAATATCTTTGGCCAATTTTGCTGTCTGTCTAACTCAGCCTCCTACGGGGGGGGGTCACAGATCTCCCCATAGTGTCTGAGCTGGCAGAGTGCAGGTGCAGCCTTGAAGCCTCAGTAGTTAGAAAAACATTCCACTGTCTTATCAGCCTAGCAGAACACACTGTTGCTAGTTACAAGAAAGCTTACTGAAGGAAAAAAAAAAATCAGTAAAAAGAAAAATTGGCTTCATCCTGGCTCAAACCAGGACATTTAGAAAGGTTAAACCACGTAAAAGCTTTAGGTTGAACTTGTTATATAAGAAATCAGTCAAAGCATTATGATTATTCAGCTATGCAAACAATGATCTTTGAATTCACCTGAAACTCAGCAAGGAAGGATGAACAATAAAGAAGTCTCATGAGGCCAAATCCTTCAAAGATAGGTCGAGTATTTCATCTAAGGAACTGCTGGTCAATAAAGAATTCGTCTGGTTAATTACAGTATTAGTTACACAGACATCAAGCATGTTCTGTAAAAGCCTGATAAACCTTGGGACAGCAGTGTTTTGATCTTTCTTGAAACTGAAAGGATTATACCTAAATGTCTAATTGGAGCTAACAGGACATATCAAAAGAAATGCTCTTTAGATAAAAATTCTAGTTCCATGTGCAAAATCTGAAATTAATCATAGAATTACAGGACCTTAGAATCACAGAATCATAGAACTGGAGGATCACAGAATCATAGAATGGTTTGTGCTGGAAAGGACCTTCTAGATCCCACCACCCAGCATTGGCAGGGACACCTCCCACTAGATCAGCTTGTTCAGAACCCCATCCAACCTGGCCTTGAACACTACAAGGGATGGAGGTTCCACAACTTCCCTGGGCAACCTGTTCCAGTGTCTTATGAACCTCACACTAAAAATTTTCTTCCTAATATCCAACCTTAATTTCCCCTCTTCCAGTTTTAATCCTTTGTCCCTTTTTGTCTTTCTACAAGCCCTTGTAAAAAATCCCTCCCCAGCTTTCCTGGAGGCCCCCTTCTTTCACTGAAAGACCACTATGAGGTAACCAGAGAGCCTTCCCTTCTCTAAGATGAAAAACCTAGCTCTCTCAGCCTGTGTTCATAGGAGACATGGTCCAGCCCTCCGATCATCATTGTGGCCCTCCTCTGAACTCCATGCATCTCCATGTGTATCTTGTGTTGGGGACACTAGAACTGAACATAGTACTCCAGGTGGGATCTCACAATAGTGGAATAGAGGGGGAGAATCACCTCCATTGACCGTTTGGCCGCACATCTTTTGATGCAACCCAGGACATGGTTGGTTTTCTGTGCTTCAAACACACATACCAGCTGATGTTGAGCTATTTATCAACCATCATAGAATCATAGAATCATAGAATCTTAGGGGTTGGAAGGGACCTCGAAAGATCATCTAGTCCAACCCCCCCTGCCAGAGCAGGGTCACCTAGAGTACATCACACAGGAACGCATCCAGGTGGGTTTTGAATGTCTCCAGTGAAGGAGACTCCTCAACCTCTCTGGGCAGCCTGTTCCAGGGCTGTGTCGCTCTCACAGGAAAAATTTTTTTTCGGATATTTACCTTGAACCTCCTATGCTCCAATTTACACCCATTACCCCTTGTCTTATCACTGGTCATCACTGAGAAAAGCCTAACTCCATCCCCCTGACACTCACCCCTTACATATTTGTAAACATTGATGAGGTCACCCCTCAGTCTCCTTTTCTCCAAGCTAAAGAGACCCAGCTCCCTCAGCCTTTCCTCATCAGGGAGATGTTCCACTCCCTTAATCATCTTTGTAGCTCTGCGCTGGACTCTTTCAAGCAGTTCCCTGTCCTTCCTGAACTGAAGGGCCCAGAACTGGACACAATACTCCAGATGTGGCCTCACCAATGCAGAATAGAGGGGGAGGAGAACCTCTCTTGACCAACTAACCACACCCTTTCTAATGCACCCCAGGTTGCCATTGGCCTTCTCGAACACAAGGGCACATTGCTGGCTCATGGTCATCCTCCTGTCTACCAGGACCCCCAGGTCTCTTTCACCTACACTACTCTCCAGCAGTTCAGCCCCCAACCTGTACTGGGACATGGTGTTGTTCTTCCCCAAATGTAAAACTCTGCACTTCCCCTTGTTGAATTTCATCATGTTTCTCCCCGCCCAACTCTCCAACCTATCTAAGTCTCTCTGAATGGCAGCACAGCCTTCTGGTGTGTCAGCCACTCCTCCCAGCTTAGTGTCATCAGCAAACTTGCTGAGGGTACATTCTATACCCTCATCCAGGTCGTTGATGAAGATGTTGAACAACACCGGTCCCAGCACCGACCCTTGTGGGACTCCACTAGTAACACACCTCCAACCAGATTCTACCCCATTGACTACAACTCTCTGACTCCTTCCTTTCAACCAGTTCCTAATCCACCTCACTTCCTGGTCACCAAACCCATACCTGATCAACTTATCCACAAGGATGCTGTGGGAGACGGTGTCAAATGCTTTACTGAAATCAAGATAAACCACATCTACCGCTCTACCATCATCTATCCACCTAGTAATTTCCTCATAGAAGGCTATGAGGTTAGTCAAACATGATTTACCCTTGATAAAACCATGTTGACTGCTCTTGATGACCCCCATGTCCTTGATGTGCCTGGAGATAGTCACAAGAACAAGTTGTTCCATCACCTTTCCAGGGATGGAGGTGAGGCTGACCGGTCTATAGTTACCCGGGTCCTCCTTCTTGCCCTTCTTGTAGACTGGAGTGACATTTGCTATCCTCCAGTCCTCAGGCACCTCACCTGTTGCCCATGATTTACTGAAGATGATGGAGAGTGGCCTAGCAATGACCTCCGCCAGCTCCCTCAGCACCCTTGGGTGCATTCCATCTGGACCCATTGATTTATGGATGTCCAGATTACTCAACTGATCCCTAACCCAATCCTCATCTACCATGTCAAACTCTTCCTCTATCTTGACTTCTTCTGGGGCTATATGAATCTGGGGCTCATAGGGAGACCCTGCAGGAGTGAAGACAGAGGCAAAGAAGGCATTCAGCACCTCTGCCTTCTTTATATCCTCTGTCACCAGGGCTCCCACCTCATTCCTCAATGGGCCAATATTGCCTCTATTGCTAGTTTTGCTAGCTATGTACTTGAAAAAGCCCTTTCTATTATCCTTAACCTGACTTGCAAGGTTAAGTTCCAAGGAGGCCTTAGCTTTCCTAATTGCCTCCCTACATCCTCTGACAACAGTCCTATATTCCTCCCAAGTGACCAGCCCCTCCTTCCATGATCTATAGATTTTCCTTTTCCACTTAAGTTTGCCCAGTAGTTCCTTCTTTAACCATGCAGGTCTCCTAGCACCCTTACTAGATTTCCTAACCATTGGGACACTCTGATCCTGTGCTTGCAAGAAGTGGTCCTTGAATGTTGACCAGCTATCTTGAGCTCCTTTATTTTCTAGCACCCTGTCCCATGGGATTTCCCTTAATAGATGATTGAGGAGACCAAAGTTTGCCCTGTGGAAGTCCAGGGTTCTGGTCCTGCTGGGTATTTTGTTCCTTCCACACAGGATATGTACTCATATAAAATCTGTTTTGTTGTGATTACATCAGCTCAGTTAAGATTTTATTAGCATTTAAATTCTATCACCATGCCTTACAAATTAGGTAGTTAATATTGTACAAACAAGGCAAACAAATAATTATCTTACTGTATTGCTTAATAATCTACCTGGTCTTCTGACATTTTTCAAAAAGAATTTTCAGCTTCAGTACAATACATTTTTTTTCTACTATGTTCTTGTTTGTTACACAGTTGTCAGGCTTTTCACTCTCAGTCTATCCTTCTTTCTCTCTTTCTTTACCTTTCTTCTTTTAGATTCTGTAGTATTGCTACATTAAAAGAGAAAGCAAGGAGACTTGCTATTAAGGGGAAGAAATTCAAAGTAGAGTGAAAAGTCATAGCAGTACTGTGAATAATTAGAATGCAATGATTCTTTGAAATATAAATATGTGTAATTTTGTAGGAGTGTAAAATGGTTTGGTTTTTTTGTCCCTTGTTTTTTCTTTCTGGGTTTCAGTGTTTAGGAGTAAGGTAGGACAGGTAACAGCTTCTGTTGTTCAAATTTAAAAAAATGGAAGAGAACTGTCCCACCATGTCTCTGTTATTGCTACCAGATCATAACCCCTATCTCGTACACTGACCTCTAACTCTTCCTGCTTGTTCCCCATGCTGCGTGCATTAGCATACAGGCATTTCAGGAAACAAACAGAGCACACTGGTGGGACTAAATCCTCCTTAGACCACCTGCCTTCAGGCCATGATATGTTCCTCTTGTGCTTGTCCCTAACGGACCCAGTTCTCTCCCTTTCCCCCTTCACATCTAGTTTAAAGCTCTATCAATGAGCCCTGCTAAGTCCTGCCCCAAAAGCCTCTTCCCCCTCTGGGACAGGTGCATCCCACCTGCCACCTCCAGGCCAGGTGCCTCATATAGCATCCCATGATCAAAAAACCAAAACCCTGTCTTTGGCACCAGTCTCTTAGCCATTCGTTGACCTGTAAACTCTTCCTATATACTTCCCCACCCATTCTTGCAGGAGGAATGGAGGTAAACACTACTTGCGCTCCAGACCCCCTAACTAGCTGTCCCAGGGCCCTGAATTCACTCTTCATTGCCTGTACATTTCTTGTAATAATTTCATCACTGCCAACCTTAAAAATCAGCAGTGGATAGTAATCAGAGGAACCCACAAGATTAGGGAGTTTCCTTTTAACATCTCTAATCCGAGCCCCAGGGAGGCAACAGACCTCCCTGTGAGATGGGTCCACATCATCCACAAGTTCTTCTCAACTAGGCTGTTTTTGATCAATTCTGAGGTGCAGAACCCTGCACTTTGCCTTGTTCAACTTCATGTAGTTTGCATGAGCCCACTCTCAAGCATGTCAAGGTTCCTCTGGATGACATCCCTCCCCTCCAGCATGTCAACCTCAGCACACAGTTTGACATTGTCAGCAAACTTGTTGAGAGTGCACTCAATTCCACTGTCCAGCCGACAAAGCTGTTAAACAGCACTCAGTTCCAGCATCAACCCTGGTTGACTGGTATTAATGGTGGACATATAACTGTTGATCACAACTCTTTGAATGCAACCGACCAGCCAGTTCCTTACCCAACAAATTTGTATTGTTCCAGTTTAGATACCAGGATGTCGTTTGAGACAGTGTTGAATGCTTTGCACAGACCCAAGTAAATCATGTCAGTTGCTCTTCCTTTGTCCACTGATGCCATGACCCCTTCATAAAAGGCCACCAAACCAGTCAGGAAGGATTTGACCCTGCTAAAGCCATGTTGGCTGTCACCAATCCCTCCTTTGATTTCCATGTACCTTAGCTGAGCCCTCTGGAGGATCCGCTCCGTCATCTTGCTGGGCATAGTGGTGAGCCTGACTGGCCTGTAATTCCCCAGGTCTTCCTCCTTGGCCTTTTTGAAAATGGGAGTTATGTTTCCCTTTTTCCAGTTAGTGGGAATTTCTCCAGAATGCCAAGAATTTTCAAATACAATGGATACTGGCTTTGAAACTCCATTGGCTAGTTTCTTCAGGAGCCATGGATGAATCCCATCAGATCCCATGGACTTGTGTACCTTCAGGTCCTCCAGGTGATCTTGAACCTTTTCCCAGTCCTTGCCCTTGCCTTCTCTTACTTGGATGGTGTGACCAGAGCCCTTGCTGGTGAAGATGGAGGCCAAATAGTCATTGAGTACCTCAGTCTTCTCTATGTCTTGCATGACCAGGTCCACAGGTTGTTTTTGAAGAGGGCAAACGTTTTCTCTCATCTTCCTCTTATAGCTGACATACCTGTAGAAACTTTTCTTGTTGCCTTTAACATCCCTGGCCAGATCCAATTCTCTCTGTGCTTTGGCTTTTTTTTCTCTCTCTCCTTCCCTACTTGGGTGGGAGGGAGAGGGGTCAAGAGCATTGTTGTCGGACCTGAGTCAAACGGTGACACCTGGGCTCCCTTCCCCTCCAGGGCTTGGTCCCATGGCACCTTTCCAAACAGAACCTTGAAGAGACCAAAGTCTTCTCTCTTGAAATCAAGGTTGTTTTGTTCCTTCCTCACTGCGTTAAGGATTCTGAATTTGTTTATGTTATGGACAGCCTAGTCTCCTGTTAAATTTTACATCATCGACCAGCCTGTGTCTCCTGGTGAGAACAAGGTGAAGCATAGCACCTTTTCTTGTTCGTTCCTCTACCATTGGAGGAGGTCTTTATCTTCAATGCACTCCAATAACTTCCTGGATTGCTGGTGCTTTTCTGTGTTGTCCCTCCAGCAGATATCAGGGTGGTTGAAATCTCCCATGAGGACTAGGGCTTGTGAGTGCAAAGATGCTCCTATCTGTATATAAAGGGCCTCATCCTCTCAGTCATCTTGGTTGGTTGGCCTGTATCAGACCCCCGCTATGATGGCTCCTGCCCCTGTCTTCCCTTTAACCCTGACCTGTAAGGTCTTGGTCACTCCTCCTCCATCTGCAGGCAGAGCCCTATGGACTCCAGCTGGTCATTGATGTAGAGAGTGACACCCCCTCCTTTTTGGCCCTGCATGTCTTTCCTAAACAGCTAGTATTCAACCATCCCCAAAGTCCAGCCATAAGAGTCATCCCACCATGTCTCAGTGATCTTATTTATTCCCAATGCTCCTTGCATTCACATAGAGACATCTAAGATGCTCTCCCTTTGAAGCAGTCTTGCTGGCAGAGATTATATTTTGCAGGTCAGATGATTTTCTGCTTGCTTGTGATCTTCCTGCAGGCCCAAGGCACCTGTTACTGACTCTGTCCTCAAAGTGGTAGATGTAGAATGAATGAGTTGAGGGTGTCTCTCCCCTGCATCCTTAATTTAAAGCCCTCCTAAATAAAATGGCCAGTCTTTGGCTAAAGAGTCTCTCCCCTTTCTCAGACAAATGAACCCCACCAGCCCCCAAGAGACTGGGTTTCTCAGAAGGAGTCCTGTGGTCCAAAGCCCTCACACTGGCACCACTCTTGTAACAATTTGTTGACTTTTCCAGTTCTGTTGGCCCTTTCCAGCCCTTTCCCTTCAGCTGTAAATATTGATGAAAGCACTACCTGTACTCCTTAGTCCTTCACTGCTGCTCTCAGCACTCTACAGTCTTTACTGTTAGTTTTCAGATTATGCATATCTGTATCATTTGTACCCCTGTGAAATAGTGGGAGCGGAAAATGGACAGTGGGCTGTACAAGTTCATGTAATCTTTCTGTTATGTCCTTGGTTCGAGCCCACAGTGAGCTGCAGACCTCTCTAGTAAGTGGGTCAGGTCTTCAAATAGGTCCCTCTGTATCCTTGATAAGGGAGTCTCCCAATACCACTACTTTTTTCTTCTTCTGGGCACTTGTTACATGATGCACTGAGTGAGTTGCTGTAGTTGGCTTACTTTCTAAGGGAAATCTCTTCTTCCTTTGTGTTTTGACTTAACAATATTACATTCTCATTTCTCTTTTCCCACTTTATTCAATTCCCTCCTTTCTGTGTTTGCCAGTGGATGAGTTTTTTGGCTCTGTGGTGTTAGGCTGTGAGTTTGCCTCAGTGTCTATCTGGAACCAATTATCTATCTCCTTTTCTGCCTACCTAATATTCCTGTCTTCTCACTGTCTGCTGCAATTCAGCCACCTGCTGCAAAAGGTCATCCACTTGTCCAGACCTTTTACATGCAGGATTGCCACCAGTCCTTATCCTATGGGAGAGGTCTAGGCATTTCCCACAGTCTGCAGTCTGTGCAGCTACCTCCTTCTTCATTATCCCCATCTGGATGGAAGCATCAGTCACCACTGGGGTGGATGGCACAGATCCCCCAGTCATTGGTCCAGCCTTGGCTTTGCACTGTGTGCTGACCATTTTGCCCCATGTCTCTGTTATCACGTCTGCCCTTGGTCCTTGCTCCTTGTAGATGTGCTCAGAGCTCTGCCCTGTGAAGGATCACCCTCCCTGCCTGTGCAAACTGTATTATTTTGCATATTTTATTTCATATTTTATTCACATATTTCACATGAACAAAAGTATTATGTGAGCACAATCCCTTATTTTTTTTCCCAAGCCTTTCTGAAATGATTTTCCCAAGGCAGTGCACTTAAGCACTTGCAGGCACATTTCTGCATCTGTCATTTGTCTATTTGTTTACTGCTTAATGTTTATGTAATGTTCCCATTGCTCACAACCATTGGGTTGTACTCTTGACATTTAGTCATCTTTCTATTATTTCTGTCTTCCTACTTACAGAAGCTCATTTGATACTTTCAGAGGTAGACTCAGTACTTTTACTTATGGTGGGTCCTCTTACGGCTAGGACGGCATTTCAGAATGTCACCATTTCTGTCTGGACGAGTTTGAGTTTTGTCTTTCGCTTCTGTTTCATTCTGTTTAAAAAAAAAAAATAATAATAATAAAAAATAAATAAAGCTTTTGCTCTGTATTTTCATTCAAACCAATATAACCACTGTTTCCTGAAAGCTATTACCATTCTGGTCAGAGATTTGTAGTGAACATAATATGGTAGACAGGTATGTCTGTGTCTAGAAACTGACAGAATAATAACTAATTTCATGTATTAACTTAATTTCTTCTCTTGGTTCTGTCCAGTATTGAACAGAAGAAATGTACACAAGCTTATGTCATAGACTTCTGGAAACTCATGTGGTGGATTCATGGAGTGATTAATGGTGTTGAGAGAAAGGTGTCTTTTGTCCATTGCCAGTAGTAATAAATGCAAAATTAAAAATAAAGAATGTAGAAATAGGGGTAGTTTCCAAGGTCATGAGGGATGTTAACACTCTGAAAGGAGTAACACCATTTCAAAGTGGAAAAAATATGTATGTCTTATCTTAACATTTTCCAGATATGCAAACTGAGCAAATATAATAAGAAATACAATGATAACACTCTGTTACTCTAGCTTGCAAAAAACAGCTAGTTTTCACAACATCCATAAAGAAAGTCCTAATTCATATTCAAATGGAGCTTTAAAAATAATTACAATCAGAAATTTTTTATATAATCATAAGAACTTACCAGGGTCTTGTTCAGTACACTTCATCTAATGTAATCCCTCCTCCTTCCTAGAACAATAGGTGCATCAAAATAAGAGGAAGAAATATTTGGGGCATACTCTTTGTCATGAAAACTATTGTTTTTAATCTGATGTAAGAGCTACAGAGGCAGTTCTACTCTCCATTATATTGAAGGAAAATGTGGCTTTGGGTTTTTTTTATTTAATTTTGATCCAAAAGAACAAGTTACCCAGGAAAACTTTGTTGCTTATATTAACATTTATTTCTGTAATGATGATCTTGATGACAGGTTTAGGACATCTCCTTCAGGTACAATTTGAACAAAATTCTATTAATAAAATAATAACATTTATATTTTTCTTCCAATAATAAAATAAATTATTAATTAATTCACTGTAATCAATCATTCTTATTAGTACTCAGTTAAAATTTTAAAATATCTCAAAGGGAAAATTTGTACTACATCTACTTAGTGAATTACTTTTTCATTAATATATAGTGTGGGGTCCCTGAATAAATCAAAAGAAACTAAAATGCAGACAATCGTCTATCATGTTATATATACTGTTTTAAATTTAGATGATACAATTCTTTTCAGAACCATGCAAAGGTTTATACTGTAATTCCTGCTACTGGAGAAGGAAGGAAAAAAAGATAAATTATTATTGCAGGATTCTGGAAGGCCTCTGAAGTTGGTATGGTTTGCAAACTTTTGTGGCATAAATTTATGACTACAATTCAGTTACTTTTGTGAGAGAAAACATAAAAAAAGGAAGAACAATTATACCAGGGCCTATCTTTAATCTCTGAGATATTTGAAGAAGTATCTTTTCTGGCAACCAGAAGAGAATGTTCAGAACATACCTGTGAATTCACTACAAGCCGTGCAATCACCACAAGCATATTTCTAGAAACTTTTAATGCCTTAATATAGAATCATGTTACTTCAGTTGTCAGAGACAGAGCTGGCTTGCTAAAGACTTGTCATTTTACGCTCACATAAAAAATAAATAAATAAATAAATAAAATCTACTCATATTGAAGTTAACAGCAAAATTCCTGCTTATTTCAATGACAGCTGGATTGGCCTATAAATGTCCCTTTGTTATGCTTATTTTGCTGTGCATAGTATGTTTTCCTTTCACAACATTCTTTAATTAACAGCAATTTGACAGACTGAAAGATCCCACTGTTTCATACTTGTTCTAGCTTCACAAAGCTGAATTGTGCATTTTGTTGATAGAGGAAAATTGCAGTTAAATTAAATGTGTTGTTTCCCATCAAAGAGCTCTTTCAGAGTAACCGTATGATTCTCATATAAGTAACAACTTGCTGATTATAAACTCAAAAGATTAGCATGCTGAAGACTTTTTACTATACAAACACAAGAGTATCCAGATTTTGCTGAAATTGGCAAATTCTGACTTAACTATGCATTAAAAAAATCCTTTAACATAGAATCATAGAATAGTTTGGGTTGAAAGGCTTCCTAAAGATAATGTAGTTAAAATCCCCTTGCTGTGGGCAGGGACACCTTCCACTAGACTAGGTTGCTCAAAGCCCCATCCAGCCTGGTCTTGAACACTTCCAGGGGCCATCCAAGACTTCCTAGGGTGACCTATTCCAGTGTCTCACCAGCCTCACAGAAGGTGTTGCTGAGCTCCACCATTAAATGCTAGGGAGTCCACCTACATTGATTGTGTGGAAATGTCCATCTCAATTGCTGAAATTCCAATAGCCAGCAAGTCAGACATTAGGCAGTTACACTTATTCTGGAATAAAAGTAATTAAACAATGCATTTGTTTCTACAGAGGAAAAAAACATCTTCATTGTATCAGAAGGCTAATTTTCTATTATTCAGTAAAGTATGACAGTGGAAAGCTTTGGTTTTGGAAATGAACCTTTTATCTCTTTAAATTTAACCTCACACTTAAAGTATGGTAAGGTAAGGAAAGGTGAGGTAAGGGAAAAGGTAAAAGTAATGGAAAAGAGAAGAGGGAAAAGGGGAAAAAGGAAAGAGAAAATAAGGGAAGGGATTTGGGAAAATATTAAGAATGTTAAGTCAACCTATAATACTGATTCATGCTGCAGATCAACAAAGCAACTGTCAGCTTAGTACATGCTTCAATTTATTGTTAAGTACATTTCAGTCCATAATAAAGTTTCACTCAAGCTTCTTTTTAGGTGAGTAGAGGTGTTATGATTTGTTTTGGCAGACCAAACAGCAATTGTACAGCTATACAAGCTAATTATAGCTCTGTACCATTCTTTCTGTCAAAATACTAAGAAGTCTTATGTCCTTATATCAAGGTACCTGAAACTGCGCAAAGTACTCGAAGTGGTGCCACACCAGTGCAGTGTAGAGTGGGACAATGACCTCTCTGAACCAGCTGCTGATTGGAGTGAGTAAAGAAGACTTCCCTCAGTGGAGTCCTGTGACAGGAGAAGAGGCAATGGGCAAAAACTGAAATACAGGAAATTCCATTTAAACAGAAACATTAAAATTTACTGTGAGAATCACCAAACACTGAAACAGGTTACCTGGAGAGACTGTAAAGTAACCACTCTTGGAGATATTTAAAAAAAGACTGATCATGGACCTAGACAACTTGCTTTAGCTGACCAGCTTTAGTCAAACTCAAAGGAGTTTGACTTGATGGTTTCCAGAGACCCCTTTTAACCCCGATGGCTCTGTTATTCTAATACACAGGTCACTGTTACTTATTTATTTTTAACAAATCTCAGATCTCATGTAAATTCATCCAACTTTCCCTATTCGTTTTGTGCTAAATAGCAAGTTACATATGAATCTAGATTTTACTCTGACATTCAGACATTTAATATAGGACCTAAGGTGTGACTGTTCTAGGGTTGACCTATGGTCTTTCTCATTTGTTGACTGCTACCTGACAGTAAACAGGGTCAAATGTTAAACAGAAAAGTACAAGAACAGTCAAGCATACAGTAACATTCCCCTTGGTAATCTTCCTCACACCAATTTGCTATATTATCTCTTTCTTTTTCTTGACATCCAAAGCCCTTTTATAGATGCTACATAGGATTTTGAAGCCCACAGATATGAGCATACAGGTTAAAATGAGGTTGAAATGAAGTGGAGTGTAAGGAGGGAATAACATTTTGCTGAATTTCTCCATTGCAAGACAGCATATAATCAAAAGACTAAGATCACATACACTTTGAAACAGTGATAATTCTAACTATTGCATGCTATGTTCTTTGATGATGGTTTTCCATTGTCTGACCTGCACAACTGTGGAATGGGGTTTACTGAGCCTTAGATGAGTATCCCAGTGAGTAGATGTCTGCATGAGAAAGGCATTCCTTTTCTTTTGAATGCTGGAGTTTGGAAGTGCCACTTCCTCCAAAGAACATGGAGCTTTATTCCCTATCTGCATGATAAGTCTTCATTTTTTAAAAGGGGGAATGATCTCATTATACAGTACCAGATTTGGGGACTTCAGTACAGGTTTTAAATGCCTATGACACAATGCAATTCTAATTCAGTAGTCCCAAATTTGTATTCCTGACGTTTCTACTTACTTCCAGAAACTTTATTCTATATGAACTATTTTACACGCAGCTTTTCCTCTTTATAGATGAAACTCTGACAGGACCTGTTAATTTAAGCAACAATCAGATTCTATATAAATGTGTAGTAAACTCAAGTTACTGAAACAGTGTCTGTGTACATAGTATCAGAATGTTTCCCATTCAGCTCCAGTTATACCTCAAATGAAAACAAAAACAAAACTGCAAGAAAAAATATTTGAGTTTCATTGTCATAGATCACAAAAATTTCTATTAGTTAAATGGTTTGTTTTGTCTAAGTTAAGGAAATAAGATTGAAGCTAACTGATAAGCATACAATTCCATTTCTGTATGCAGCATTACCATATTGCACAGTGTTATCAATATCTCAGCCCTAAAACAGTGCTGATCACTGAAAATTGCTCAAGCTAGGCAGATTGCTGGCTGCAGTTTTCCTGAATGTCATGGGAGATGGTAATCCTTTTTTTTTTTGACAGGTAGAATGGTGATGCTCAAACATATGCCTATTTTTATGTGGTAAAACTTACAGATAATGCACAAGGCACAGTTATCATTTTGGATCACAATCATAAGGCATTGAGTGGTGGTGGAAGCACTGCTTTCATAGATTCCCCGTAGAAAGCCTCTAAAAGATTACTCACAGGAAGCAAATATGTGTATGAGGAAGTTACTAGAGCTGTTTCCTGCCATATGGGAGCAGATTATTTGGCCTGCTGTTATCATGAAGTTGCTTTTACACAATTAATTATGTAATCACAAAATGGCATTGAAAAGATTGAAATAAAAAAAGCAAAGCAGTGTATTTGTTTACTGTCAGATAATATAATAAAGATATCACATATTTCTAGACTTGAAGGGATTTTTTTCCAAGACATATCTTTTTAGTACAAATATTTTCCAAAGACTCTTTTAATAAAAAATACTAATAACTCTGCCAAGGAATTAATATTCACTATGGAAGAGAGCATATAATTATAATAGTTTAGTAAAGTTTACATCACTGCTGTTAGCAGGTTTGTCTGCATGATTATTTCCTTCCCATCTTCCTAAAGGACAGCATAGCTGATTACAAATAAATGGAATTATTCCTGGGTAGAATCACAAAGGTCATGGCAGCGTATATTTAACATGATATATGAATGCCTCAGGCGTTACTCTTCTGCTACCCTGAGACACTGATACTCAGTTTTACTATAGCACTGTTAATAAGAGAAAGCAATGCAGTATCCTTCCACAGCTTCATCCTTTAAAGTCCAGATTAAAGAGTCTTCAGCACGATAGATTTTCACTAAAACAACCTGGCCGCTCAAAAACCTTAGGATAACTTGAGTTGTAAACAAAAGACAGAGATGTGAAAGAAGGTACAATTTCCTTCTCTTTTGTACAGATTATGACACGTTGCAGAACACAGACTTTCTAGAAAAAAAAAAAAAGAAAAAAAAAAGAAAAAAAAAAAAAAAAGGCACCCCCCTGTGTTCTACTTACACTCAAACTGTTACTTTGTCAGGGCAGTCAGCTTCACTCCTCTCAGCAAAAACTTCAGACATAAGAGAACATACCAGATTATAGAAGCAAAATTATTACACTCAGTTTTCTTTCTGATCATGACAGCAGTAATGTCTTACCCATTACAGATTAGTAACACCTAAATACTGACTCTCTCTCTGCCTCTCTCTCTCTATCTGTATCTATCTGTATCTATCTTTATCTATATCTACCTATATCTGTATCTGTATCTATCTGTATCTGTATCTATAATCTATGTATAATCTTAATCATACTGGATTTTAAAATCCCAGTACCAGATGTCCCCAAGAAAAGGTAAAGTATTTGCATTAATGCATGAACTTTCCCAGAGTTTTCCCTTGAACTGTTTCATTGTCCTAGCATATGCATCACAGTATTCTCAGTGATTTCTAAGGAATTGCTGTAAATTGAAGGATGATACCTACAGGCTGAAAAAAACAAAACCCAAAGCCATATTCATCTAGCACTTAAAAATACTATTCTACGTGCTCAAAAAACTTCACCAGATTTCTATCTTTCCAGAACTCAGGGTGCAGCTATTACTTTCGCCTCCCGCACACCTCAGTTATCTGACTTACTGCAGGAAATGGGAATGTGTATCCAGTGTGCACAGACAGATACACAATTAATATATCTGCATTTTCTTTGTGATTAAGAATTAATCATAGATTAACTTAAAAGTCAAGTGGCTTGTAATGTGATAACTGCACAGCAGCTGGAGCAGCGTGTTCAGACAGATGCTGGCTGGTGGCTGGTTCCCTGCTAGCTTTGACAGTAGGCTACATGATCATGGAACTGGTTCCAAAAAAAGTCTATGCAGGGGTAGCTGTAATTTAGTATTTTGGTTGAGAGAACACAGAGGTACCTTTCACAGATATTTTTCTTTACTTCTACCAGAGAAGTAATGAGTTCTGCTGGGATGGATTGGGGCAAAAGAATGGGAGAAAAATAATTGAGGAAAAAGGGGAGAAAATAAGTACTGGGCTCCTTGGTAACATGCCACTGCAAAAAAAGAAAAAAAGAAAAAAGAAAAAAGAAAAAGTATAGATTATAGAAATATTACTGTGGAAAATTCTTCTCAGTAAAATGAGGATATATAGTTATGGTCTGGTTTGGGGTTGTGATAGACTCTGTTACTCTATAGAGAGCTCTCATTCCCCTAGAGAAAATACAAATGCCTTCATAATTTAAGATACACCGACATCTGCAGTTGACTGACAGGCTAGCAGAGTGCTGAAAAGCCAGCTGTCTTGTGTTGCAGATGATAGGTGTTGAGACTGATATTTGATGTATCTGGAGAAAAATATGGCAAAGAATAGGCAGACATCCATCATGATATTGATGTTTAATTTAAAACTCTGCTGAAGAGGTCCAGAAATCATAAAATCATCATAGAAGCAACATAGAATCAACATAGAATGGTTTGAGTTAGAAGGAACATTAAAGATCATCTAGTTCCAACCCCCCTGCGTGGGCAGGGACACCTCCCATTAGACCAGGTTGCTCAGGGCCCCATCCAACCTGGCCTTGAACACTTCCAGTTGGGGCTTCCACAACTTCCCTGAGCAACCTGTCCCAGTGTCTCACCACACTCACATTAAGGAATTTTTTCTTAATGTCTAACCTAAATCTCCCCTTTTTCAGTTTTGATCCATTACCTCTTGTCCTCTCACTATGAGCCCTCACAAAAAGTTCCTCCCCAGCTTTCCTGTAGGCCCTCTTCAGGCACTGAAGGCTGCTTTAAGGTCTCCCAGGAGCCTTCTCTTCTCCAGGCTTAACAGCCCCAACTCTCTCAGCCTGCCCTCATAGGAGAGGTGCTACAGCCCTTGGATCATCTCTGTGGCCCTTCTCTGGACTTTCTTTATGAACTCCATGTCCTTCTTATGTTGGGGGCTCCAGAACTGGACACAGTACTCACTTCTAATTTCTGTTCAGTATGATTTGATTTTATTGAAGGTAATTCTTACTATTATTCTGAGCCCTGGAATTTCTAAAGAACTGTGCAGATATTAGTAGATCCTTAACAGATAGTTAAATAGTGTTATCCCTGTTTTTCAAGACAACAAATTGAGAAATAAATGTTTCAGTTCAGGTTTGAACTCATGTATTTCAAGTCCTAATAAAAATAAAAGTCATCTTTGTCTTCGATTAATTTTAGAAGCAACTGAATGGGTATCTTGAATACTGGTGTTCCAGACAGTAATGGAAATAGGCAATAGTTATCCCTTCTTGGGCTATCATCATGATCAGTTTGTTTTAAAAGGAAGATTACAGATTTTTTTTTCACTTAATTTTATTTATCATGTTGCTATTAGTTTTTCAAACTAGCTTAAGGAAGTATAGTGGTTTTTTTGCCACATTTGTGGTTTTAATCAGACAATTCAGTAATTTTGAAGCTCCTCCTTACCTTACTATACATTAGTTTTGTACTATGCTGGTACAATTATTTCTGTTTTCTCTACTTGTACTGTGCTATATCTGTCTTTTTTGAATACATTTCTACAAGTTTTATCTGTTTTGCCATCTGCAATACTCCCCTAGAAAACATTCAGATATTAGGTGCAGATCTTCAGAAAACTTTTTACACAAGAACTACATAATTCCATAAATATATTTAATTTTATACTTTTATGTTTTATCACAGAAGAGAACAATATTTACTTACACTGTCATTAGAATGAATAATTTACTTTCTAACAAGTTGGAGGAAAATCAGTCTTGCCAGAGTGCAGGGAAATGAGCTGTTGCTAAGGCTTCCAGAAGAATCACTCTGCTTTCTCTACTTCAGGGGAAAATATATGAAATTAGGTATTGTCAGTTATCAATGCTGGCATCAATGCTGGTCTTCACCAACAAAGTGTTGTGACTGGAAGAGACATAAGACAAAAGTAAGTCTATGGTTTCTCTTAGGATAAAAAAGAAACAGGAAAATGTTTACAAATTCCCTTTGTAATAGAAAACCTGGCACTTTGCAAATATTATACTGAAGAGAATAATACTTCTGTAAAGGAAAGGCACTGATGTACAATGTTACGTCTGCATGTGTCTGTGTATAACACTGAACAAATGTAGAACAAAATTATTCAAATTTATTGAGCTGGTATTTTCTACACTAAAATGTAGGAAGGCAAGGACGGCAAGGAAGGCAGGCAGGAAGGCAGGAGGAAGGGGGGACATCGCTAATTATGGCATGTCTTCCCAAATAAGTGCTGCATATAATGGAGTCCTGCTTTCCTTGAGATGGCTGAACACCTGCCCAGTCATAAAGTAGTGAATTAATTCCTTATTTTGCTTTCATGCCTAGCTTTTGCTTTACCTATTAAACTGTCTTTATCTCAACCCATGAGTTTTCTCACTTTTATCCTTCCAATTCTCTTTCCCATCCATGGTGAAGGGAGTCAGTGGGAAGCTGTATGGGGTTCTGCTGCTTACTTGAGTTAAACCACAACAAAGTTCATGTAATTCACATACACAGTCAATATTCATGCTCATCAGATTTTCTGCTGTTCCTTTTGGTCTGAAGCCATCTTAATTCTTATTCTGTTCAGTGCCAAATTGACCAAGTGATGTAATTTGTGTACTGGCCTGGAAAGAGAACAGAAAAAAAATATAATCCAGAGTGAGTATCCCTAGGGATGCAGTCAGGTGTTCTATTACTTGGCTTTAACAGATGGAAAGTCAGGAGATGGAATAAAATCTTCCTCTCACTAATGATTTTTCTGAAAAACAACAGAGATTTGACTGAGCTATCTTAATGGAAAATTCAAAGCTCATAAAAAGAAACTTTCCACAATAAAACATTAAAATGAGATTTAAAAAAAATAAACTGTTATAAACAGTTAAAATAAAAATAAACTGTTATAAACCTCTAAATGAAAAAAGAGACAAGAAAAGCAAAAGAACTCTAATGACCCAAAGTATATTTTTATAACAAAGTACCGGTTTTTGTAAGAGATAAAAGCTATCTTGAGCCTTTTTAAGTAAAATACTTCAGGAAATTGTTTTTTAATTGCTATGATAAGTGATGTAAATAAAACAATTTCTTCAGCAATTGCATTTTCAGTGTGTGAAATGGCATATGTAAGAGGTACTTGCTTGACAGCACTGTAGTAAGTTAACTGGTCCAACTAACAGCATGGGGCACCTCTAGGATTAATTGTAAATCATTAGTTTATTTACAGGGTTCTTTTTAAATACTGGAAAGTATATACTGTATTAATGTTAGATTTCTGTTAAGTGGTACTGTAACCAAATGGCAATAAACTCCTTGTTATTTGGTGCCTTTTTTTGGGGGAGGGGGGGGGAGGAGGAGATACTTTTTGGTTTGTTTGCTTTTCTGGGGTTTTTGGTTGTTGGGTTTTTTTGTTTGTTTTTATTATTTTGTTCTGTTTTGTGTTGTTTCTGGAAGGTAAGATATTGACATCAGGACTGTGCTTTTAACTGCTATGCTCTCTGGAGTGTTTGTACAGTTTTTATGGTTTGCGTAGCTGTTGTAACAAGGAATACAGTAAAACAAGTCTCTTTCAAAGTTTTTGCACGGAATGATCAGCGAATGCCTCAAAAATACTGTCAGGATAGCTACAAAAGTCTGTATTTACATATGCATGTGAACAGACACATGCACAAATACATATGTGACAATAAAGACATTTAGGTAGCAAATAATTCAGAAAAAGCATATATATATTACATTCCTTCACTCAACATGGTAAAACACATACACAGGGTACATCAATAAAAAGTATCTAAAATACCGACATACATAGACACTTGAAATTCTGAGATTTTATAAGACATGCAGATATAAATAAGCAGTAGCTTAGGGAGGTCTGGTCAGTTTTGGAATATGTTCCACTAATTAATCATAGTAACAAAAGCTGGCATTTTACTAAGACCATCTATTTAATTGTGACATAAATTTAAGCTTTTGTTAAAAAGGACAGTCTCACCTTCCTCCTCCTGCCTCTAGCATGACATTTCTTGCATTCTTGTGTCTGAGCACCAGTACTATCTGCAGCTTCTCTGGTTAAAGAACTGATCCCTCTTAGAATTAATAATTTAACTTCCTAATCTGGCTTGTCACAGATGCAACTCCTTATAAAGACACAACAGCCATCTAGGTTCAAGACTACTCCTTCCAACAGCAGTGTGAATTGGGGAAGGAATTTCAACACAAAATGAAACACAGCCAAGCCAGAATGCCAAATATGATTAGATTATAGTTAACAATTCAAATAATTTCAAGCATAAGTTGGCAGCAATGAAAGTATGCAATAATTCATGTCTGAGTTATGAGCTGATAGTGATGTTGTAATGTATTTGATGTGCTGTTATAGATTAAATAAATATGAAAAGGAGATATACAATGCAAATTTAATAACTAGGATTTCTGGAAGCTATAGGCAAGAAGAGCTCGAAGTTATGGCCCTATGTGTTTTCAAAGTATGGTTATAAGTATTAGAAGTGTTCATAAAATTCCTGTGAAAATAATGTGCTCAGAAACTTGCTTTAAACACTAAGATGCAACATGACTACTCAGGAACTTCTGGTGTGTAAGAGCCAAAGTTATGACTCAGGAGATCCTGGATATCAGATCTGTATTCAGGGATTTAGAATAGTCAATTAATTAAAGTAATCATATATGCAGAGATGAACATTACTGCAGGGCTATAGAATTCAGAAAAATAAAACCATTTAAGAGATCACACAGGGTGTTTTTTTCACCAACTTGTCTTCTAGGTAAGTTATTTGTTCTGGCATTTTTTTAGGTGAGAAGCACATGTACTTTTGAAAAATGCTACCCTTAAGAAATTTTTTATTCAGCACAATTCTATGCTACTCATATAGTTCAATGCCTATATTCCCCAACCCCAAATTTACACCAGCCTATCCAGAAGTTAGCTATATATATTATTTAAAAAGAAAAATAAAAAATATCTGAAACCATGTGTAAAGATATGAATTTGAATTATTTGTCCATATTTTAGTCATCTTCCACTTAAAAATCCTCCATTCATATTCCTGTGGATTGCTAGATGCACTCTCTTCTGAGGAAATAGTAATACTATGAAAGAAGAGGTAAAGGATTGTGCTTGCTTGGTGGGATTTTTTGGTAGTGGGGGAAGAGCCCCGTGAGTGGCTCTGGTAAGAAGCTGAGAAGCTCCTCTTGCTCCAAAAACCAACCAAGGAGCCATTAGAAGGACCATAGATGCACTTCTGTGATTAACAAATGAAAGAACTAAGATAAGAGCTGAGCAGATGAACAGGTACAAAAGAAGAGATGTGCTGGAGAGATGAAAGGCAGTGCTGGGGTGAAGATCCTGCCTGGTTGGTGAGGAAGAAGGGGAAGAATGTGCCCAAGCAGAAGTTTTTCTGCAACCCATGGCGAGATGGCACTCATGGAGGAACATGGTGGAACATTCTCTTAAAGTGCCAGGAGGGTAAACTTAGCCAGTGGACTTGGATTTTGCAGCCAGCAGATTTACTGCCAGTGGACTCAGATTGTGCATCTTTGGAAGACCCCAGCGCCAGGGGATTTTGTTCCTGAAGCACCCTGTAGGTCTGTGGAAAGCCCACACTGGAACAGCTCACTCTGAACCTCATGGGAAGGAGAGGTTCATGGAGGACTCTCCCGTGGGATGGACTCTATGGTAAAGCAGGGGAGGACTGTGAGGAATCCTTCTTCCTGAGAAGGAAGGAGCAGCAGGAACCACCAGCCTGCGAACTGACTCTAAACTCCATCCCCTGTCCCCCTGTGCTGCTCGAAGGAAGGAGGGACAGAAATTCGGAACAAAATAATTTGAGTGCAGGAGGAAGGGAGGGATGGGGTAATATGTGCAATCACAGCTCTTTCACAGGAAAGAACTTTTTCCTGATGTTCAACCTGAATCTTCCATCTTTAAACTTCTAACCAGTGGCCCTTGTCCTCTCACTACACACTCGTGTAAAAAGTCCTACCCCAGCTTTCTTGTAGGCCTCTTTCAGATATTGGAAAGTTGCTATAAGGTCACCATAGAGCCTCCTCTTCTCTAGGCTGAACAACCCCATCATCTTCAGCCTATCTTCATAATGTAGGTGCTCCAGCCCTCTGATCATCTTTGTGTCTCTCCTCTGCACACACTTGAGGAGTTCTATGTCTTTCTTATGTTGGGGACACCAGAATTGGACACAGACTCCAGGAGAAAAGAAATCTAGATGTGGTGCTTGGGAATATGGCTTAGTGCTGGACTTGGTAGAATAGGATTAATGGTTGGGCTCGATGATCTTAAAGGTTGTTTCCAACCTAAGTGACTCTATGATTCTATGAGAATGTCTAAGCTAAATCTCCTCTCTTTAAGTTCTAACACATTACCCCTTGTCCTCTCACTGCATGCCATAGTAAAAAAGTCCCTCCCCAGCATTCTTGTAGGCCCCTTTCTGTTGTTCAATCAGTCACAGAACTGTGATTCTGCTAATATTTGTCTTTCATTTGAAATATGATGCAGACTGATAATTCCAACTATTTAATGGAATACCTATGGTACTGTGGAGCATCAGTATAAAAATTTCATGCTCTTAAAAGTGAAATTTTATATTCACAGATCTTGCTAAACTTAGGGAATCTGGAGGTGTGACCAATTACTGATTTTTGTTCAATTACAGAGGATACATATTTTATTTTGTGTAAACAACAAGAAATTCCACTGGCATATTTCTGTCCAGAAGATAGGCAAAAAAATCAGTAATTTTAAGCTAACATTTTTTTTTTTTATTTAGAATTCTTCAAGCTAAAATAAAAAGGCCTTTTAAAAATTAGTGAATTAGTGAAACTACCATTGTTTTACAGCATTTAGTTCAGACTGTACTAGTGAGAGATTCACATTTGCTCACTTGAATTGAAATAATATTGTGAAAGAAATAAACATTGATATTTACCATTATTTATAAATACTGAAAACTTACCAAAAATGCTGTTAATTAGAACCACAAAAACACAGCTAAAACACTGTTGTGCTTTTTTTTTTGAGTTTGGTTCGGTTTTTTAAGATGAAGAACTCTTTGAACAAATTAGAAGACAACAAACAAGCAGCTAAGTTATCAGATTTGTGCAGGCAACTGTAGCTACTATTTTATAGAAGCCAAGTAATTATAGGTTTGCCCTATAGCAACTGGGTTTCACATCGCAGAAGTGACAACATTGTAGATCAGCTCTGGCATACAGTGAGGAATGTTCACTTGCCTCAGGTGTCCTAGAGGTTGTTCATAATTTAGATCACACTGGACATTGGTTAATTCACTACTTGCTCTATAAAGGCCTTCAAGGAGCTATTAGCTCAGGAAAATTTCAACCCATCATAACTTCTTTATGAAAACAAAATCCCTGAGGATGGACAGCTTGGAAGATTAAAAAAATAGCATTTATCAAGTACATTATATAAAGAAATTAGATTTCAGTCTTCCTCTGCATTCCACCAAGTGTAATGAACTTTCTTCTATGATGATCTTGGAGAAAATATTTCACTGGTTAAAAGTCACTATTTCTGTATATTCTGTTCCTTAAGGACATGTCCAGTGGTGTTAACATTGTTAGTCCCCATCTGAAAAGTTTGGATATTGTTGATAAAGAAGGTGTAAGTAAAACGAAAATTGGATAGCAAAGAGTTTCCTCTATTGTGACATTAACACATTTGACACATTTGCTTTGTCATATTTTGGGTTCTACTTAACCTTTGTATTTAGCACGCACTGAGGATTTACAATTTGTAGTCTTATTTGTTCCTGTAATATTCTGCTTTGTGATTCTAGTGGGAAATATCTTCAGTACAACAGTTTATCTTTCCAACAGAGAGAATAATGAATGAAGCTTCATGTCTGTTGATTGCTGAGGAAAATGGATTTACTAGCTCTAGTCTAGTTAATAAAGGAGATGAGCACAGACTCCAGAGACAGACAGCCTCAAATATTTGGGGAAAAAAAAAGAAAAATCCACTACTCTGTAATTGTATTAATTGTTAGAAATAGACAAACTCACTTGTAGAAGTGCTCTCATCCCCTCTGGCCATTCGTAGCAGTCTTTACAGATAGTTAGCATGGCATGACCTTAATTGCTTTCTTCCTCTTCAAGACCACAATGGATTTCACTGGCTTCCTCTCCATCCTCTAGAATCACAACCCTTGTTCTATGAATCACTAAGCTAATATGAGGTTTCTGTCTAGACTTCAAGAATATTGCCTTCATCTTACATTGACTGTTACGGTCTCTTTCAATACGTAACTTCTTATCTGAACAGAATCTTCTCTGAACAGAATCAGGTCATGCAAAATCCACCTTCTCTTTCCAACTTCCAGATAACCAGTCTCTTAGAAACTAAACTTGACATATCACTTTCTTGTTTTTAAAAGCAAATAGATAAATTCTGACAATTCTGATGTAATGAGACAGCAGTCTTTCTCTACCATGTGCCAAAAATGAAATGGTTAATCTTACACTGTTCTATATATTCTAGCTAGTAGATAGAGACTTCTAAATGCTGGTTGAATATCAGGACTGTTGTTATTCCCAGCTGTGAAGTAGGTTTCTAGTTTAGGATATTAACTCTCTTGTCTGCTTATATTCCTTTGAATAAAACTTGTATTGCTTTGTAGCAGCTCATCCCTCACATAGTAAAAAAGGAAAGCTCCTGTAAGTATTGCTGCTTTTGATAAGGCCACTATGAGACTCTGAACTAATTAATTTTCTGCAATACTAAACTCCTCTAGTCCTTGGTTACAACCCCTGAGTCATGAAAATACTGGAATTTCTTGAAAGAGTTTAATGCCATTCTCTTGGAACCTGAATTAATATGTTAGGTGGAAAATATTCTTCTATCTAATATTCTTTCAATCTTTACCACATGACAGGTCCGTATTGTTCAATTCAAATAATTTGTTCAATTAAAGTATTTTTTAGTCATTTGTTTATGTTTCATCACTTCTGGATTTTGCTGCAGTGAGGAGCAAGAGGGAATGTTCCAGTTTGAAATGATAAAATTATTTTGCAAAGATTTCTTTCACACTGTGGTACAAATACATTGTTTTATTGCATAAAAGTAGGATAAATTATTCTATGTGCATGGAAGTGGAAAAAAATTCATAATTTTCTTATATATATGTATCATCCCTTCAAGAACAATGAGAATTCTGTGTGCATAAGCACTACATGAGTTGGCCCTTAAAGCACAATGAGGAGGAAGCTGTGTAGGAATTTAAAATTCAAACACCGCTTCATCTTGGCCATTAGTCAAGATCAGGCATCTTGGGAGGCTTCCAGATTCACAGAGTAACCCCTATGAAAGTTCTTTAAAGCAACTCAGCCTTAGAAAAGATACAAACAACTGATACTTTGATCCATAAATCATCAGAGAAAGTGAAGAATGACAAGCTTAACTTTATAATTAACAATAGTCTCTGATCTCAAAAATCATGTTGAGGTGAATTCAGACAAACGTCTCTTCTGTCTCAGGATGTGGCCCTTTGAAATATCTGTTTTAGCATCTGAACAAAACAGACAACAATAATAAAAAACCCCACAGCATAAATATGAAATGATTGTAAATTTTGAAAAATAACTGTGTGTCTCATAATTCTCTATAATTTAATCTAAAATTTCAGTATGCTTTAAATTGTGAAAAATTTACCATGCAAATAAAAATTAGTTTTAAGACTGCAGCATGTAGCCCATTTGTTAGTTTTGAGAAAGACTGGTGAATCCCATTCACTAATGTTATGTTGTAAATGGGATCAAAGGAATTCCTCCTATGTCTTGTACAAGTGTGTTTTTCCTCCAGGCCTTCTCTTCAGACAAGAGAGAAGGCCTCTGTAAGAAGTGATATTAGTTGTGGTTTTTTTCCTTCACATTTGTGGATGCTACTGAGAAACGTACACAGCTTTGCCATTGCTTCTCACTGTGGTCATGCCAGTCTTCTGGGGTTTTTCCCAGTGTTACAATAAAAGACCTTTTGCAATGTACCTTTTTCCAGAGCACTGCAAAATTGTGTTTCACTTGCCTGTGACTTCATCTGCAAACTGATAGTCTAACTGTGAATCCTATTTTTGCTCTTCATTAAAAATAATGATCCAGAAATTTTACTGTTGTATTATTCAAGATGGTAATGCAGAGGAAATGTTGTTGGATATATAAGCAAAGTCTGACAGTTCAGAATTCTGTCTAAAGTCACTTAATAACTCCACACGTATTGCACATCTAACGTGCAGTTCTTTCTGTTGCTCAGCATGCTTATTTCCCACCCATCCAAAGGCTTTTTCATGGAGAGAGAAGAATGGAGGGACCAGTATGCCGTCTACCAGAATAACCTACATAGTCAAAACTAGCTTTCTGTCTCTATGTTGCGATTGCTTGACAGATAGGAAGGAGTAGCTCACATGCTGTGAGAATGATCTTGGTGTGCTATATAGAGGGATGGTGGTGAAGCTGCTCTCCTCTTTCCCAGCAGTAATGTCTTAAGTATTATCAAGCATTTTATAGTCTCTAAAACTACACAATAACCAAATTCATAAAGGAATAGGCACCTGAACACTTTGCTAATCCATAAAGTCCATCAAACCATGTATGAAATAAACCTGCTGAGAACTCAGCTTGCATGTAGTGTTTCCTATTAATAATACAATTTTTTATGCTGGAGGGCTGAGGAAGTGATAGTCATTTTTCATTTGAATTATATAAGTTTGTGACATATATTTTCTTCAAAAATCTATTATATTTAGAGGAATGTTCTTTAAAAATTACATAATGTCAGAAAAAAAAAAATGAGTTGAAGTACAGTCTTGAATTTCTTTTGGAAAAATTTAAATAACACAATACTGTCCATTCCCTGTTGTGAAAAATAATTTCCTGGTCTTTACTGTGGAGAAGCTCTTCATAATAACTGTCTCAACTAATCAGTGCCATCTGTGGAAGCAAGGGTGAGAAAAATTTATGTATAATTCAACCTATATCTCCTTCTAGAATCATGTACTGGGAGATAACAGATGATAACTTGTGCAACAAACTCCAAGAGGTTAGGAACCCACTCACCTGGTAATTTGACAACTGGACTGTCAGTCAAGATGCATCTCTAAGGAACTTTAGCAGCAGTGTGAAAGTCCAAAGCATATATGTCATTCCCTTTCAATTCTTATGTAATGGCTTACTTCATATTTAAAGCAAGCTTTTGAGTGCTTCTGTAACCTTACTAAATCACCTGAAGTAACTTTAGTTCTACTTCAAGAAAAGCCTCCAGTAATAGAGTTTAGTCTCTAACACACTTCTGTACATCAGAAAAAGAGCTCAAGGATCCCAGGGAGACACTGGAGAAGTGTCATTTAAATGTACCACCCAATATACTGTGACCTACTTCATTCCTCTTCCTGTAATTTTGTGTGTAAATGGACCTCTCTGCACTGTAAGACTGGGCCCATGTTGATGTAAAAAGTTATTATGCAATTTACTAAAAATTATTATGCAGTTTCATAATGTCTTTTCTGAAAACTTCCTTTCAGCTCTACATGGCTGACAGTTTCCACCCTCTCCCTGTGTTAGACCTGCAAATGTAATACAAATGCTGAACTTATTGTTGCTTGGTGTACTGCATTTTTGGTCTCTTTGCAGCTTCTTTCCAAACATACAAGACTGGGAAACACACAGATATGCTGTTAGTGACCTGCGTCTTTCTGTTCACTATCAGAGATAGAAATCCAGACTTTTTTGCAGATGCTCTGAAGGAGCAGGTAAGAAGCAGCTGCAAATACAATAGTATTTTTATATTTTTAGTATAATTTCATTCCATTCACCTCTAGTCTGCAGTCAAGGCAGGTGGAAAGTCTTAATCTGTACTTGCAGCTGGACCATGCAGTTGTGCCCAGCAGCACACTAAAAATTAGGATGCATGTGTAGACTGACAAACCTGTTGCAGCTATTCCTAAACCAATATTTTCAGATTTATCATTTTAGCAGCATACAGGTCTGGTTTAAATGTGACTGTAAGATTGCTTTAACTGTGTGTTGTACAAGTACCCCATGGCTTTTTAACCTGATAATATTTTCTTTTTATTTTTCTTTCCTAATAAATGTCACAAATTCTGTGTATAACTCAAAGTGGACAACAGAGGCCTCATTTACAGTATTCTCAGCACATATAATGAACCCCAAAACAAAAAACAAAAATCCAGTGAGCTGTGTGGGACACAACAGTGATTTTTTTGTTTGCATAAAATAAAGATTGTGTATCATATAGAAGGTTGCCGTAAAACTGACATAGAAATACAACAGAGATAACACAGAAAGTCTTATTTTTTAGCATTGAACCTGCTATAAATTATATAGGGCAGGCAAATTCACATACAAGTTAGATATATAATTTGGAAGAAATGTTGACAAATAATAATGAAATAGCTGAACATGGATTTCAGTTCTTTCTCAGCATTTTGTAACCTCTTCCCCTCTTCTGGTCTCAGCTTTAAAAAAAAAAACAAACAACAAACAAACAAAAAAACAATCATGGAAAGATAATAATATTAAAAACCTAACTGAGACAAAAAAAACCCCAACATTCAAGGTTTGTATCTCTAGATAAATAAAAAGATTAAAGAAAAACCCCAAATCCCCACCTAACTCCAGCCCCCCAACAAAGATCCCCAAAGCATTCAGCTGTCTTCTTGTGGTAAGAAATTTAAGCTACAAAACTATACAAAATTCTGAAATAAAATATTTTCTTAATTATTTCAAAGACCACTATACTAATTCCTAATTTTAAAATTGTTCATATATTTTCAAGTTTGAATGGAAAAATATCTCTCACAAAGAAAAACTAGCTACAGACATTTCATTGCCCCTCCTCTCTGCACATTCAGCATTTAAACTTTGCCTGATATCCTACACAGATTGGTGGTTTAACATCACATTGGTTTTATAAGTTTAAGGGCATATCCATGTGTATGAGTCAAGCAGACCCCAAATTTCACAGCACATCTTCCTTGAAAGCATTAAGTTTCAAATAGTTTCTAGTCAAGCAATATATACATAATTAGGTAGCGTCTTTCCTGCTCATACGCTTTCATGTCACTCTGAAGATTGTGTGATTTTCAGGTTCACCCAGTCCCCAGTAATCACAAATATGCAAAATTACAGTCCAGTCTTAACATCTGATGAAATCAACAACCTGATGAAGTCATACAGTAACAAAATAATTTTGAATAAAATTTTACCAAAAACAATGTTATCTTCTTGCATGTACATACATTGTGTAAGTGAATTGTATTGGTATTATTCCTGACAGAAGTATATATAATAATTTTTTAAAGTATCTCTTATTAGAGAGACTCCAGTCTTCCAAGTAATCAGTTTCAGTGTCTTGCTTCTAACTTGAATCCTTCTTGTTGACATTTAAGACTATTATTCCCTTTCTTCTTCCTATTTGCAGTGGACAACAGATTATTTCTCATGAGCACTTAAAGGAAACTGCATTCTGTGGCAAGAAGAAGGGAGTGAGAAAATAATATGAAAGATGTAGAAGTCTACATGTGGAGGAGAACCTGAGCTGCTGAGAAGAAACAGAAATTTTCAGAGGCTTTGGAGAAGAAGCACTGGCAACTGGGCACCATTTTCAGCAACTTAGTCATAGAGCAGGCAGGATGTAAAGAAGCAGTGAGTTGGAAATGACAGTGCTCAATATAAATCCTTTATATTTCTAATGTGTCTGTATTTTAAAACCTTGGAATTCTAGCTAATAGTTTAAAAATCTCTGGCTTTTGTGATTTTAAGAACAATTCGTTTTTCTTTGGGGATTTCATGATAAAGAAAAAAGTAGGCACAGAATAATTCCAAAAGCCTGACTGACTCAGAGTCCTGCCTGAGAAGCTTCTTTACTTTCTATAATATTTGCTGCTGTCCTACGTTTTTCACAATACCTATTCATCTTTCCTAAGTGCTACATGTAAATTTGCCTACAGTATTCCAACTGAGGCCTTGCTCATTTGCAAAGAATAAGAGGATGTGTAAACATCAAAATTGCTACACAGATATGAATAATGTGATTGATAGTTCATAAGTCTGTTCATAATTTTTTGTGAGATGTTTGTCTTTACTGTAAAACCATAAAGTCATTACATTAGCAGCTAGTCATCTGCCAAACCCCACAGATCCTTTTTTTGAGAATTATCAAGTTCTAGATATTTTATGTCCTATATCAGTACAGCTGGTTATATCTGTTCAGTGTGGTATTTTGTATTTCTGCCATTTAATCTATCCCTAAATCTATATTTCTATTTATTCCAGCATCTAGAAAAATAAACATAACCTAGAAATTCATCAGCAAGGCAGACTCTTTTTTTTGCCAATAGACCAGCTCTAGTCCAGGGAATCTTGCATATTACAGTGGTTCTGTCTTTACTCTTTTTTCTGTGGTTTGCACATGGGAGCATCATATGAAATAGCATCTGAAGACAACATGGTGTCAGAAGTTCCCTGTTCTTTTCCAGTTTTGAGGCTACTAAATGCCACTGACCAATCAGTGCCAGTGACATCTGGGGCACCCGCACATTTTGGAAAATCCTGCAATCCATTTACAGGCTCCTATCATTTTCAGTAATCCACGGTTTTATTGCTCATATGTTAAGTCTCAGCTGTCTGTTTCAAAATCTATTCTAAATATACGCTTTTCAGCAAACAGCTTGGCCAGCCACATCTAATCTCCTTTTTCAAGTATTTGGTTATTCCTGTCACACTCTCATGTGTTCTTCTGTTGGCTATTGTTTTTTAACTTATGTCTGATACTAATTTCTCAAACCTATACAAACCCATGAACATGCAGCCAATCTTTCTTAATATCAGGTAACACAGTCTTTTACCTCTGACTATGCTACATAGACTGTCATTCATCTCCTTTTTCTCTTCATGCTGCTTGCAAATAGTTTGGGGGTTTTGTGTTTAAAAAATCTCTTTTATTTTGAAGAACGAAGTCAGACTAAATGTTGCATAATTCCCCATCTTCTTTTCTATAATTTCTGTTATATATATATAAATACTCTGTATAAATATTCTGCTTGGTGGTTATGGGGGTTTTTTTGTTTTTTTTTTTCCAGAATTGTTTGGTACCATAGCTATCTTCCAACAGTTCTCAAAGATAATCACTAAGAGTTTTTTTGATTGCATCAGCCAATATCCTAGGACAAAGTTTGTCAGATCACACTGATTGAATTTTTTTAAGTGCTCTGCAACTCATGTCTTTCTTATTTCATGTTGAGACCTCCACCTTTTGTTGCTGATATTAATTATGCTAGGCACTTCTTAATGGATGCTTTTAGTGCAGATTGATGCAAAAAAAAATAATGAAAAGCTTCAGCCTTCTTCATTTTATCTGTGCATAACTTTTATTCTTGATCAGTGGCAGAACAATGCTTTCTTCAGTCTTTGCCTTATACTTAGAAACTGATTTCTTGTCGTTCTTATGCCTTTTACTAATTGCATCTCACTTGTATCTTGACCTTTAATTTTTTTTCTTCTATGCCTAAGCTTTATTTTTGTCCTCACTAAACTATCTTAATATTTAATTTCTAAATACTTACTTCTTATATTGGAGGCCAATGAAGAGCTCATAGTGTAACGAAGCTGATCTTGTAGTAAACTTGCTACATTTTTCTGATTTTATAGTTATGCTCTCAGTGGCATTTATTTGAAACACTGACAGGCTTCACAAATTTCATATTTTATTTTATTTTATTTTATTTTTTTTATTCTAACCTACTAAAAGAACTACTGACTACAGAATTTCCAAGTTTATTGAAGTTTACCTTTGTGAGGAGATCAGTCTTTACAGTCCAAGGTGACTCAGGAAGAGCACTGGGTAACCATTTGTGACCTATTAACATTTACATTATGTTTTACTACTTGACAATGAAAATATTAGAAATAATGCGCCTTAAATGTCCCGCATCTATTCAAACTTGACATTTTTACAATGATTTTCTATTTGATTTGAGTCATATTCACTGCTAAGGTTTTAATAATTTTCTATGAAGCACCAAAACCATTAAATAAACTGTTTTTTAAAGAGTATGCCACCAACTAAGACACTATATACTGTTTTCTAAGTTCTTTTTTGTAAGACATCTGAGCATACATTTTGCCATAGAGAGACCTGTTCTGACATCACATTTCTAACAGGAAAGAACAGGCAAGCTGAGATCAAATCAGTCAAACAATCTGTCACATTGCCCAGATTCTTTCAATTTAATTTAGAAATTCTTAAGTCCTTATCAGTACCATATAACTTGATTCTTGCTTGATTATAAAATTTAAATTCCTGCATGAGACTGCTTGCAAGAGGAGAAAAAATCTGGAATCAAAACATTCATTCTAGTGGACTCCTGGTATTGCTATACATAAAAAAAAAAAAGAGTTTAGGCCCATTTAGGAAGTCCTGGGAAGCATCAAGGTGTTGTATTTGCTTCTATATACTTACCACCTAGTTTTGAAAGCAGATGTCTGAAAGAAACCAAGGATATATAGAATTTGGTCAGTAACACAGAAGCTTAATTTGTCTGATGAAAGTTTTGCATCAAAGAAAAGAGGAAATGGAAAGAAATGTATAAACATGGGGGATGGAATTAGGGCTGTGTAACTAGAAATTGTGTTTTAGCATAATACATGTAGTGCAGCTTTTCAAAGCTCTTGAGAAAACAAGGAATACTTAACTACTGATTTAAGTTATTGAAATATTTTGTTTGTGAGATTCCCGTGTGCAAGTAGAGATTATAGGAAGCTGAGAACACACAGACACTGTCATTTCATGAAGCCATGAAAACTCCAGGTGAAACTGCTTGGGAAACTGCAGAAATCATCACTATATGAACCAGGCAGCTGTCACCATGGTTTCACATGGAAAACAGTGTAAACAGGAGTAAAGGTATTTTGTATGTGAGACTTCAAGAGCATTCATGGCAAGGGCAATGATTGCTACCAGGAAAACAGGTGAAAGGAGAGTGTGAGTGAGAGGGACCCACCATCACCTACTCACCACTGGCCACGCCTACCCTGCTGACTCATCGCCGGGACAACTGCAAGCTGACCAGTAGGTGGCACCGTGAACAGACCTCGGGGAGCAGGCGGCTCTGCTCACGGTGCTCTGATCTTTGCAAGGGAACTGTATGAATACGGGAGTGTATGAATCACAACATTTCAAGCACAAAAAATTAACAGCGACATAAAGGCAACTTAAATATAAGGTATTTTATAATGGTAACGTTAAACAAATGCATTTATAGAACATTTAAAAAAACCAAGGTGATGTTAAGCAAGTGCAAATACAAAACAGCCAACAACATTTTATCAAAACATTTTAAAAATGCACTTATTATTATTATTAATAACAATGTTAGGTTACATAAATGCAATGAAAAATCATCAAACCACAGGATTAAAAAGTGATTTTCAGTACTGTGACCTGAAATGAGCTGTTCATAATGTTTGATTGGGTTGCCAGTCTCCTTTATCTCACTGTTAATTTCTCATATAACTTCTTACTATTTGCTACTGAAAGCTGTTGTTGCACACCTTAGTTCTAGTAACTTACTGAGGAAAGTTTATAAACAGTGGGTAGGATGAACGTTATCTTTACAGAAATATTTTAATATATCTTAATTATGAAATTTTCATAGGTTTGTAAAAAACAAAATAATAATTAAAAAACCCCACAAAGCCAAAAAATGCAGGCTTACTAAACAAAATACTTGTCATTAAACTGTAATAAGACACTTCAGTAAAATAAACATTGACTCTTTCATTTTTGATGTTCTAATCAATAAGTAATTCTAATATATCACTTACTATAATTGCCAATTTTGCTCTACAGGGGTAAAGCACACCATTTAGCAATGCACAGTGGAGTCAGAAATTGTTTTACATTTTATTGTTTTGTACTAAAAATAGCTTACTTTCATGGCTTATCTTTCGTTTGTAGAAGATATTGCAGTGTTGTATAATTTTGGCTAAAGAGTAGTGCAGATTTTATTTCACTTTACTAGCTGGTTTTGCAATTCTAGGAATAATCTTGTGTGGTGCAAAATATGTTCATGTGATATAGTGAAAACAACTTTGAATTACAAAAAAATAATAGCTAGCACATTAGAAACAACATTATAAAAAACCTTTGTAGTAAATCCTGTTACTCCAAAACAACTTTACAGTCACTTTGAGCTTGTTCCTCACAAATCATACCCCCTCCAAAAAAGATTTTGTCAAAAAAAGATACAAGGTTGGGCCATAAAAATAGATTTTGTCCTTAGGATGTTCTTTATTCTTGCCTCCCCTACCAACAATTGTCTTTCAGAGAAACTTCAATAAACTTCAGTCAGCAATCTCATAACTGCACCTGATTATTCTCTTTGTATATGTCTGTGTTTGAATAACAGGCTAATTTTAAGGATTATGAATAGTAAAATAATGGCTTTAGTTGTAAAAAGTGACAGTCAAGTTCTGTCTAAGAATATGAAAGTTGCATCCTTTGCTTTGTTTTTTTAATAGCTCAATGGCATCATAATGAAGTTTGAATTAATCTTGTTTATCAAAATCAGACATAACATTGTGCTTGAGAAGGTATTACTGAAGACAAGATTTTTTTCCTCATTGGTGACAGAGAGAGTGGGGTCATGGCAACAATGCTGCAGATTGAGTCAGGATAACATATTTGTTATACTTGTATAATCAAAGTGCCTATAAGGATTTTGGACAATGGCCATTTCTGATAAATCTTTGGTGTAGGGCTCATTAAATAGGGGAAAAAAAATGAGAAAACATGGGTCTTCAGCAGCCATTTAAGATTCTTCACTCAAAAGCCCGCACGTTTCTGTTCAGAAATATATACTGTTATCAAAAATACTTTTCTAGTTACTTGCAGGATTCATCTTGTGTTCAATTTCTTTTCTAGCAGCTGGGCTCCTGGAGCTAAATCTTACATTAATTTCTTGCATTTCCTGTGTGTTTTTCATTATTTTCTTAATTTGTGTTCATGCTTTTGATGAAACAGAGGCAAAATTGCTGTGAATGAGGTTGGAGAGGATGTGAAGAGCAGGAAATGCTAAAAATCCTGGATTTTAAGCAAAAAACAATTAATAGAAAAACCTTGGAAATAACTCAGTCTTTTTCTTTAAAAACAATTCCTTGTCATAGAAACAAGACAAAATCCATCTTTGAAATGGTGATTATACAAAAAGAGTTCTTATAAAACACAAACTGACATTCAGTGTGATGAGTTATGAGTATTACCAGCTGAGATGGAAGGATTCTGTTTGCCATTCATATTTTTGGCTCTGAAGTTTGTTGAATTTATCTGTATTGCAAATAATGTCCACAGAAGTATGTTTATTTTGAAACTTTTTATGTTTCTCTTTTTTTCATAGAATCATAGAATGGTTTGAGTTGGAATGGACATAAAAGATCATGTATATCCAACCCCCCTTGTTATGGGCAGGGATACCTCCCACTAGACCAGGTTACTCAAAACCCCATCCAAAATGGTCTTGAACCCTACCAGGGAGGGGGCAGCCACAGCTTCCTTGGCCAACCTTTTCCATTGTCTCACCACCTTCAGGGGAAAGAATTTCTTTCTTATATCTAATCTAAATCTAACCTCTTCCAGTTTAAAACTATTCCCATTTGCCTTATTGCTACAATCTCTTGCAAAGAGTCCCAGCTTTCCTGTAGGCCTTCTTCAGGTACTGGTAGGTCACTGTAAGGTCTCCCTAGATCCTTTTCTGCTCCAAATCATCTTAATGGCCCTCCTCTGGACTTGCTTCAGCACCTCCAAGTTCTTCTTGTGTAGGGGGTCCAGAATTGGACACAATACTCCAGGTGGGTCCTCAGGAGACCAAAGTAGAAGGGAAGAATCACTCCCCTTGACCTGCTGGCCATGCTTCTTTTGATGCAGCCTAGGACACCATTCCTGAGCATATTACTCACATTAAGCTTCTTACAACCAACACCCCCAAGTCCTTCTCCTCAGGGCTGTTCTCAATTCAATTTCCACCCAACCTGTAACTGTGCTTGGGATTGCCCTGACCCAGGTGCAGGACCTTGAACTTAGCCTTGTTGGACTTCACCAGGTTGGCATGGGCCCATCTCTCAAACCTATTTAGGTCCTTCATATGGCCTCCTTTCACTCTAGCGTATGGACCACACCATACAACTTGGTGGTGTCAGCAAACTTGAGAGGTATACTCAATTCCACTTCCCACATTGCTGACAAAGATGGTAAACAGTACTAACCCTTGTGGAATGTCACTTGTCTCCATTTGGACACCAAGCCACTCTACAACAACTTTTTAAGTGTGACCATCCAGCCAATTCCTAATCCACCGAGTGGTCCATTTGTGAAGTTCATGTCTCTCCAGTGTAGAGACAAGGATGTAGTGAGGAACACTGTAAAATGCTTTGTACAAGTCCAGGTAGATGATATCAGTTGTTCTTTCCTTGTCCACAAATGTCATTACCCCATTGTAAAAGGCTACCAAATTTCACAGATACAATTTGCTCTTGGTGAAGCCACACTGGCTGTCACCAAACATTTCATTTTCCATGTGCCTTAGAATAGTTTCCAAGATCTGCTCCATGATCTTTCTGGGTACTGAGGTAAGACTGACTGCTCTGTAATTTCTTGAGTCTTACTTTTTTCACTTTTTGAAAATGGGAGTTATGTTTCCTCTTTTCCAGTCAGTGGGAATTTCACCAGACTGCCATGACTTTTCAAATATGATGGGAAGTGGTTTTGCAAATTCATCTACCAGTTCCCTTTGGAGCTGTGGATGGATCTTGTGAGGTCCCATGAACATGTGTACTTTCAGGTTCTTTAGATGGTTTCAAACCTTCTCTTCTCCTCCTGGTTTAGGCCTGATTTCTTCTATGGAGGGCTTTATTCTTGAATATTAACCAGCTTTCTTGGGTTGCTTTTTCCTTCAGGGCTTTATCACATGGTACTCTACCAAGGAGGTCCCTGTAGAGGCCAAAGTCTGCTCTCTTGAAGTCCACAGCAGTGAGCTTCCTGTGTGTCTTTCTCACTGCCCTAAGGATCTTGAACTGTCTTATGGTCACTGCAGGCAAGGCTGTTCTTTAGATTTACATCCCCCCCAGCCCCTCCTTCTTGGTGAGGGGAGCTGAGCATATGTTTTTTTTCTGTATTTGAGGAGTGCTTTTTAACCATATATTTTTTTTTAAGCTTTAAAAAAATGAATATTCTTTGAAAAATATTACCAGTACATAACTCAGACAAGATTTTGGAATTTAAGTCTCAAATAGAGTTAAGAGTAAAGGCCTTTGTAAAGAGGTAATCCTGGAGAATTTTTTTCCTTCTGTTCTCTTTGTTATTTTGATGGCACAATATTCTAGGACTGTTGAATACCTTTGAGTTCAGGACATTGCCTAGCCTTTGTCCCAAAGCCTTAGAGTTGTTTTCTGGGTTTGTTTTTGGAATAAAAATATGTGTTAGAGGTGTAATTCTGCATCTTCTTTTAGAAATAAGCTTATTTTAAGGCAAAATATACAATCCCAATCCAGTTCTCTAATGCATCTGAATTTCTAGAAATGGACTTTGTCTAGCACTTATTTACTTAAATGTAAAGAGGTGCCATTAGGAACTGGTCCCTGAAAGTCTGACTTACTTTATCTTCAGTCTGACCTTGAATTTAAATACTTTTTTTTCTCACAATAATATCTACAGGCAATTTATACTTTGTGAAGTTTAAGCTAGAAATCATACCTTTGTTCCAAAGGTAGTCTAACAGATGCAGCTGATTTTGTCTTAAATTAGGCAGACTCCAGCTGACACCTTCTGTCATTTTTAATGTCTCACTGATATCCCCTGCAAGATGAAGGAAACAGCTGAGTTACAGCAATATCTGTGACAGCCAGTAGCCAGAAAACAAATGTCAGGTGAAACCTCTTCACTGTGTTCTCAGAAACTTCTAGCTGTGAAATGCATCTTCTAACTATGCTCTTCCAATTCCTAGTAACAGAATCTGTTCAAGGTTAAAAGGTACACATCTATAAGCCACAGTTTGTTCTTGGCTTTGGTTTTGTACAAGAGGCAAATACCAGATGCTACAACCTTATGATGCTGCACTTGAAAAGCTAGCATAGCATGGTAAGCAATAGTAAAAGGTAATTCATATGGTTGCATCCAGAATGAGAACAACCTTCATATCACTGAGAGCTACAGCATGTTTCTTAGGTCAACATTTAATTTCACGTTTCCTTTTTGACAGTGAAAAAACATTTTCCTATATGTAAGAGAACAAATATTTTATTTGTATTTTTTAGAAAGTTTATGTAAACATTTCTCAAAGATAAAAGCTAATGCTACCAAACAAAGGGCTAGTTAGGTTCTCAGACTTATCATCATAATCAAGTTCAAGTCCATCATCTGAAGCAATACCCCTGCAAATTCTGATGGTTTATCATTTGTCTTAGCTGGTAGAGTTTGGAAGAAATTTCCAATTGCATTAGTCAATGAAACAATGAGTGAGCTCACATGGCAAGTGCACGGGAGCCAGGGGATCAAGGTGAGCCAGCATTGGTTTATGAAAGGAAGGTCTTGCTTGACCACCCTGATCTCTTTCTATGACCATGTGACCCTCCTTTGGGATGCCGGGAAGGCTGTGGAAATTGTATGCCTGGATTTTGGTAAGGCCTTTCACACCATCTCCCACAGTCTTCTCCTAGAGAAGTTGGCAAATCATGGCATAGACAAGAGTAATCTTCACTGGGTAAAAAACTGGCTGGCTGGACCCAGAGAGTTGTGGTAAATGGGGTCAAATCTAGTTGGTGGACAGTCACCAGTGGTGTCTCTCAGGGCTCAGTTTTGGGGCTGGTCTTACTCAATATCTTTATCAATGATCTGGATGAGGGGATTGAGTGTACCCTCAGGAAGTCTGCAGAAGACTCCAAACTGGGTGGAAGTGTTGATCTGCAAGAGGGTGGGAAGGCTCTACAGAGGGACCTGGACAGGCTGGGTCAATGGGTCAAGGCCAATTGTATGAGGTTCAATAAGGCCAAGTGTTGGGTCCTGCATTTTGGTCACAACAACCCCAGGCAATGTCACAGGCTTGGGGAAGACTGGCTGGAAAGCTACCCAGCAAAAAAAAAGATCTGGATGTGCTGGCTGAAAGCCAGATGAACATGAGTCAGCAATGTGCCCAGGTGTCCAGAAGGCCAATATTTTCACCTTAAATATAAATAAATACAAGTCCCTTGAAATATAACAAAGGTGTTATACTTCACATTATGGTCTTTTTCTTCCATTTTAAAGTGAAGCCTGTATTTTATAAATTACTGAATTACTATTATAAGATGACTAATTTAGCTTAGCAACTTTTGACCCTTTTTAGAGGTTAACATTTTGAAAAGAAAACAGATTGACTGTCCTTTTGGATTTCTTACCTCATGAGAGACTGTGTGTGGGAGTTGGTAATCTATTAAGGAAAATCTATTGCTGATTCTCAGTATTTCAGTGCCTAGTTGTCACTTTTGCACTTTTCATACAGTTACCATTTTATTCACAATCACTACACTTAATTATTTTCTGGCCTCTCTTATCTGTCATAAATATCCTTATTATTTTTTAACTTTTATCTTCAGAACTTAATGCTTTATTTCTCTAATTCTCAGTAGTATTTTGCCTTTGCCATGCCATGTAGTAATTTATTCTTTACTACAAATAACCTTCCACTTTATCATAGCAAGCCTGTTGAGAGGCATCCCTTGCAATTACGCATTTCTTGTAGAGAGATAACTGTCTCTCTCAGGAAAAAAATGTACAAAGGATTCTAATATAAATGTAATGTGATACACATTTTAATTTGTCTTCGAGCTCAATAGGGGCCTTCATCCCATACCCATTATGTATGTACCTGCGATGGTACCAGACAGTTTAATCAGTTATAAAAGATGATAGGCTGGCATTCATACTTATCTCAGGCTAGGCAACTGAATGTTTATAAGCAGCAAAACAGTAGAATGTGCATGGCTAGAGAGTACTATTTGGTACTTTACCTGATGTACTTTCCAAGATAATTAATCTCTCAGGACCTGTAGTCTCCTTCATTTCAGTGAAATAATGCCCTTTTTCTTGAGCTCTCTCCAGATTAGGGATCAAACACCTCTTCAAACCATGCTAGAAAGAAAGCTACATAACTGGCTACTGCCAGACCTGGAGCACAGCTCAGAGTGCAAATAACTGAATTAATGCAAAGGGGAAGCAGAAGCTCTGCTGAAGGTGGTGAGACTGCTCAGGAATGGTGATGCCACATCACAGGTTACTGGAGCAACTACCTTGGCACTGCAAAGGCCTGAACCTAGAGAAGATCCAGAGGGATGATGCAGCTCTCCAGATCTGGTGCTCTAGGGAGTGCCTGGGGACTCTCTACATGACTGGAAGAGGCAATGAGGATGTTCTTGCCTGCAGAAGGTGTGCAATGCCTGAGGGGCTGTTACCAGTAAAGAGGCTGTGGGTGGAGGGCTACAGCCAGGACATAGAAAGGAGGGACTATCTCCTTCTGCTTAGCACTCATGAGATCCCATCTGGAACTCTGCTCGGTTTTGGGGCCCTCTAGCATGGAAAAGACACTGAGCAAATCCAGTGGAGGGCCAGACTCCTCAGGACTGGAGGACTTGCCCTTTGAGGAGAGCTGAGAGAACAGGGCTTGCTCAGCCTGGAAAGAGGGTGCCTCAAGGTCATCTATCACAGTCTACCCCTACCTGAGAAGAGGTAAGAAAGAAGATGAAGCTAGGCTCTTCCAGCTGTGCATGGTGAGAGGATGAGCCAATGAATGAAAGCTGAAACATGAGTTTCATTCAGAATATAAGGAAACTTTCTAACCATGAGGCCAACCAGACAGCAGAAAAGGCTCCTCAGAGGCCATTCAGTCTCCATCCTTCAAGATTTTAAAAACCCAACTAGATAAAGCCCTGCCCAACCTGGTCTGGCCTCATGTTTTGTGCAGGAAGCTAGACAACAGATCTCTTGAGGTCTGTTTCAACCTGAATTATTCTGTGATTCAAGTTATTCTACTCAGTGAACTGGAGCTTCTCTACAGCATTTCCTGTCATCTATGTTCTGCTAGCAGACATCAACAGCAGATCAGTGATCACCATTTTGCTGTTCCTAAGATTTTTTTGCATTAGGGATATGATGAATCCACTTTATTTGGATGATGAAAAGAAATACTGAAAAGCTGTTCTCTGACAAATATGTATATTAATAATTACTATTCTCAAGACGTTAAGATGTGTTACAGCAGGGAGATTTGGCAGGCAGCTAACAAGATATAAATGGCTAATGCTGCTTACTTGGTAGCCAGAACAATGTTCTGTGATAAATGCAGGCACTAACGATAGTATCACCTGGCAACTAATGAAATACTTTAAATCACTTCATTAATATATGAAGAACTGTTAATTGTTCTTTTTCACCCTTAAGTGTAAACTCAGAATTAATGGAAAACCTTGCTATATTTAAGGATTTACTTATTCTTCCCTTTCGGAAACAGCTATGTAATAAGCAAACAAAATCTCCCTTCTATATCTGTTTTCATTATAACAAAACTACATACCTTGGCTCATGGATGAAGTACACTGGATTTCACAGTGCTCACTGATTACAAAGCTAAACAAAACGAAGGGAAACATCTTGTCTTTACACTGTGTCTTGCAAGCTATTGTTTTTCAAAACTTTTTGTGGTAGATACAACAGGAATACTTCTTGTTTAAAATGCATAGAGGAAAGTAAGGAAAATGAGTGTTGTATTCTCTTCTAGAAAATTATGTATCTTAACACTTCTCTAGAACGTGGATATGCTACTTCCCATCGTTCCCCACAACTTCAAAGATTTGGCTTATAAACTGTAATTTATTTTCTTCCTTTCTGAGCCACCGGCATGTACATTAGCAAGCTTTTATCTGAACTGATGAATTATTTTAGAAGACAGAGCTGAGAATCACCAGGACTTGCAAAATTCTTTATGAAATATTATTGAGTCAAAAGACTTAAACTTGTACTAAAAAAACACACTCTGTTCAAATTAAAAGACATATTGATGTCTTGAGTTTCAAAACAGGAATTTGAACCTTGTGGATTTTCTCCCGATTGTAAAAAATATGTAATCAGGGTGTAAGTTTTTTATATTTTTATATAGAATGCTTTGCTCCACTTGGTTATTGAATGAAGACTCATGCATAATTACAGTGTATTAAAAAAAAACCCAGAGATTGTCAATGTACTAGTCATTTTATGTATCTTTTTATTTTAGGTTTTTAATTTTGTAGATTTTTTTGAGACATATTTCCTTTACTGACTCTTTACTGACATCTTCTAGCAAATACCCTTATTTATTCCTGAAATATGTATTATGTTATTTGGGTTATACTGCTATTTTCTCATCTAATGCAAAAGAGACTGCATTCTCTTTGAATGTGGAATTAAAAATGTCTTGTTTACTTACTTACACACATTTTGTGGAGGATTAAGTATTCTGAAAGGCAATATTCCAGCTGTCCTGGAATTAGTCCTGTTACTGCAACGCTTTTAGCATTTAATTTTGGAAATCTAAATTGTTCCATTTAAAAATAATTTTAATTTCTGAAACAATTATTTTAAAAGTAGGTACATGTATAAAATACTACATGTATTAGTACACTTGAGTTTCAACTGGCTGTAACCTGGCAGTCAATGCAAAAAGTGTTCTGTAGAGATCATACACATTTTCAGTATTGCCACATACAGGAATTGGCAAAATGTTCAACACTAGCTTTAACATTTAAGAGAAGCATTGCATGACTAATGAATAGGGGAACAGAGCTAAAAGTAGAAATTAGCACCAAAGGAGATAGAAGAGAGTTGTTCCTTGGCAACAGGACCAGAGTGCTATGTTATCTGTAATTTCTGCAGATGAAATTTCTTAGGTACACTTTCAGCTGTCTGCTTAAGGTAAAACAGTGGGTTTTTTTTTATATTTTGTAGCTAAGCTATTAGCAAAATAATCTTGTTTTGCAACTTTAATTTTTTCTCAATTGGAAATCAGGTATACAAAACCATGGACTTTTGATCATTCATCAAAGGAGGAATATTAGTATGGATACAACCCACTCAAATCACTGATTTTACTGGACTGTGGCTGAATTGTTTTATAGAAAAAACTGCTATTTATTGTTTTTCCAGTACTTACAGTATATGAACAGATTGGAAATAGTGGAGATTTCATATTTAATATAAAGGAGTATCATTTTTTTTTCTCTTAGTTCTTTTCTCCAGAAAAACTTTTTGACTGGTAAACCAATAGGGTTAAAATATACTTTTTGAATGCCAATTAAGCACTGGGAAGTTTGTTGAACACATCTAGCCTCCAAAACACTACAGGGAAGACTAAAAAACCTGGATAAGATACTGCATTTTCATGCCAGAAAAACCTCAGAGCAAAATCATTCATGAGAGATCTGATGAATATTGATGCAATGTAAGCTTTTTTCAAAATCCTTTAAAAGAATGTCCTAAGTGTCAATGTGATTTAAAATATCCAAGTGGGTAAGAACAGTTATTTTTTATTAAAAAGTTTATATTTATTGACTCATCTGCTTCTGTAGATTCTGAGACATTTGAGCATTGTTTAATACTTCAGACTCCTAAGCTATCCTATGGTGGTAGGATGAAGGAAAATAAAACTATTCTGACACTAAAAAAAACAAACAACCAACTAAAAAAAAGGAGGGAGGGAATGTGGACAATAGTCCATTTTCTACTCCCATATAAGACTAAATAAATCATCCCAAACCATCCTAAAAGTACTGAAAAATAAACCCCTAACTTCTTCTGTCTTTCTTTTTCAATAATACAGCATATGTAAGCCTCTTAGGATTTTATTTTTTTTAGGAAATACCTAGAAATGAGCAAGGAACGATCAAAATAATTTGATTTCACCATTAGAGCTCCAACAAACTGATACAATGTACATTGCTTGCAGGAAAATATGTACCAAATTAGTATGTAACCAGTTATAATTTGAATAAATTTAATCAATCTCTCAAGATAACAATTCTGCTTTAAAAATCAGTTTCACCTACAAAGGTCATTAATTAGGTGAATCTCATCACTATTCATTAGAAGTTATTCACATATCCTATAAGAACTCTTATAACATTAAATGGGTGACTACACTGCAGTGGAAGATATTACTTGTGGAAGAATCATTAAGATTAATTTCCTTTTCTCTTTCTTCATTATGCCTTCTCTCCACTAACATATGAGTCTACCCTCTTGTTAACTCCTTTTCCATTGTAGATTACATACAGTATGCTGAAGGGAACAGTATTCCAATGAAAAGACAATAAAAGATTTCTCATTAGCCAAAACTGAAAAAAAACCAAACCCAAACCAAAACTGAACCAACAACCGAACACAGCCTTCCTGCCAATACCTCCACAACTCAGACAGCCTTTTTCCAACTTCTACAGGTGTAATTATATACCTAGTATCATTTCCAATGGCAATGATTCACTGATAACTTGAACCGTTTTGAAAGTACCAGAATGAAACATATTTAAACACAATGCAGATTTCTGGGTGATCTTTTGAATCTCTAATATTTTACTTCATACTCAGTACAGACAAGTTGTGAAGCCATGCAGAGCTAGTAATTCAGTGCTCTAAAAACTCCAAGTACTCTTAGGTGTAAAATAGGTAGTACAGCTGAAGGGCTACCCCATGTGTTAAGTAAATACTTCTAAGTATATATGTGGAAGCTCAGTGCTGCAATGAATGACATTTTTAAAACATTGCAACTTTTCATTTTTGCATTGGGACTGTCTCCAAAAGAAACAAGGGCCAAATACTGGTCACAACATACAATTACCAGGTCTTTGTATACAGAAGTAATATCTTCTAGTGTTTCATTTTTATTTGGTTGCTTAAAAAAAATACATATCTCTAAATAAATATATTCTTAATTTATGAAAGAAAAATATTCACAAAGCATCAAGTTGTCATGGTTGCTGGATGAACTGATGGCAGGAGAAGGATTTTTTAGTTCATTCACCATCTTTGAACTTAGAAGCAGAAAATCTCTTAGATTGTATGGACACCAATGTTAGAGGGAAAATTATTCTGGAAATTAACTGTGGACTCCTAGCATGTTTCTCTGTTACAGATATAGTCTTATATATTGTTAAGAATTAACATACAGAAAAAAAAAAAAAAAAAAAAAGGGAAACAGAAATCCAGCTTGCATTTTGACACTGAAACCATTGATGTAATTAATAACACTTATGTTTCAAATTTCAGAGGTTCATGTTTAAGCAGTAAGTCCTAGAGTGTTGAAACTTATTTGGAGTTTTGAATTATTATTTGCTCCTTTTTTGTTTTTACTTGGATTTGAATATAACTGTAAGATTCACATACATCTATACAAAATGTTGTTACTGATAATTCATTGGAGTGGTTGAAGGGCTTCATCCATCCCTTTTTAAACGCCCACATGAAAATAAATATTGATTTCAGTTCAGTGAAAGCAGAATTCTATAGTATCATGGTATGATTAGCACTATAATAACTTTCACAGTAATAACTGAATACATGTTAAAGCTAAAGCAGTTGTTTTTTTTAAAAAAAAATCAGAGTAAAAGCAATTTGAGATATATATTTATTTATTACACATACTAAAATTCTGCAATGAGTAAATATGTCACTGGAACTATCAATGTGTTTAAGAAACAGTCTCGTGAAAAATTATAAAGCATTCTACTTATGAAACATAAGTTAATTTTCAGGTGTTCCAGCTATTTGTTTATGTGGCCAAAATGATCATCTGAATGCTGCAGCACTGCAGAATATTCTCGACAAAAAGCCATGGTGAATTATTTCTCCTTATTGGAATTTTATCTGCTTGTGTATTTACTTATATTTACTCATGCAGTAAATCCATTTGGAAGCTCAGTATGACTATTGGATACAGGGATTTTAAAAGGCTGTTACTGTTCTGACTTGTACATTCTGTGTTGTTTTCTTTAGCCTCACTCTTAGTATCTCTGAAGATCTCTAACTGGGGCTCTATTACATGCTGGGGCAAGTGCTGCTGTGTGAAAGCAGACACAAAGCAACAAAACCTGTTTCTGAGCACCATGATTGTAACTGCTTACTGGCTGAATCTTTGGGCTGTGATAGTGCTGTAGTCAACATTTCAGAGAGGGGTTGGTGGGGGTTGTTTTGAGTTTGGTTTAGTTGTTTTTTCCTTTTGTAAACTTATATTAAAACTGTTAAGCTTCTGGTGGTCTACACAAAAATAATTAAATACTGAAATCTGTTTTGAAGGCAAAATCAATCAACACCTGTTATACAAAATAACTAGTTAGGTTGCATTTGGTTTGGAGAGCTTCTTTTATTTTCCTGTCAATTAAGACCTAATAGATTTCAGGCTACACAGGTTTTTTTGTTTGGTTCGTTTGGGTTTTTTTGTGTGTTCTTGTTGGTTTTTTTCTGTTTGTTTTTGTTTGTCTGTTTGTTTTGTTTGTTTGGGTTTTTTGTAACTTTTAAAAAAGATACATTGTTATTTTAATTGTATTAAATTATTACTTTAGTTAAAAAAAAAAAACACACCAAAAAAACAGGAAAAGTAATCCCTAATTTGGAATCACAACGGTGAATAAACATGACAATGAGCTATGATAGGTTTTGGGGAGGAATGTCTTGGATTATTTGGTTTTGATTGTTTTAAAACAGCTGTTTACTCTGCACAGATAAGGAGGAAGAAATTGAAAGAACAGGGACCTTAGCATTTTCCCTTTCATTTGTCAAACGTATCTAAGTAGAGCTCACATTACTGTAAATGCCAAAATAATATTTTTTTCATTTTAGAGTAAACTGAGAAAGTTAATTTGTTCCTGTTAACAAAAAACTGTTGGACATGAAAAATCAGAAGACGAAAGTAGCTTGCATATAATTCTTCCAACTAAAATAAACATCAGCATGAAGAGGTACAAATTAGCAGCCCTGTGTGAATCCTTTGTTGTGCTCTGACATACCACAGAAAGAGAAACCATGTAGTCCTGTAACACGGCACTGCCATTGTTAACAACAGACTGTAAGCTCTGCACTGAATCTGCAAGACCTCAAGACTGAAGCTTATCCAACCTGTTCCATTTGAACTATGTTTCACCTGCCTGTAGCTTTACTAATTTTAGCTGTAACAGCGATTTCTTTAATTTACCATGTCTGTGGCAAATTTACCTTGTTTTAAGTGCTACAACCACAGTTTTATATAGAATATCTGACTGATATTGCTACCTATCCAGAATAAGATTTTTACAACTCCAACACAATAATAGAGTGTAGAGAAATGCAGGTCTGATACGACTGTAGAGGCCCTGAAAAGTGGAGACTCAAGTGCTGTAGAGGAGTAGAGGCATGAGATGAGAAGAGAGAGGACACAAGCTCTGCAGTGGAGATCTCACAGCTAACAGCTCCCCAGTGGTCAAAGAAGTACAGACCCAGGACTGGGCAAACCTGGGTTTAGGGGTAAAAAAGAAAACACAGAAAGAGTATCTGTCATGCAAAATTCACCATATATAGCAAATTTAGATTAAACATGATGCTGCAAAACAATGAAGAAATTTATGAAAGTATAAAAAAAAAAATAATCTTCCAGCAGCCTGGAACTAACAATCTCAAGACCTAGTGGAGTAGACAAATGGTAAGCAATACACTATAATTCAACGATAGAAATGAAAAATGTTTATTACAATTTTTATTGATATTGAGATTCTTTCTCTGTAGAAGTTTTCTAATAGTCTTGTTTTTCTATATTCCTGTAACAAGTAGATTTTGACCAATGATTTTGAAACTTTTAAAATATGCTAAGAAAAAAATGGATATAGTTCTACTGTCTCTTTTTCCCTGAACAGGATCTTGAGCAAACCACAGGTGAATCTTTCTCTCAGCAAATTCAGTTCCTTTCAGACGTCTTCTCTGTTAGCAGTCCCTGTACAGAGGTTTGCAGTTGTAGCATTTGTGGGTCATGAGGAAATAATTGCTCTCTGGAGGAATGTTTTTGAATAATTTGCTTGAACCTGTAGCACATACTTAAGGAGCTATAGACAACATTGCTTTTCTGAATGTGGACTAATCCAAAGAATTTATTTCGTAATTTTTTCCGAAGTGATATTCAAAGTTTCCATGAATACTTATATTTAGAAGTTCTGTAAAAAACTTCAGCAGTGGGTATAAAAAGTGGGATATACCTAATCTGTAACCTGGGAAACTGATACTGTTGTCATGTCTAAGCAAAAACATGCAAAAGCAACTGTGAAATCTTGATGGAGGTGTTTGTTTCAAAAAGATATTTGAATTGTGAATGCTGGCTGCCAAAGTAGTTGTAGAAGTCAATGACTGCAGAAAAGTCACTCTACTCAGCCTCAGCTAATGCAAGAGCTCTGTTTTGCCCTGATCAGACAATTTCGTATCAATCTGCATGTTTAACTGTGAGTGGTCAACTGGATCTGTGAAAAGCCTTCTAGATTTCTCTTCATACTTCATTACACAAAAGTCTGCATAAAGCCTCTTAAGTTCTCAGCTACTCCAATGGGAACAAAAGTGTTCTGAACACTACTTTAGGGTCCATATCTGACATCCAGGAAAGTAATTAACTGTCATTTGGACTTCTGTCAACTCGGTAGATACATTCAGCACTTGTGCATGTTTTGTAGTCACTGGTTTCATATTGAAGATCTATTTTCTTTAGTCAAAACAGCAAATAAATAGAAATAGAAATATATCACAGACAGCTGAAACACTGTTAGGGTTTGGGTTTTTTTCTAACAATTTTTCTTGCTTGTTTATGCATAATATATATACATGTCCCATAAAACACATAAATCACCATTAACTCCCAGAGGTTTAGTGCAACTAAGTCAGCAATCCAGAATTTGTATTTGTGTATACTACTTTTGTATCTATTGTATGCCATCATTCCTTTATTAACTGAACTTATAACAGTAAGCTTTTGCCTTTAAGACATTCTATTTCTGCTTCTCCTTCAATTCAACATGTGTCATGTCATTGTACTTTAAAACAGGCTGTTCAAAGTTGCTTAGCAAAGGGTTCTTTGCTGTCACTGTCTTATTATAAGTAATTGTGTCTGTCTTTGCATTTAGGTGTTGAAAGCTGTAATTCCTCCTACTTGAAAATCATATAACTCTTCCTAATTGACAAGTGTTCCTATTCAAAAGCCCCCTATTTTTCATATTTAAAGGTACCATGTGTAACTGCAAAGGTATACTGTAGGATTGGCAGATTCCTAGGGGTTCAGTGCAAATGAATTAAAAAACCCCAACATTTTCTACTAAGTTGCTTATGTGTTTTAACTGTTGAATATAATTTGGTGTTTAAAAAAATTCTATCAACCAGCCTATGTATTAATTGCATGTTCTGTTCTTTGTACATGCAAGTTGTTATCCTCATTATGTTCTGGCTTAGAATAATGATTCAGGTGTTACTTTTCTCTCAATGGATAACCATAGCAACAACAAAGTGTGAGAGCTGACTCTGGACATATTAAAAAAAAAAAAAAAAAAAAAAAGAATAGAAGATCATTCCAGGCTCAGGAGGAACTGTATAGGCATACCTATTATACATGCTAATTTTGGTCTTAATCTCAGATTTTATTAGCTATGTTTTTCTTTCTAGCTCTTCAAAGCTATTTATTTTTGCATTTTACATAATATTTCTCTTCCACATACACCCAGGTAATATAAGTCCTTGCTTACAGATATGTGGACTTGGTGTTCACTGCAGTGTTTTGACCGCTCTCTACATGCATTTATACGTTTCTTCGTGAGAGTGAAGTTCTACTCATGGCATTTGATGCCTTAATCTAGAAAATGCATCCAGAAAAAGGCCAAATGCAGGGTCCTGCACCTAGGCTGAGGTAACTTGAGAGCAGCCCTATGGAAAATGATCTGGGGGTGCTAGTGGATCAAAAGCTGGACATGAGCCACCAATATGCAGTTGCAGCCCAGAAGGCCAACTCCATCCTGGGCTGTATCAAAACAAGTGTGGCCAGCAGAACGAGAGAGATGATTCTGCCCCTCTACTCTGCCCTGGTGAGACCTCACCTAGAATACTGAGTCCAGCTCTGGTGCCCCCAGCACAAGAAAGATGTGGACCTGTTGGAATGTGTCCAGAGAAGGGCCATCAAAATGATTCAAGGGCTGGAGCATCTCTCTTATGAGGACAGGCTGGGGGAGTTGGGGTTGTTCAGTCTGAAAAAGAGAAGTCTCCAGGGGGACCTCATAGTGATTAAAAAAAGAAAACAAAGAAAACAGAAAATTCTCCCTTGCTTAATTTTGACAGTCTTTTTTTCAGCTGTAACCATTTGTCATGGAGTTTTACAAAAAGTAATTGGAGTGTGCATGTACATTAATCAAAGTCTGTTTTGAAGCAAGATCTAAGAAAACTAAAAATTATTATAAGACCATCCCTGAAAAAAGCCCTTCCAAACATGGCATTCAACTGATCCTTTCCTATGTGCCTTGCATTTTCCAACATCATTCACAAAGGTATTGAACACCAAACATGTGGGAACAGAAGAAATGAAGGTGTTGCCAAAAAAAGGTGATGATGTCTACTGCAGATTTCTCTAACATGAACTTCATTGCAGTACCTTTATTGATGTATCTGACAGTACTAGCATGGTGTCATTGTTGTATCTTGGCATTTTTTATAGCAGATAAATATGACCACCATATTTAAAAAGAAAAAATCTTTTATCAAACTAGGAAAATAAAGGCAATAGGCTATTTTCCACCTAACTGGAAAAAAAAATCTTGTTCAAATGGAAGTTGAACTAACGTTTTAGCTCCATAAGGAATACAGAATAAAAAACTAGTTTCTAATCTAATTCCACATTAAACTGCTTCCTTTGCTTTTCCAGTTCTAACTGTAGGACAACATGATTATCCTCATGATGATAGGAGCCATGGTTTGTATTATCTTTTGGATGAATGTTTCAAAATCACCAAAAACTTCCACGCAAGCTCTCTATCAGAAACTTGATACTAATTCACATTTTCTGGCCTCTGTTAATAAAAAATTATTCCTTCTCAGAAGCACTAAGTGCTTTTATAGAAGAAATTTAATGAAAGACAAGTAACAAAGCATACACAGAAATGCCATTAAGATTAGTTAAGATAAATCAGTACCAATACCTTTATTCTGATGTTTAACAGTTCTTTTATTTTCCAGGATACCCAGTCCATGGTGACCAAAACAGCAAAATAAATTGATGTAAATGTGTGTTCACTTGAGTCTCTCAGGGTTCTAAACAAAGACATACCTCCCTGTAGCTCTGACATTGTAATATTTCTCAGTTGTCAGTTTCAGGGTCATAAGAAATGTCTGAGTTTTCTGATTTCTAATTGAATAATTATACTTTGTACTTCTATAAAGTTCCTTCTTGGTGTCAGGCCTAACTCAATGCAGTCATTATAGCTCCAGTGATGGTGAGATTAAATTCTGGCACAAGTTTATGCAGGTTTATCCTTTTAGTGGAGACAATTCAGTGAGAAGTAAGAGAACTGCCAAAGATTTTCTCTTTTCCATTGACACGGCCTGGATTTAATAACCCAGGAAGGTTAGAACTGGACCCCCTTGCTTTCTGAACTCCTGCTGCAATAGAGGAGCCAGGTGCAGCTGGATCCAGTCCTGCACGTGTCACAACTCAGACTGGGCTGCCCAGGGAGGTTAGGACTGAACGCCCTTGCTTTCTAAACTTCCTTCAGAGAGGAGCCGAGGAGCAGCTGGGCACAAAATCCTTCTCTCAGACCTGGTCTTTTCCCAGAGAGATTAAAGGTATGACAGTCTGAGTAAAAGCTTGACCGTTCAATACCCCTTGATCAGATTCAGGTGCAGCGATGCACAAAGTCTGCTTATAACAAATAACATATTTATTACACTAGTAGAAGTTAATATTGAACAACCTAAACAAAACCACCAGCATATACGAGAGAGAGAGAGAGAGAGAGAGAGAGAGAGATGAAGAGAGAGAAAGAGGACTGGAAAATCACCGGTCCTGGATTCAGCGTTGTTGGTCCAGCCAACAGGGCAGGGTTGGGGTCCATGGTCAGTGTAGATGAAACTCCCAAAGCCCACCATTGCAGCCTTCTATTTTATAGGCCTAGAATCTTGATTTCACAATGAGTATGTGTGATTGAGTCATACATGTGTGAGCAGCTGAAGTGGACCTACACCTCCTCCGCTCCTCGATGATTGTCATTACCCCAATCGTCATTGTCTCATCTCTGCAGGTCTGAGGCCTGTGCAGGCCATTATTGAAGTCTCCATCCTCTCAGGCAGGCATTTCGGGATGCATATGAGCAGGGGCTACAATGGGGTTTTGATACCATTTTCCAAAGTAGGTCCGGAGGTCTGGTCCCTCACATCCATCATGAAAGTATCTCTTCCTGACCTTCATTAATTTTTGCTTTGATGAAAGTTCAAATAAGGCATAGATAGATAGATAGATAGATAGATAGATAGATAGATAGATAGATAGATAGAACTTATTTTTGTGCATAGAGATCAAGGGATTCAGGTGTGTGCTGCACAAAAATGCTTAAGCTTAAGCTCATTCTACCTCTCTCATATGCTCACTGGAGGAGAGATTGCCTCTGGTACTATCTCCATTACTTTAGGAAAGCTGATGTGGAAACTACTTCCTACAATTTCCGTATACAACTTCAGATCTGATGCACTCCTTGTCAGTAAATGTACCTTAAAGCAGCAGTTGGGCAGCTTTGTTTTGTAACAAAAGGATAATCAAGGCCTGAGCACATAACCTGCTTTCACCTTTGTTCTGGTTTGTGAATGCTCCCGTGGGTGAATGTTGAGATTATTGTCACTGCACCGAATCATGTCATTATATGAACTTTTACAGCTTTTAAAAATCAGAAGTTCTTTCTTTTCCTTTTCCTTTTTTAAAAGTAAAAACAGATTAGCATAATTACTCCTGTGTTGGCTCTGCACCCTTTTCCTCTGCCTCAAAGTAATTAATCTGTATCAGGTCTCTCAGTTTGATGTTTGATACTGTGAAAGTATTAAAATTTAATAGCACATAACTGAGGAGCAAAAATGTTATATAAACCACGGTAATAGGTTAGCTATACTTTACAACCATGAGGTTTAATCAATTGATTTTTAGCCCCTATAGAGAATATAGGTCTCAGAAGTATTGTATGCCATGCACAAAGTGTATGTTTATAAATCAGAAGTACATATATTGATTCAAATAGCTCTTGATTTACAGTCATGTAAAGAAGATCATAATCAATATGTATGTTACTTTCTAATTCTGTTGCTAGTGAAAGAAG